>NW_027466031.1:0-303554 GCF_049634645.1 Pelodiscus sinensis
GAGCCATCAGCCCGCGGGCCGCAGCGCCCGGGGGGGGGGGCAGAGCCGTCAGCCCGCGGGCCCCCAGCGCCCGGGGGGGGGGCAGAGCCGTCAGCCCACGGGCCCCAGCGCCCGGGGGGGGGGGGGCAGAGCCGTCAGCCCGCGGGCCCCAGCGCCCGGGGGGGGGCAGAGCCGTCAGCCCGCGGGCCCCAGCGCCCGGGGGGGGCAGAGCCGTCAGCCCGCGGGCCCCAGCGCCCGGGGGGGAGGGGCACAAGTGTCAGTCCCTGGGCCCCAGCGCCCGGGGGGGGGGCAGAACCGTCAGCCCACGGGCCCCAGCGCCCCTGGGGGGGCAGAGCCATAAGCCCTATGGGCCCCAGCGCCCGGGGGGGGCAGAGCCGTTAGCCCGCGGGACCCAGCGCCCGGGGGGGGCAGAGCCATCAGCCCAACGGGCCCCAGCGCCCGGGGGGGGCAGAGCCATCAGCCCACGGGCCCCAGCGCCCGGGGGGGGCAGAGCCCATAAGCCCTATGGGCCCCAGCGCCCGGGGGGGGCAGAGCCGTCAGCCCGCGGGACAGCCCGCGGGACCCAGCGCCCGGGGGGGGGCAGAGCCGTCAGCCCGCGGGACCCAGCGCCCGGGGGGGGGCAGAGCCGTCAGCCCGCGGGACCCAGCGCCCGGGGGGGGGCAGAGCCGTCAGCCCGCGGGACCCAGCGCCCGGGGGGGGGGCAGAGCCGTCAGCCGCGGGACCCAGCGCCCGGGGGGGGCAGAGCCGTCAGCCCGCGGGACCCAGCGCACGGGGGGGGGCAGAACCCACAGGGTGGAGGTGAAGGCAGAGGAGCGGTCCTGGGGGGAATCCCCTCTCCCTTAGCCCCCCCCCGGCTGACCGGCTCTCGGAGAACTCCAGGCTGATGACGTTGAGCACCCGGTCCCGCCGGGCGGCGCAGAAGCAGGAGAGGAAGTCGCCCAGGCGCATGCGGCAGTCGGCCTGGCGGCCCACGTCGATCACGTCGATCTCCTTGTCGGGGCCTGGGGGGGCGCAGCGTGAGAGGCACCAGCCCGCTGCCCCCCGCAGCTCCAGGGCCCCCGCAGCCCCAGGGTCCCCCACTGCCCCCCACTGCCCCAGGGCCCCCCGCAGCCCCAGGGCCCCCCGCTGCCTCCCACTGCCCCAGGGTCCCCCACTGCCCCCCACTGCCCCAGGGCCCCCCCGCAGCTCCAGGGCCCCCCGCTGCCTCCCACTGCCCCAGGGTCCCCCACTGCCCCCCACTGCCCCAGGGCCCCCCACTGCCCCCCACTGCCCCAGGGCCCCCCGCAGCTCCAGGGCCCCCCGCTGCCTCCCACTGCCCCAGGGTCCCCCACTGCCCCCCACTGCCCCAGGGCCCCCCACTGCCCCAGGGCCCCCCGCAGCTCCAGGGCCCCCCGCTGCCTCCCACTGCCCCAGGGTCCCCCACTGCCCCAGGGCCCCCCACTGCCCCAGGGCCCCCCGCAGCTCCAGGGCCCCCCGCTGCCTCCCACTGCCCCAGGGCCCCCCGCAGCTCCAGGGCCCCCGCAGCCCCAGGGCCCCCCGCTGCCCCCCGCAGCTCCAGGGCCCCCGCAGCCCCCCGCAGCTCCAGGGCCCCCGCAGCCCCCCACTGCCCCCCGCAGCCCTAGGGCCCCCCGCAGCCCCCCACTGCCCCCCGCAGCCGGCCCCCGCAGCCCCAGGGGCCCCCCCACTGCCCCCCCGCAGCCATAGGGCCCCCCCACTGCCCCAGGGCCCCCCCACTGCCCCCTGCAGCCCCCAGGGCCCCCCCCGCAGCCCCAGGGCCCCTCCCCGCCGGCGGCCTTACCCACGTAGTGCTCAATGTCCCGCACGGTGAAGGACGGGGGGGGGCAGCGTCATGCCCAGCCCCTCCTTCTTCAGCACCAGGATGGGGACGCTGAAGCTGTTCTCCTCCAGGTACTCGACTGTGAGCTGGGCCCCCGCTGGGCTTCAGGATCACCTCGTCCGCACTGCGGGGGGGGAGGCGCAGGCCAACGGTGCAGCCACCTCTGGGGCGGGGCGGCCCGGGGTAACCGCCGCATGGAACGCTGCCCCCCTCTGGGGCGAGGCGGGCCGGGTAACCGCCGCATGGAACGCTGCCCCCCTCTGGGGCGGGGGCGGCTCCGGGGTAACCGCCGCACGGAACGCTGCCCCCCTCTGGGGCGAGGCGGCCGGGTAACCGCCGCATGGAACGCTGCCCCCTCTGGGGCGGGGCGGCCGTGGTAACCGCCGCATGGAACGCTGCCCCCTCTGGGGGCGCTGAGGCGGCCGGGTAACCGCCGCATGGAACGCTGCGCCCCTCTGGGGCGGGGCGGCAGGGAAACGCTCGGCCCGGAGCAAGGGACTCCGGGGATGGAGCCGCAGGACGCTCGGCGCCCGGGTCAGACGCTGACGCGGCGAGGGAGGCGTGTGGGAACCCCGGCCCCCCCCGGCCCCTCCCCCTCGCGCGCGCACCCCCGGCCCCTCCCACCGCGCGCGCCCCCCGCCGGCCCCTCCCCCCAGCGCGCCCCCCCAGGGCCCCCTCCCCCCCGCGCGCGCCCCCCCGGCCCCACTCCCCCCGCGCGCCCCCACCGGCCCCTCCCCCCCCCAGCGCCCCTCACCTGGGGAACGAGCGGGCTCGAAGCTCCTTTATGAACTGGGCGCTGCCCGTCCGCACGGCGCCGCCCGGCTCCCTGCTCAGCCCCCGCGTCCCTGCTGCCTCTGGGGCCCCCGGCGGGCGTTTCACTGCGGGAGACACGGGACCCGTGAGGGCGGCTCCGGCGGGGACGGGGGCCCGGGCAGGGTCCAGGTTACTCACTGACGGAGGGGCCGTGCGCCAGCTGGCAGTTGGGGCAGTGGTACAGGTCGATGTCGGCCGCCGCGTCCTCCTCCACCCCCACGCAGCTGGGGAGAGAGCCGCTTAGCCACGGGCCAGGGGTCAGACCCCAGGAGCCCCCGCCCCCGAGGGGCCAGGCCCCGGCCCCATCCCCCCCCCGCGGGAACCACCGACCCCCGACAGGCCAGGCCCCGGCCCCATCCCCCCCCCGCGGGAACCACCAGCCCCCGACGGGCCAGGCCCCGGCCCCATCCCCCCCCGCGGGAACCACCGACCCCCGACGGGCCAGGCCCCGGCCCCATCCCCCCCCCGCGGGAACCACCAGCCCCCGACGGGCCAGGCCCCGGCCCCATCCCCCCCCCGCGGGAACCACCAGCCCCCGACGGGCCAGGCCCCGGCCCCATCCCCCCCCCGCGGGAACCACCAGCCCCCGACGGGCCAGGCCCCGGCCCCATCCCCCCCCCACGGGAACCACCCATCCCCGCCGGGCCAGGCCCCGGCCCCATCCCCCCCGCGGGAACCACCCATCCCCGCCGGGCCAGGCCCCGGCCCCATCCCCCCCCCACGGGAACCACCGACCCCCGACGGGCCGGACCCCGGCCCCATCCCCCCCCGCGGGAACCACCGACCCCCGACGGGCCGGACCCCGGCCCCATCCCCCCCGCGGGAACCACCGACCCCCGACGGGCCAGGCCCCGGCCCCATCCCCCCCGCGGGAACCACCGACCCCCGACGGGCCGGACCCCGGCCCCATCCCCCCCCGCGGGAACCACCGACCCCCGACGGGCCGGACCCCGGCCCCATCCCCCCCCGCGGGAACCACCGACCCCCGACGGGCCAGGCCCCGGCCCCATCTCCCCCCCCCGTGGGAACCACCGACCCCTGACGGGCCGGACCCCGGCCCCATCCCCCCCCCCCGTGGGAACCACCCACCCCCGACGGGCCGGACCCCGGCCCGATCCCCCCCCGTGGGAACCACCCGCCCCCGACGGGCCAGGCCCCGGCCCCATCCCCCCCGCGGGAACCACCCGCCCCCGACGGGCCGGACCCCGGCCCCATCCCCCCCCCCGTGGGAACCACCCACCCCCGACGGGCCGGACCCCGGCCCCATCCCCCCCCGTGGGAACCACCCACCCCCGACGGGCCGGACCCCGGCCCCATCCCCCCCCGCGGGAACCACCCGCCCCCGACGGGCCAGGCCCCGGCCCCATCCCCCCGCGCCCCACCTGCCGTGGAACCAGTCCTGGCAGCCGTCGCACTCGATCATGAAGCGGGTCACGTCGTAGGGCAGGCGGCAGAGGCAGTAGACGGGCACGGAGGCCATGGCGGCGCCCAGCGACCCCGGGGCCGGCCCCCCCGAGCGAGCCTGGGCCCGGGGGGTCTGCCCCTCCCCCCGCGCCGCGCCCCTCCCCCCGCGGGCCTCCCGCTCCGCGCCCCTCCCCCCGCGGGCCCCCCGCGCCGCGCACCTCCCCCCGCGCCTCGCCCCTCCCCGCTCCGCGCCCCTCCCCCCGCGGGCCCCCGCGCTCCGGTCCCGCTCGGCCCAGGCCCCAGGATCCTGTTCCGGCTCCGGCCTCTCAATAAAGTTTATTCAAAACACGGGGCGGGGCCCGACGCCATCTTGGGAGTGGCAGCGAGCGCGGAGACGGGCGCAGCAGCCATCTTGGGAGTGGCGAGGAGGAGCCGCCATCTTGGGAGCGGCCGGCGTGCGCCCCGCCCCTGTCAGGGACGGAGCGCCGCGAGGTCAAGCCGCGGCTTTCGCCATCTTGGGAGCGTCGCGTTGCCCTTGGGCTCTGGGCGCCATCTTGGGAGTGGCAAGAGCCTGGCCCCACCCATCCCCCCACCACTAACCCCTAGACCCCACTGCCCTCCCACAGCTAAGGGGAGACCCCGGCCCCCAGCTACCCCCCAACACTAACCCCTAGACCCCACTGCCCTCCCACAGCTAAGGGGAGACCCCGGCCCCCAGCTACCCCCCAACACTAACCACTAGACCCCACTGCCCTCCCACAGCTAAGGGGAGACCCCGGCCCCCAGCCTCCCCCCAACACTAACCCCTAGACCCCACTGCCCTCCCACAGCTAAGGGGAGACCCCGGCCCCCAGCTACCCCCCAACACTAACCCCTAGACCCCACTGCCCTCCCGCAGCTAAGGGGAGACCCCGGCCCCCGGCTACCCCCCAACACTAACCACTAGACCCCACTGCCCTCCCACAGCTAAGGGGAGACCCCAGCCCCCAGCTACCCCCCAACACTAACCACTAGACCCCACTGCCCTCCCACAGCTAAGGGGAGACCCCAGCCCCCAGCTACCCCCCAACACTAACCACTAGACCCCACTGCCCTCCCACAGCTAAGGGGAGACCCCGGCCCCCGGCTACCCCCCAACACTAACCACTAGACCCCACTGCCCTCCCACAGCTAAGGGGAGACCCCGGCCCCCAGCCCCCCCCAACACTAACCCCTAGACCCCACTGCCCTCCCACAGCTAAGGGGAGACCCCGGCCCCCAGCTACCCCCCAACACTAACCACTAGACCCCACTGCCCTCCCGCAGCTAAGGGGAGACCCCAGCCCCCAGCTACCCCCCAACACTAACCCCTAGACCCCACTGCCCTCCCGCAGCTAAGGGGAGACCCCGGCCCCCGGCTACCCCCCAACACTAACCACTAGACCCCACTGCCCTCCCACAGCTAAGGGGAGACCCCAGCCCCCAGCTACCCCCCAACACTAACCACTAGACCCCACTGCCCTCCCACAGCTAAGGGGAGACCCCAGCCCCCAGCTACCCCCCAACACTAACCACTAGACCCCACTGCCCTCCCACAGCTAAGGGGAGACCCCGGCCCCCGGCTACCCCCCAACACTAACCACTAGACCCCACTGCCCTCCCACAGCTAAGGGGAGACCCCGGCCCCCAGCCCCCCCCAACACTAACCCCTAGACCCCACTGCCCTCCCACAGCTAAGGGGAGACCCCGGCCCCCAGCTACCCCCCAACACTAACCCCTAGACCCCACTGCCCTCCCACAGCTAAGGGGAGACCCCGGCCCCCAGCCTCCCCCCAACACTAACCACTAGACCCCACTGCCCTCCCACAGCTAAGGGGAGACCCCGGCCCCCAGCTACCCCCCAACACTAACCACTAGACCCCACTGCCCTCCCACAGCTAAGGGGAGACCCCGGCCCCCAGCTACCCCCCAACACTAACCACTAGACCCCACTGCCCTCCCACAGCTAAGGGGAGACCCCGGCCCCCAGCTACCCCCCAACACTAACCACTAGACCCCACTGCCCTCCCACAGCTAAGGGGAGACCCCGGCCCCCAGCTACCCCCCAACACTAACCCCTAGACCCCACTGCCCTCCCACAGCTAAGGGGAGACCCCGGCCCCCAGCCCCCCCCAACACTAACCCCTAGACCCCACTGCCCTCCCACAGCTAAGGGGAGACCCCGGCCCCCAGCCCCCCCCAACACTAACCACTAGACCCCACTGCCCTCCCGCAGCTAAGGGGAGACCCCAGCCCCCAGCTACCCCCCAACACTAACCCCTAGACCCCACTGCCCTCCCACAGCTAAGGGGAGACCCCAGCCCCCAGCTACCCCCCAACACTAACCCCTAGACCCCACTGCCCTCCCGCAGCTAAGGGGAGACCCCAGCCCCCAGCTACCCCCCCAACACTAACCCCTAGACCCCACTGCCCTCCCACAGCTAAGGGGAGACCCCGGCCCCCAGCCTCCCCCCAACACTAACCCCTAGACCCCACTGCCCTCCCACAGCTAAGGGGAGACCCCGGCCCCCAGCCTCCTCCTAACACTAACCCCTAGACCCCACTGCCCTCCCACAGCTAAGGGGAGACCCCGGCCCCCGGCTACCCCCCAACACTAACCACTAGACCCCACTGCCCTCCCACAGCTAAGGGGAGACCCCAGCCCCCAGCTACCCCCCAACACTAACCACTAGACCCCACTGCCCTCCCACAGCTAAGGGGAGACCCCGGCCCCCAGCTACCCCCAACACTAACCCCTAGACCCCACTGCCCTCCCGCAGCTAAGGGGAGACCCCGGCCCCCGGCTACCCCCCAACACTAACCACTAGACCCCACTGCCCTCCCACAGCTAAGGGGAGACCCCGGCCCCCGGCTACCCCCCAACACTAACCACTAGACCCCACTGCCCTCCCACAGCTAAGGGGAGACCCCGGCCCCCGGCTACCCCCCAACACTAACCACTAGACCCCACTGCCCTCCCACAGCTAAGGGGAGACCCCAGCCCCCGGCTACCCCCCAACACTAACCACTAGACCCCACTGCCCTCCCACAGCTAAGGGGAGACCCCGGCCCCCGGCTACCCCCCAACACTAACCCCTAGACCCCACTGCCCTCCCACAGCTAAGGGGAGACCCCGGCCCCCAGCCCCCCCAACACTAACCCCTAGACCCCACTGCCCTCCCACAGCTAAGGGGAGACCCCGGCCCCCAGCCTCCCCCCAACACTAACCCCTAGACCCCACTGCCCTCCCACAGCTAAGGGGAGACCCCGGCCCCCAGCCCCCCCCAACACTAACCCCTAGACCCCACTGCCCTCCCACAGCTAAGGGGAGACCCCGGCCCCCAGCTACCCCCCCAACACTAACCCCTAGACCCCACTGCCCTCCCACAGCTAAGGGGAGACCCCGGCCCCCAGCTACCCCCCCAACACTAACCCCTAGACCCCACTGCCCTCCCACAGCTAAGGGGAGACCCCAGCCCCCAGCTACCCCCCCAACACTAACCACTAGACCCCACTGCCCTCCCACAGCTAAGGGGAGACCCCAGCCCCCAGCTACCCCCCCAACACTAACCCCTAGACCCCACTGCCCTCCCACAGCTAAGGGGAGACCCCAGCCCCCAGCTACCCCCCCAACACTAACCCCTAGACCCCACTGCCCTCCCACAGCTAAGGGGAGACCCCAGCCCCCAGCTACCCCCCCAACACTAACCCCTAGACCCCACTGCCCTCCCACAGCTAAGGGGAGACCCCAGCCCCCAGCCTCCCCCCAACACTAACCACTAGACCCCACTGCCCTCCCGCAGCTAAGGGGAGACCCCAGCCCCCAGCTACCCCCCAACACTAACCCCTAGACACCACTGCCCTCTCACAGCTAAGGGGAGACCCCGGCCCCCAGCCTCCCCCCAACACTAACCACTAGACCCCACTGCCCTCCCACAGCTAAGGGGAGACCCCAGCCCCCAGCTACCCCCCCAACACTAACCACTAGACCCCACTGCCCTCCCACAGCTCAGGGGAGACCCCGGCCCCCAGCCTCCCCCCAACACTAACCACTAGACCCCACTGCCCTCCCACAGCTCAGGGGAGACCCCGGCCCCCGGCTACCCCCCAACACTAACCCCTAGACCCCACTGCCCTCCCACAGCTAAGGGGAGACCCCGGCCCCCAGTCCCCCCCAACACTAACCACTAGACCCCACTGCCCTCCCACAGCTAAGGGGAGACCCCGGCCCCCGGCTACCCCCCAACACTAACCACTAGACCCCACTGCCCTCCCACAGCTAAGGGGAGACCCCGGCCCCCAGCCCCCCCCAACACTAACCCCTAGACCCCACTGCCCTCCCACAGCTAAGGGGAGACCCCGGCCCCCAGCTACCCCCCAACACTAACCCCTAGACCCCACTGCCCTCCCGCAGCTAAGGGGAGACCCCAGCCCCCAGCTACCCCCCCAACACTAACCACTAGACCCCACTGCCCTCCCGCAGCTAAGGGGAGACCCCGGCCCCCAGCTACCCCCCAACACTAACCCCTAGACCCCACTGCCCTCCCGCAGCTAAGGGGAGACCCCAGCCCCCAGCTACCCCCCCAACACTAACCACTAGACCCCACTGCCCTCCCACAGCTAAGGGGAGACCCCGGCCCCCGGCTACCCCCCAACACTAACCACTAGACCCCACTGCCCTCCCACAGCTAAGGGGAGACCCCAGCCCCCAGCTACCCCCCAACACTAACCACTAGACCCCACTGCCCTCCCACAGCTAAGGGGAGACCCCGGCCCCCGGCTACCCCCCAACACTAACCACTAGACCCCACTGCCCTCCCACAGCTAAGGGGAGACCCCGGCCCCCGGCTACCCCCCAACACTAACCACTAGACCCCACTGCCCTCCCACAGCTAAGGGGAGACCCCGGCCCCCGGCTACCCCCCAACACTAACCACTAGACCCCACTGCCCTCCCAAAGCTAAGGGGAGACCCCAGCCCCCAGCTACCCCCCAACACTAACCACTAGACCCCACTGCCCTCCCACAGCTAAGGGGAGACCCCGGCCCCCGGCTACCCCCCAACACTAACCCCTAGACCCCACTGCCCTCCCACAGCTAAGGGGAGACCCCGGCCCCCAGCCCCCCCAACACTAACCCCTAGACCCCACTGCCCTCCCACAGCTAAGGGGAGACCCCGGCCCCCAGCCTCCCCCCAACACTAACCCCTAGACCCCACTGCCCTCCCACAGCTAAGGGGAGACCCCGGCCCCCAGCCCCCCCCAACACTAACCCCTAGACCCCACTGCCCTCCCGCAGCTAAGGGGAGACCCCAGCCCCCAGCCTCCCCCCAACACTAACCACTAGACCCCACTGCCCTCCCGCAGCTAAGGGGAGACCCCAGCCCCCAGCTACCCCCCAACACTAACCCCTAGACCCCACTGCCCTCCCACAGCTAAGGGGAGACCCCAGCCCCCAGCTACCCCCCCAACACTAACCCCTAGACCCCACTGCCCTCCCACAGCTAAGGGGAGACCCCGGCCCCCAGCCTCCCCCCAACACTAACCCCTAGACCCCACTGCCCTCCCACAGCTAAGGGGAGACCCCGGCCCCCGGCTACCCCCCAACACTAACCACTAGACCCCACTGCCCTCCCACAGCTAAGGGGAGACCCCAGCCCCCAGCTACCCCCCAACACTAACCACTAGACCCCACTGCCCTCCCACAGCTAAGGGGAGACCCCGGCCCCCGGCTACCCCCCAACACTAACCACTAGACCCCACTGCCCTCCCACAGCTAAGGGGAGACCCCGGCCCCCGGCTACCCCCCAACACTAACCACTAGACCCCACTGCCCTCCCACAGCTAAGGGGAGACCCCGGCCCCCAGCCCCCCCCAACACTAACCCCTAGACCCCACTGCCCTCCCACAGCTAAGGGGAGACCCCGGCCCCCAGCTACCCCCCCAACACTAACCCCTAGACCCCACTGCCCTCCCACAGCTAAGGGGAGACCCCGGCCCCCAGCCCCCCCAACACTAACCCCTAGACCCCACTGCCCTCCCACAGCTAAGGGGAGACCCCGGCCCCCAGCCTCCCCCCAACACTAACCCCTAGACCCCACTGCCCTCCCACAGCTAAGGGGAGACCCCGGCCCCCAGCCCCCCCCAACACTAACCCCTAGACCCCACTGCCCTCCCACAGCTAAGGGGAGACCCCGGCCCCCAGCTACCCCCCAACACTAACCCCTAGACCCCACTGCCCTCCCACAGCTAAGGGGAGACCCCGGCCCCCAGCTACCCCCCAACACTAACCCCTAGACCCCACTGCCCTCCCACAGCTAAGGGGAGACCCCGGCCCCCAGCTACCCCCCCAACACTAACCCCTAGACCCCACTGCCCTCCCACAGCTAAGGGGAGACCCCAGCCCCCAGCTACCCCCCCAACACTAACCCCTAGACCCCACTGCCCTCCCACAGCTAAGGGGAGACCCCAGCCCCCAGCTACCCCCCCAACACTAACCCCTAGACCCCACTGCCCTCCCACAGCTAAGGGGAGACCCCAGCCCCCAGCTACCCCCCCAACACTAACCCCTAGACCCCACTGCCCTCCCACAGCTAAGGGGAGACCCCAGCCCCCAGCTACCCCCCCAACACTAACCACTAGACCCCACTGCCCTCCCACAGCTAAGGGGAGACCCCGGCCCCCAGCCTCCCCCCAACACTAACCACTAGACCCCACTGCCCTCCCGCAGCTAAGGGGAGACCCCGGCCCCCAGCTACCCCCCAACACTAACCACTAGACCCCACTGCCCTCCCACAGCTAAGGGGAGACCCCGGCCCCCAGCCTCCCCCCAACACTAACCACTAGACCCCACTGCCCTCCCGCAGCTAAGGGGAGACCCCAGCCCCCAGCCTCCCCCCAACACTAACCACTAGACCCCACTGCCCTCCCGCAGCTAAGGGGAGACCCCGGCCCCCAGCCCCCCCCAACACTAACCCCTAGACCCCACTGCCCTCCCGCAGCTAAGGGGAGACCCCGGCCCCCAGCCTCCCCCCAACACTAACCCCTAGACCCCACTGCCCTCCCGCAGCTAAGGGGAGACCCCGGCCCCCAGCTACCCCCCAACACTAACCCCTAGACCCCACTGCCCTCCCACAGCTAAGGGGAGACCCCGGCCCCCAGTCCCCCCCAACACTAACCCCTAGACCCCACTGCCCTCCCGCAGCTAAGGGGAGACCCCAGCCCCCAGCTACCCCCCAACACTAACCACTAGACCCCACTGCCCTCCCACAGCTAAGGGGAGACCCCGGCCCCCAGCTACCCCCCAACACTAACCCCTAGACCCCACTGCCCTCCCGCAGCTAAGGGGAGACCCCAGCCCCCGGCCACCCCCCAACACTAACCCCTAGACCCCACTGCCCTCCCGCAGCTAAGGGGAGACCCCAGCCCCCGGCTACCCCCCAACACTAACCCCTAGACCCCACTGCCCTCCCGCAGCTAAGGGGAGACCCCAGCCCCCAGCTACCCCCCAACACTAACCACTAGACCCCACTGCCCTCCCACAGCTAAGGGGAGACCCCGGCCCCCAGCCCCCCCCAACACTAACCCCTAGACCCCACTGCCCTCCCACAGCTAAGGGGAGACCCCGGCCCCCAGCCACCCCCCAACACTAACCACTAGACCCCACTGCCCTCCCACAGCTAAGGGGAGACCCCGGCCCCCAGTCCCCCCCAACACTAACCACTAGACCCCACTGCCCTCCCGCAGCTAAGGGGAGACCCCGGCCCCCAGCCCCCCCCAACACTAACCACTAGACCCCACTGCCCTCCCGCAGCTAAGGGGAGACCCCGGCCCCCAGCTACCCCCCCAACACTAACCACTAGACCCCACTGCCCTCCCTGAGCTAAGGGGAGACCCCGGCCCCCAGCCTCCCCCCAACACTAACCACTAGACCCCACTGCCCTCCCACAGCTAAGGGGGACCCCGGCCCCCGGCTACCCCCCCAACACTAACCCCTAGACCCCACTGCCCTCCCACAGCTAAGGGGAGACCCCAGCCCCCGGCTACCCCCCCAACACTAACCCCTAGACCCCACTGCCCTCCCACAGCTAAGGGGAGACCCCAGCCCCCCAGCTACCCCCCAACACTAACCCCTAGACCCCACTGCCCTCCCGCAGCTAAGGGGAGACCCCAGCCCCCAGCTACCCCCCCAACACTAACCACTAGACCCCACTGCCCTCCCGCAGCTAAGGGGAGACCCCGGCCCCCGGCTACCCCCCAACACTAACCACTAGACCCCACTGCCCTCCCACAGCTAAGGGGAGACCCCAGCCCCCAGCTACCCCCCAACACTAACCACTAGACCCCACTGCCCTCCCACAGCTAAGGGGAGACCCCAGCCCCCAGCTACCCCCCAACACTAACCACTAGACCCCACTGCCCTCCCACAGCTAAGGGGAGACCCCGGCCCCCGGCTACCCCCCAACACTAACCACTAGACCCCACTGCCCTCCCACAGCTAAGGGGAGACCCCGGCCCCCAGCCCCCCCCAACACTAACCCCTAGACCCCACTGCCCTCCCACAGCTAAGGGGAGACCCCGGCCCCCAGCTACCCCCCAACACTAACCCCTAGACCCCACTGCCCTCCCACAGCTAAGGGGAGACCCCGGCCCCCAGCCTCCCCCCAACACTAACCACTAGACCCCACTGCCCTCCCACAGCTAAGGGGAGACCCCGGCCCCCAGCTACCCCCCAACACTAACCACTAGACCCCACTGCCCTCCCACAGCTAAGGGGAGACCCCGGCCCCCAGCTACCCCCCAACACTAACCACTAGACCCCACTGCCCTCCCACAGCTAAGGGGAGACCCCGGCCCCCGGCTACCCCCCAACACTAACCCCTAGACCCCACTGCCCTCCCACAGCTAAGGGGAGACCCCGGCCCCCAGCTACCCCCCAACACTAACCCCTAGACCCCACTGCCCTCCCACAGCTAAGGGGAGACCCCGGCCCCCAGCCCCCCCCAACACTAACCCCTAGACCCCACTGCCCTCCCACAGCTAAGGGGAGACCCCGGCCCCCAGCCCCCCCCAACACTAACCACTAGACCCCACTGCCCTCCCGCAGCTAAGGGGAGACCCCAGCCCCCAGCTACCCCCCAACACTAACCCCTAGACCCCACTGCCCTCCCACAGCTAAGGGGAGACCCCAGCCCCCAGCTACCCCCCAACACTAACCCCTAGACCCCACTGCCCTCCCGCAGCTAAGGGGAGACCCCAGCCCCCAGCTACCCCCCCAACACTAACCCCTAGACCCCACTGCCCTCCCACAGCTAAGGGGAGACCCCGGCCCCCAGCCTCCCCCCAACACTAACCCCTAGACCCCACTGCCCTCCCACAGCTAAGGGGAGACCCCGGCCCCCAGCCTCCTCCTAACACTAACCCCTAGACCCCACTGCCCTCCCACAGCTAAGGGGAGACCCCGGCCCCCGGCTACCCCCCAACACTAACCACTAGACCCCACTGCCCTCCCACAGCTAAGGGGAGACCCCAGCCCCCAGCTACCCCCCAACACTAACCACTAGACCCCACTGCCCTCCCACAGCTAAGGGGAGACCCCGGCCCCCAGCTACCCCCAACACTAACCCCTAGACCCCACTGCCCTCCCGCAGCTAAGGGGAGACCCCGGCCCCCGGCTACCCCCCAACACTAACCACTAGACCCCACTGCCCTCCCACAGCTAAGGGGAGACCCCGGCCCCCGGCTACCCCCCAACACTAACCACTAGACCCCACTGCCCTCCCACAGCTAAGGGGAGACCCCGGCCCCCGGCTACCCCCCAACACTAACCACTAGACCCCACTGCCCTCCCACAGCTAAGGGGAGACCCCAGCCCCCGGCTACCCCCCAACACTAACCACTAGACCCCACTGCCCTCCCACAGCTAAGGGGAGACCCCGGCCCCCGGCTACCCCCCAACACTAACCCCTAGACCCCACTGCCCTCCCACAGCTAAGGGGAGACCCCGGCCCCCAGCCCCCCCAACACTAACCCCTAGACCCCACTGCCCTCCCACAGCTAAGGGGAGACCCCGGCCCCCAGCCTCCCCCCAACACTAACCCCTAGACCCCACTGCCCTCCCACAGCTAAGGGGAGACCCCGGCCCCCAGCCCCCCCCAACACTAACCCCTAGACCCCACTGCCCTCCCACAGCTAAGGGGAGACCCCGGCCCCCAGCTACCCCCCCAACACTAACCCCTAGACCCCACTGCCCTCCCACAGCTAAGGGGAGACCCCAGCCCCCAGCTACCCCCCCAACACTAACCCCTAGACCCCACTGCCCTCCCACAGCTAAGGGGAGACCCCAGCCCCCAGCTACCCCCCCAACACTAACCCCTAGACCCCACTGCCCTCCCACAGCTAAGGGGAGACCCCAGCCCCCAGCTACCCCCCCAACACTAACCCCTAGACCCCACTGCCCTCCCACAGCTAAGGGGAGACCCCAGCCCCCAGCCTCCCCCCAACACTAACCACTAGACCCCACTGCCCTCCCGCAGCTAAGGGGAGACCCCAGCCCCCAGCTACCCCCCAACACTAACCCCTAGACACCACTGCCCTCTCACAGCTAAGGGGAGACCCCGGCCCCCAGCCTCCCCCCAACACTAACCACTAGACCCCACTGCCCTCCCACAGCTAAGGGGAGACCCCAGCCCCCAGCTACCCCCCCAACACTAACCACTAGACCCCACTGCCCTCCCACAGCTCAGGGGAGACCCCGGCCCCCAGCCTCCCCCCAACACTAACCACTAGACCCCACTGCCCTCCCACAGCTCAGGGGAGACCCCGGCCCCCGGCTACCCCCCAACACTAACCCCTAGACCCCACTGCCCTCCCACAGCTAAGGGGAGACCCCGGCCCCCAGTCCCCCCCAACACTAACCACTAGACCCCACTGCCCTCCCACAGCTAAGGGGAGACCCCGGCCCCCGGCTACCCCCCAACACTAACCACTAGACCCCACTGCCCTCCCACAGCTAAGGGGAGACCCCGGCCCCCAGCCCCCCCCAACACTAACCCCTAGACCCCACTGCCCTCCCACAGCTAAGGGGAGACCCCGGCCCCCAGCTACCCCCCAACACTAACCCCTAGACCCCACTGCCCTCCCGCAGCTAAGGGGAGACCCCAGCCCCCAGCTACCCCCCCAACACTAACCACTAGACCCCACTGCCCTCCCGCAGCTAAGGGGAGACCCCGGCCCCCAGCTACCCCCCAACACTAACCCCTAGACCCCACTGCCCTCCCGCAGCTAAGGGGAGACCCCAGCCCCCAGCTACCCCCCCAACACTAACCACTAGACCCCACTGCCCTCCCACAGCTAAGGGGAGACCCCGGCCCCCGGCTACCCCCCAACACTAACCACTAGACCCCACTGCCCTCCCACAGCTAAGGGGAGACCCCAGCCCCCAGCTACCCCCCAACACTAACCACTAGACCCCACTGCCCTCCCACAGCTAAGGGGAGACCCCGGCCCCCGGCTACCCCCCAACACTAACCACTAGACCCCACTGCCCTCCCACAGCTAAGGGGAGACCCCGGCCCCCGGCTACCCCCCAACACTAACCACTAGACCCCACTGCCCTCCCACAGCTAAGGGGAGACCCCGGCCCCCGGCTACCCCCCAACACTAACCACTAGACCCCACTGCCCTCCCAAAGCTAAGGGGAGACCCCAGCCCCCAGCTACCCCCCAACACTAACCACTAGACCCCACTGCCCTCCCACAGCTAAGGGGAGACCCCGGCCCCCGGCTACCCCCCAACACTAACCCCTAGACCCCACTGCCCTCCCACAGCTAAGGGGAGACCCCGGCCCCCAGCCCCCCCAACACTAACCCCTAGACCCCACTGCCCTCCCACAGCTAAGGGGAGACCCCGGCCCCCAGCCTCCCCCCAACACTAACCCCTAGACCCCACTGCCCTCCCACAGCTAAGGGGAGACCCCGGCCCCCAGCCCCCCCCAACACTAACCCCTAGACCCCACTGCCCTCCCGCAGCTAAGGGGAGACCCCAGCCCCCAGCCTCCCCCCAACACTAACCACTAGACCCCACTGCCCTCCCGCAGCTAAGGGGAGACCCCAGCCCCCAGCTACCCCCCAACACTAACCCCTAGACCCCACTGCCCTCCCACAGCTAAGGGGAGACCCCAGCCCCCAGCTACCCCCCCAACACTAACCCCTAGACCCCACTGCCCTCCCACAGCTAAGGGGAGACCCCGGCCCCCAGCCTCCCCCCAACACTAACCCCTAGACCCCACTGCCCTCCCACAGCTAAGGGGAGACCCCGGCCCCCGGCTACCCCCCAACACTAACCACTAGACCCCACTGCCCTCCCACAGCTAAGGGGAGACCCCAGCCCCCAGCTACCCCCCAACACTAACCACTAGACCCCACTGCCCTCCCACAGCTAAGGGGAGACCCCGGCCCCCGGCTACCCCCCAACACTAACCACTAGACCCCACTGCCCTCCCACAGCTAAGGGGAGACCCCGGCCCCCGGCTACCCCCCAACACTAACCACTAGACCCCACTGCCCTCCCACAGCTAAGGGGAGACCCCGGCCCCCGGCTACCCCCCAACACTAACCACTAGACCCCACTGCCCTCCCACAGCTAAGGGGAGACCCCAGCCCCCAGCTACCCCCCAACACTAACCACTAGACCCCACTGCCCTCCCACAGCTAAGGGGAGACCCCGGCCCCCGGCTACCCCCCAACACTAACCCCTAGACCCCACTGCCCTCCCACAGCTAAGGGGAGACCCCGGCCCCCAGCCCCCCCAACACTAACCCCTAGACCCCACTGCCCTCCCACAGCTAAGGGGAGACCCCGGCCCCCAGCCTCCCCCCAACACTAACCCCTAGACCCCACTGCCCTCCCACAGCTAAGGGGAGACCCCGGCCCCCAGCCCCCCCCAACACTAACCCCTAGACCCCACTGCCCTCCCACAGCTAAGGGGAGACCCCGGCCCCCAGCTACCCCCCCAACACTAACCCCTAGACCCCACTGCCCTCCCACAGCTAAGGGGAGACCCCAGCCCCCAGCTACCCCCCCAACACTAACCCCTAGACCCCACTGCCCTCCCACAGCTAAGGGGAGACCCCAGCCCCCAGCTACCCCCCCAACACTAACCCCTAGACCCCACTGCCCTCCCACAGCTAAGGGGAGACCCCAGCCCCCAGCTACCCCCCCAACACTAACCCCTAGACCCCACTGCCCTCCCACAGCTAAGGGGAGACCCCAGCCCCCAGCCTCCCCCCAACACTAACCACTAGACCCCACTGCCCTCCCGCAGCTAAGGGGAGACCCCAGCCCCCAGCTACCCCCCAACACTAACCCCTAGACACCACTGCCCTCTCACAGCTAAGGGGAGACCCCGGCCCCCAGCCTCCCCCCAACACTAACCACTAGACCCCACTGCCCTCCCACAGCTAAGGGGAGACCCCAGCCCCCAGCTACCCCCCCAACACTAACCACTAGACCCCACTGCCCTCCCACAGCTCAGGGGAGACCCCGGCCCCCAGCCTCCCCCCAACACTAACCACTAGACCCCACTGCCCTCCCACAGCTCAGGGGAGACCCCGGCCCCCGGCTACCCCCCAACACTAACCCCTAGACCCCACTGCCCTCCCACAGCTAAGGGGAGACCCCGGCCCCCAGTCCCCCCCAACACTAACCACTAGACCCCACTGCCCTCCCACAGCTAAGGGGAGACCCCGGCCCCCGGCTACCCCCCAACACTAACCACTAGACCCCACTGCCCTCCCACAGCTAAGGGGAGACCCCGGCCCCCAGCCCCCCCCAACACTAACCCCTAGACCCCACTGCCCTCCCACAGCTAAGGGGAGACCCCGGCCCCCAGCTACCCCCCAACACTAACCCCTAGACCCCACTGCCCTCCCGCAGCTAAGGGGAGACCCCAGCCCCCAGCTACCCCCCCAACACTAACCACTAGACCCCACTGCCCTCCCGCAGCTAAGGGGAGACCCCGGCCCCCAGCTACCCCCCAACACTAACCCCTAGACCCCACTGCCCTCCCGCAGCTAAGGGGAGACCCCAGCCCCCAGCTACCCCCCCAACACTAACCACTAGACCCCACTGCCCTCCCACAGCTAAGGGGAGACCCCGGCCCCCGGCTACCCCCCAACACTAACCACTAGACCCCACTGCCCTCCCACAGCTAAGGGGAGACCCCAGCCCCCAGCTACCCCCCAACACTAACCACTAGACCCCACTGCCCTCCCACAGCTAAGGGGAGACCCCGGCCCCCGGCTACCCCCCAACACTAACCACTAGACCCCACTGCCCTCCCACAGCTAAGGGGAGACCCCGGCCCCCGGCTACCCCCCAACACTAACCACTAGACCCCACTGCCCTCCCACAGCTAAGGGGAGACCCCGGCCCCCGGCTACCCCCCAACACTAACCACTAGACCCCACTGCCCTCCCACAGCTAAGGGGAGACCCCGGCCCCCGGCTACCCCCCAACACTAACCACTAGACCCCACTGCCCTCCCACAGCTAAGGGGAGACCCCGGCCCCCGGCTACCCCCCAACACTAACCACTAGACCCCACTGCCCTCCCACAGCTAAGGGGAGACCCCGGCCCCCGGCTACCCCCCAACACTAACCACTAGACCCCACTGCCCTCCCAAAGCTAAGGGGAGACCCCAGCCCCCAGCTACCCCCCAACACTAACCACTAGACCCCACTGCCCTCCCACAGCTAAGGGGAGACCCCGGCCCCCGGCTACCCCCCAACACTAACCCCTAGACCCCACTGCCCTCCCACAGCTAAGGGGAGACCCCGGCCCCCAGCCCCCCCAACACTAACCCCTAGACCCCACTGCCCTCCCACAGCTAAGGGGAGACCCCGGCCCCCAGCCTCCCCCCAACACTAACCCCTAGACCCCACTGCCCTCCCACAGCTAAGGGGAGACCCCGGCCCCCAGCCCCCCCCAACACTAACCCCTAGACCCCACTGCCCTCCCGCAGCTAAGGGGAGACCCCAGCCCCCAGCC
Source organism: Pelodiscus sinensis (assembly GCF_049634645.1). Lineage (NCBI taxonomy): Eukaryota > Metazoa > Chordata > Testudines > Trionychidae > Pelodiscus > Pelodiscus sinensis. The sequence continues at coordinate 19,118 of NW_027466031.1, forward strand.
TCCCCCCAACACTAACCACTAGACCCCACTGCCCTCCCGCAGCTAAGGGGAGACCCCAGCCCCCAGCTACCCCCCAACACTAACCCCTAGACCCCACTGCCCTCCCACAGCTAAGGGGAGACCCCAGCCCCCAGCTACCCCCCCAACACTAACCCCTAGACCCCACTGCCCTCCCACAGCTAAGGGGAGACCCCGGCCCCCAGCCTCCCCCCAACACTAACCCCTAGACCCCACTGCCCTCCCACAGCTAAGGGGAGACCCCGGCCCCCAGCCTCCTCCTAACACTAACCCCTAGACCCCACTGCCCTCCCACAGCTAAGGGGAGACCCCGGCCCCCGGCTACCCCCCAACACTAACCACTAGACCCCACTGCCCTCCCACAGCTAAGGGGAGACCCCAGCCCCCAGCTACCCCCCAACACTAACCACTAGACCCCACTGCCCTCCCACAGCTAAGGGGAGACCCCGGCCCCCGGCTACCCCCCAACACTAACCACTAGACCCCACTGCCCTCCCACAGCTAAGGGGAGACCCCGGCCCCCGGCTACCCCCCAACACTAACCACTAGACCCCACTGCCCTCCCACAGCTAAGGGGAGACCCCGGCCCCCGGCTACCCCCCAACACTAACCACTAGACCCCACTGCCCTCCCACAGCTAAGGGGAGACCCCAGCCCCCAGCTACCCCCCAACACTAACCACTAGACCCCACTGCCCTCCCACAGCTAAGGGGAGACCCCGGCCCCCGGCTACCCCCCAACACTAACCCCTAGACCCCACTGCCCTCCCACAGCTAAGGGGAGACCCCAGCCCCCAGCTACCCCCCCAACACTAACCCCTAGACCCCACTGCCCTCCCACAGCTAAGGGGAGACCCCAGCCCCCAGCTACCCCCCCAACACTAACCCCTAGACCCCACTGCCCTCCCACAGCTAAGGGGAGACCCCAGCCCCCAGCTACCCCCCCAACACTAACCCCTAGACCCCACTGCCCTCCCACAGCTAAGGGGAGACCCCAGCCCCCAGCTACCCCCCCAACACTAACCACTAGACCCCACTGCCCTCCCACAGCTAAGGGGAGACCCCGGCCCCCAGCCTCCCCCCAACACTAACCACTAGACCCCACTGCCCTCCCGCAGCTAAGGGGAGACCCCAGCCCCCAGCTACCCCCCAACACTAACCACTAGACCCCACTGCCCTCCCACAGCTAAGGGGAGACCCCGGCCCCCAGCCTCCCCCCAACACTAACCACTAGACCCCACTGCCCTCCCGCAGCTAAGGGGAGACCCCAGCCCCCAGCTACCCCCCAACACTAACCACTAGACCCCACTGCCCTCCCACAGCTAAGGGGAGACCCCGGCCCCCAGCCCCCCCCAACACTAACCCCTAGACCCCACTGCCCTCCCGCAGCTAAGGGGAGACCCCGGCCCCCAGCCTCCCCCCAACACTAACCCCTAGACCCCACTGCCCTCCCGCAGCTAAGGGGAGACCCCGGCCCCCAGCTACCCCCCAACACTAACCCCTAGACCCCACTGCCCTCCCACAGCTAAGGGGAGACCCCGGCCCCCAGTCCCCCCCAACACTAACCCCTAGACCCCACTGCCCTCCCGCAGCTAAGGGGAGACCCCAGCCCCCAGCTACCCCCCAACACTAACCACTAGACCCCACTGCCCTCCCACAGCTAAGGGGAGACCCCGGCCCCCAGCTACCCCCCAACACTAACCCCTAGACCCCACTGCCCTCCCGCAGCTAAGGGGAGACCCCAGCCCCCGGCCACCCCCCAACACTAACCCCTAGACCCCACTGCCCTCCCGCAGCTAAGGGGAGACCCCAGCCCCCGGCTACCCCCCAACACTAACCCCTAGACCCCACTGCCCTCCCGCAGCTAAGGGGAGACCCCAGCCCCCAGCTACCCCCCAACACTAACCACTAGACCCCACTGCCCTCCCACAGCTAAGGGGAGACCCCGGCCCCCAGCCCCCCCCAACACTAACCCCTAGACCCCACTGCCCTCCCACAGCTAAGGGGAGACCCCGGCCCCCAGCCACCCCCCAACACTAACCACTAGACCCCACTGCCCTCCCACAGCTAAGGGGAGACCCCGGCCCCCAGTCCCCCCCAACACTAACCACTAGACCCCACTGCCCTCCCGCAGCTAAGGGGAGACCCCGGCCCCCAGCCCCCCCCAACACTAACCACTAGACCCCACTGCCCTCCCGCAGCTAAGGGGAGACCCCGGCCCCCAGCTACCCCCCCAACACTAACCACTAGACCCCACTGCCCTCCCTGAGCTAAGGGGAGACCCCGGCCCCCAGCCTCCCCCCAACACTAACCACTAGACCCCACTGCCCTCCCACAGCTAAGGGGGACCCCGGCCCCCGGCTACCCCCCCAACACTAACCCCTAGACCCCACTGCCCTCCCACAGCTAAGGGGAGACCCCAGCCCCCGGCTACCCCCCCAACACTAACCCCTAGACCCCACTGCCCTCCCACAGCTAAGGGGAGACCCCAGCCCCCCAGCTACCCCCCAACACTAACCCCTAGACCCCACTGCCCTCCCTGAGCTAAGGGGAGACCCCGGCCCCCAGCCTCCCCCCAACACTAACCACTAGACCCCACTGCCCTCCCACAGCTAAGGGGAGACCCCAGCCCCCGGCTACCCCCCCAGCACTAACCCCTAGACCCCACTGCCCTCCCACAGCTAAGGGGAGACCCCAGCCCCCGGCCACCCCCCCAGCACTAACCCCTAGACCTCACTGCCCTACCACAGCTAAGGGGAGACCCCAGCCTCTCCCCAACACTAACCACTAGACCCCACTGCCCTCCCACAGCTAAGGGGAGACCCCGGCCCCCGGCCACCCCCCAACACTAACCACTAGACCCCACTGCCCTCCCACAGCTAAGGGGAGACCCCAGCCCCCAGCTACCCCCCAACACTAATCACTAGACCCCACTCCCCTCCCACAGCTAAGGGGAGACCCCAGCCCCCCCAACACTAACCCCTAGACCCCACTGCCCTCCCACAGCTAAGGGGAGACCCCGGCCCCCAGCTACCCCCCAACACTAACCCCTAGACCCCACTGCCCTCCCATAGCTAAGGGCAGACCCCAGTCCCCGACTCCCAGCCACACTCCAACACTAACCACTAGACCCCACTGCCCTCCCACATCAAAGAGGAGACCCCAGCCCCTGGCTCCCAGCCACCCCCCAACACTAACCCCTAAGCCCCTTCTCCTCCCAGAGCTAAGGGGAGACCCCCCAGAGTTCCCTCTAATCGTTTCCATCCATGTGCAGAATAAATGTATGTGCAGAGGCATGTGCGAATGTGCACCAGCAGGGGAACCAAAACCAGCTGCAGGCGCTGTGCACATCAGCCGGGTGCTATCTGAACCTCTCCCGAGTGGCCGCACCAACACCCAGATTCCAGGGAACACTACCCCCATCCCCCCCACTCTAACCACTAGCCCTCGCTCCCCTCCGAGAGCCGGAAGAGAACCCCCTGCCTTCCGCTGCAGATCAGAGCAATGCAGGAGGCGGGGTTACTAAAAGAATAGACTTTTATTAAGTACTGTAAGTCTCTCTCCACGATCACAGGTGACCGTACCGCACGCCCAGATCCACCCTCCCGAGACATTCCCACGGACAACCCCCTGCCGGCGCAGCCTGCCCGCCATCCCCACCCCCGCCACTTTTCCTCCCGAAGCGGGACCGTCCCAACTTACATGGATAAACTAGGGAGCAAACTGGGGGTTCTGGGGCTAGTGGGACAAGAGGGTTTTCTAGCCACAGGCTGAGGGGCACGGGAAGTCGAGGTAACATTGATCCACCCACTAAAACACGTGTCAGGAGCCGTAGAAAACAGGCCAGGGAGTTGCGGGAAGAACAGCAACAAAACCCATGAAGTTTCTGACTTGGATTTTCCGCCTCATAAATAAAAGCCCGAATTGTGACTTGACGGGCTGGCAAGAAGGACGATTACTCGCCTGCTCATTTCAGTGAAATGTCCTTTCGGGTTTAAACAAAAAATAGTCGCAAAACCTAGATTCTTGTGCTAGAAGCATTTTAAAAGTTGGGGAAAGAAAATCTAAGGCTAGTTAAACATGGTTCAAGGAAGCTTCAAAGCTCTTTGGAGGAGGGGGGGGTGGGGGAGGAAACTCAGCTGGTTACAATTTAAGAACCAAAAAAACAAAAAAAAATTGAGACTTTTGAGGTTTGCTTCAGTAAAAATCTCACTAGTCGTTAGTTTGTATCCAGAAAAGCATCGATCAACGCACAAGAGCGGTGGCTCTAGCCGGAGCGGTGCCGGCCCAGGGGAGAACAGGGGACGTGGATGGCGAGACACAGAGTAATAGAGGGTGGGGATAGAAACTATTTTAATTTCAAAATGGGGGGAGGGAAAGTTCATCTGAACCCCCCGTAGCCGTCAGTAGCAGTGAGACCCCGAAGGAGTTTCTGCCTGGCCGGCAGGGGACGGGCTTTGATTTTACAAAGGAAATTCAATCAGCGTCCGAAGAAACTGAGGCACAAGCCTCCCTCCCGGAGGCGGGGCAGCCAGGAAGCAGAGCGGGACGGGGACGGCGCCTCTTTCGCAGGAACGCGGGGTGGTGCCAAGGCCTGGCTCTCGCTAATTCCAGTGGGCAGCCCTCGCCCAGCGCTGCCGGACTGAACGGCTCGACGCTGCCCCGGACTCTCTTCGCCCCCCCACAACGGGGCCGGGAGGGACCCAGACCGGGGAGCGCGTGGGAGCCCTCGGAAGCGCTCGGCTGGGCGGCGTGGCCCGAGGCAGGACGTGGCCGCGCCCCGGCCCCGTGGCAAGCGGATTCCAGCGTCCGTGGGGTTTGGGCTCTTACAGCCGACGCCGCACGGGGAAGAGAGCGAAGCCCCTTCCCCGCGCGCTGGGGTCTCGCCGCCCGGGTTCAATACACCGGGAGGGGGAGGGGCCGGACCCCCAGCTGTGGGGCTCGCAGGCTGACCCCCGCAGAGCAAACAGCCGTCAGGGGCAAAGGGAACCCTGCAGAGAAACGCAGCAGCCCAGGCTCCAGCACGGTGGAGCGGCGAGACCTGCTCCAGGCGACGCAGCCGCTGCTCCCCCGCAGGGCCAAGGGACAGGAGACTCCCCCCCCTCGCCTGCACGCAGGGCTCACGCTCCACTCGGGGCTCTCCACCTGCTCCGCCTCGGCCCCCCCCCCCCCGCAGCGCCGGAGAAGGGCTCCGCCTCGGCCCCCCCCCCCCCCCCCGCAGCGCCGGAGAAGGGCTCCGCCTCGGCCCCCCCCCCCCGCAGCGCCGGAGAAGGGCTCCGCCTCGGCCCCCGGCACGCAGGCCAGGACAAGGCCACTGAGGTCGTCCCACGGCGGTTTCCGCAACGCCGCGGGGGCCCCAGCTCTGTCTCCGGTGCAGCTCCGCCGGGCGTCTCCCCGCCAAGCCAGCCCGGGCGGGCGCAGCTGCGATGCCCCCACGAGCTGGGGACGCCCCTTGGCATGGGCACTGCGTCCCAGCCCCCGCAAGGTCTCTGCTCCCCTCGGAGTCCCGCGGGTGCCCCCACACAGGCTGCCTTCGCCTCTTTCCGCCAGCCCCCGAGCGCCTCCCATTTCCCGCCCGGGGCGGATCCGAGGCAGCAGGCGGGGGGCCAGGCAGGAGCTGGCCCGCGAGGGGAGCCGGATTCCAACCCGCGCCCCACACAAGCCAGCGCTGCTGCGCCTGATCCGGCAGCCCCGTCCGGGGGGCTCTGAGCTCCCGGACCCCGCGAGCCGGCACCGAGCCGGTCAGCTGGCTGCTGAACGTTTCCTGGCCGGGGGATGCCGTAGCCTGCGGCGCCGGTTACTCGGCTACACGGTTCCAGCCCCAGAGCTCAGGGGACCCGCTGGGTCGGGGAGCAGAGGCGCTGCCTGGGCGCTGCCTGGGCGCAGGAGGCAGGACAGCCCCGTCCTGCAGCCACTGGCATCCTACCTCCGCTTTGCTAGGCTAGAGCTGGCCGAGGGATCCGCCTTCCTCCTGCCCCCTCGCAAGGCCCCCCCAGTCCAGGGACTAATACCCCCAAATCCCTGCCCACCCCCCTCAGGCCAGCAACCTGAACCCTCCCTTGGCCAGCCCGCTGGGAGCTGTGAGGCGGGGGAGGGGGCTACAGACCTGTCTGGTTCAGAGGGCGCCCGGGTTGCCCCGGCCAGACGCGGGCAGCTCTGGGGCTGCGAGGGTCTCTGCCCCCAGGACCGACTTTCTATATCGACTCTGTGAATAGAATCTCTGTGCTCTGTACAAAGCCGGGCTGAGCGGCTTTCGGGCGAGCTAGGCCCCTTCCCCGCAGGCGCCCCAGGGACCCCCACCCCACAACGAACAGGCCCCCCGCCCTCGGTCGCTTCCCAGGGCAGGCCGGGCGCCGCGGCTCTGGCTGGCTCCCGCTCTAGTCCGAGGCGTTCGCCCGGCCAGGGCGCGCTAGCGCTACAGGCTGCCCCACCCGCACAGACTCCCGTACGAAATAACACAACCCCGCCTTGCAGAGTCCGGGCGCAGACCCACAGCGCCCCCCCACTCTGGACCCCGCCCCCCGCATCAGCCCCGTCACTCTTCCTTCTGCAGCGCCGGGACGGGCAGCTTGGCCTCCGGGCCGTGCTCCACCTCCTGGGCCAGCCGCCCGCAACACGGGTCACTGCAGGACTCAGTGTCTCTGGATAAGGCACTTGGTGATGGGGCTGGGGGGCAGGGGCTGCCCCCCGACTCCTCGCCCCCGTTCACCTGCGACGGGGGCTGCCCCCTCTGCATCTCCGCCACTTTGGCTGCTCCCTCCGACGAGCCCTGCAGAGAACAGGAGCAACAGAGACGCTCATTGGAGTCCCACTTCTGTTCACCAGGGCCGAGAGGCAGCCCCCTCTGGGGTGGGGCGGCGGGAGAACAGCCGCACAGAACGCCGCGTGGGGAGGCTCGCTCAGGGCCGAGAGGCAGCCCCCTCTGGGGCGGGGCGGCGGGAGAACAGCCGCACAGAACGCCGCGCGGGGAGGCTCGCCCAGGGCTGAGATGCAGCCCCCTCTGGGGCGGGGCGGCGGGAGAACAGCCGCACAGAACGCCGCGCGGGGAGGCTCGCCCAGGGCCGAGAGGCAGCCCCCTCTGGGGCGGGGCGGCGGGAGAACAGCCGCACAGAACGCCGCGCAGGGAGGCTCGCTCAGGGCCGAGAGGCAGCCCCCTCTGGGGCGGGGCGGCGGGAGAACAGCCGCACAGAACGCCGCACGGGGAGGCTCGCCCAGGGCCGAGAGGCAGCCCCCTCTGGGGCACAGCCATGTAATAGTGGGAATTCTTATCCATCCTCCGGAGGCAGAGGAGACCCCAGAGAAGCAGAGCGCAGGACGCAGCCTTGGCCTTGCGCTGGCCGCAGCAGACCCTGCGGACGGCCCCAGACCCAGCCCTGGGGGCGGAGGGGCCCTGGGAAGGGCCAGGCCGCGGGGAAGGGAAAGGCAAACACACGTACCTGCTTGTTAAGCTTCTTGTTTCCTTTGGGGAGTTTTCCAGACCCATCTCGGCTGCGTCTGGGGCGGCGCCAGGCAGAGAACGACACTCGTTAGCTGGCGGCAGGGTCGTTACACCGAGGACATTAGGTAATAGGCCTAATAGCTGGGGGGGATCAGTGAGGCTACAGAGCAGGGATCACGGATAATTCTCATCGTTGCAGAGGGCTACGTGCAGGGACGGCTTGCCGCGTGCCCCGATGCAGCTGCGTCTGGGGCAGGGCAGCTGGGGAACAGCCACACAGAACGCCCCAGAGGGATTGCTTGCCCGGGGCAGAGACAGCCCATGGGGAGAAGGATGGTCCCCCCTGCCGTGCAGTGGTACTTACCCCTTCCCCGGTCCTCCGACAGATACCACCTGCATCCCGAAGGAGCCCCGCCCCCTCCAGGGCTTGCTGCCTGCCCACTGGCCGACGACCATGCCAGCGATCTCCAGCTTGCCCCCCTGGGATGGGATGGGGTGAAGACCTAGGTCACAGGAGACGGGGGGACGAGTGAACCAAGGGCCACACCCAGGCCCCCCGAAGTGGAACATCGGCTTTGGGAGCAGCAACAGGGTCTGCCTCAGCCTGCTGAACTGCCCTGGGTCCAACCGGCCCTGTCCGATCTATTGCTCTGGCCCAGGGAAACCGTCCCGATGCATCTCAGTGGGCTGATGCCCCCAGCCCCTCCACTCCGGAGCACCCCACAAGCTCCCTGAATGCCACAGACGTGCAATAGGAGGGGGGAGAAAAGAGGACCCTGAATCCCTGCCCCAAACATGCACACAATCCAGCCACCAGGTGATCCCACCGCTGCCACCAATACCCAGCTGCAAGTGGGGCCCCAGAGCACAGGGGTGGGGCCGCAGCTCAGGAAACAGGACAGTCTCTCACCTGTGAACCCTCTGCTCCTCCCAGGGGGCGGCAATGGCACAGAGCCAGCCGTGCGGGGGTAGAGGGGCATTGAATAGAAGGGCGTGGCCATGGCGGGCATGAAGGGGGGAGGCGGAAGCAGAGGGGGCGGAGCCTGTCGATTGAGGTTCACACCCTCCAGAATGCTCTGTCTCATCCTCTCCACTTTGGCTGCTTGCTCCGCCTGGGGAGGAGGAAGATGAGTCCAGATGACCTCATCCCCCAGGTCTGCGCTCCCCCGTAGGCGGCCCCAGGAATTACCAGACCAACAAGAACAGCCTCCCAAACCCCCTCCCTCACCCCCAGGAGACAGTGATAGGAGTCCTCATTCTAACCACTAGACCCCACTCCCGTCCCACAGCCAGGCAGAGAACCCAGGGGTCCTGGCTCCCAGTGCCCCCTGCTCTAACCACTAGACCCCACTCCCGTCCCACAGCCAGGCAGAGAACCCAGGGGTCCTGGCTCCCAGTGCCCCCTGCTCTAACCACTAGACCCCACTCCCGTCCCACAGCCAGGCAGAGAACCCAGGGGTCCTGGCTCCCAGCGCCCCCCTGCTCTAACCACTAGACCCCACTCCCGTCCCACAGCCAGGCAGAGAACCCAGGGGTCCTGGCTCCCAGCGCCCCCTGCTCTAACCACTAGACCCCACTCCCATCCCACAGCCAGGCAACAACCTAGAAGTCGCGCCTCCCAGCCCCCCCCGCTCTAACCACTAGCCCCCAGAACCCTGGCACCCTGCCCCATACCTGCCCGTCACACAGGTCAATGAGGGGGGCCCTGTCCCGGGTGGCTCTGATGAGCTTGGTCTGGAAGAGTTTGCCGTCGAAGTAGATCCAGGGGCAGCAGTGTTCCCAGGGCACCGGCTGGCCGCAGGCGTCGTTGGCGAGCAGCGCCGTGTCCACGCCGCTCATGAAGAGGGCTGCCAGCTGCACCCCCCGGGCGTCCAGCTTCTCGATCTGCAAAGGAACCGTTCCCACCGCTTTACCGTGGGGCGGGCTGCAGCCACCTCTGGGGCAGGGCAGCCGGGGAAACGCCGCACACAACACTGCGCGGCGGGGACTCGCCGGCGGTGACATGCAGGCAGCTGAGAAACAGAACAGGTCAGCAAGGAAAGGAGGAACTTCACCACTGTCCCCAGAGAACTAGGGAGAGCGCCTAGGAGCCATGGGGACCCGCCCTCCTATTCTAACTACTACACCCTGCTCCCATTCACCTGTCGCCCAAACCGCCCCCCTGCCAGCTGGCAGCAACTGGACTCCAAGTCCCCCGCCTTTCCGAGACCCCCGCGCTCAACTGCAGTCAAACCGCACGTCACTCCAAAACTCATAATGTGCTGAACATTATGATCCCGATAAATTGTGTGTCCGGCGCTTGTACGGCCCCTTGTGGGATCTGTAACATCGCTGTGACGTGCAGGCGCAAAGCCGCTCCCTAGGGCCAAGAGACACGCGGGTGGCCCCGCCGGCCGATGGCACCATCACACGGACTCTCGCTCTTCGGCTGGAAAAAGGCTCTGAATGAGAACCTGGCACGCTGGCCAAGACGCCGTCCCCTGGACTGGCGGTCCCCTGCCCCCGAGGGTCCCGACTCGCTCGTCTCGCTCGCAGCAGCCGTGTGCAAGGCAAAGGCCTCGCGGAGCTGGAAGGTCTAGCCGGGGACGCGGTGCTGCTCCCTAGCTGTGACGGTAGGGACCAGTGTGCCGTAGTGGGGGTGACCCGGGGTCCCCCCTGCGCTGGGCTGGGCAATTCCCACTGACTCCCCACGCGTGGACTGGCCCAGACCCCTGGGCCCAGCCTGGGCAGAGAACAAGGCTCCTCCCAGGGGGGAGACAGGGAGGGAGGGGGAGACAGACCCTGGCTGGGAACATGGAGGAAACAGACTGAGCTGCGGGGGCGATGGACCCTGCCCCGAGGGGTCTGAGGCGCCCTGGCCCTGACGCCCGTGACCACCTCACGTCTGTGCCGGGCTGCACCCGGAGGAGCAGTAACCCCCCCCCCCCCCCGTTCTACCGGCCAGCGGGGTCTGTTCTGGCTGCTCCGGGGTGCAGGGTGGGGGTCCCTGACGCGCCGTCACCACCACCCTGCGTCTCCCTTCCTGTGCCTGGGACCCAGCACGGCCCCGTCTGCCGCCTCGGCCTGGGACTCCCCCTGCGAGCGCTGGGGCCCCGCAGAGGCCGCTCTCCGGGGGGGGCAGGGGGGGGCCGGCCCCTACCTTCAGCTCCTGCAGGTGGTCGGGCTCGTAGATCTGGGGGGACACGGCCTGAGCCAGGAACACGTCCAGCTCGTGCCTGTGCAGGACTCTCCCTCCCGGCCACTGGGTCATGTAGCTGAAACGGAAGAAGGGGCGTGAAGCCAGCCAGGCCTGGCGCGGGGAGGGCAGCGGGCTCTAGTGGTCAGAGCAGGGGCTGCTGGACCCTCTCGGCCCTGGGGGGGGTGACGGGGGCAGCGGGCTCTAGTGGTCAGAGCGGGGGCTGCTGGACCCTCTCGGCCTGGGAGGGGGGGGTGACGGGGGCAGCGGGCTCTAGTGGTCAGAGCGGGGGCTGCTGGACCCTCTCGGCCCTGGGGGGGGGTGACGGGGGCAGCGGGCTCTAGTGGTCAGAGCGGGGGCTGCTGGACCCTCTCGGCCCTGGGGGGGTGACGGGGGCAGCGGGCTCTAGTGGTCAGAGCGGGGGCTGCTGGACCCTCTCGGCCTGGGAGGGGGGGTGACGGGGGCAGCGGGCTCTAGTGGTCAGAGCGGGGGCTGCTGGACCCTCTCGGCCTGGGGGGGGGTGACGGGGGCAGCGGGCTCTAGCGGTCAGAGCGGGGGTGCTGGACCCTCTCGGCCCTGGGGGGGGGGTGACGGGGGCAGCGGGCTCTAGCGGTCAGAGCGGGGGCTGCTGGACCCTCTCGGCCCTGGGGGGGTGACGGGGGCAGCGGGCTCTAGTGGTCAGAGCGGGGGCTGCTGGACCCTCTCGGCCCTGGGGGGGTGACGGGGGCAGCGGGCTCTAGTGGTCAGAGCGGGGGCTGCTGGACCCTCTCGGCCCTGGGGGGGTGACGGGGGCAGCGGGCTCTAGTGGTCAGAGCGGGGGCTGCTGGACCCTCTCGGCCTGGGGGGGTGACGGGGGCAGCGGGCTCTAGTGGTCAGAGCGGGGGCTGCTGGACCCTCTCGGCCTGGGGGGGTGACGGGGGCAGCGGGCTCTAGTGGTCAGAGCGGGGGCTGCTGGACCCTCTCGGCCTGGGGGGGTGACGGGGGCAGCGGGCTCTAGTGGTCAGAGCGGGGGCTGCTGGACCCTCTCGGCCCTGGGGGGGGTGACGGGGGCAGCGGGCTCTAGTGGTCAGAGCGGGGGCTGCTGGACCCTCTCGGCCTGGGGGGGGGACGGGGGCAGCGGGCTCTAGTGGTCAGAGCGGGGGCTGCTGGACCCTCTCGGCCTGGGAGGGGGGGGTGACGGGGGCAGCGGGCTCTAGTGGTCAGAGCGGGGGCTGCTGGACCCTCTCGGCCTGGGGGGGGTGACGGGGGCAGCGGGCTCTAGTGGTCAGAGCGGGGGTGCTGGACCCTCTCGGCCCTGGGGGGGGTGACGGGGGCAGCGGGCTCTAGTGGTCAGAGCGGGGGCTGCTGGACCCTCTCGGCCTGGGAGGGGGGGTGACGGGGGCAGCGGGCTCTAGTGGTCAGAGCGGGGGTGCTGGACCCTCTCGGCCTGGGAGGGGGGGGTGACGGGGGCAGCGGGCTCTAGTGGTCAGAGCGGGGGCTGCTGGACCCTCTCGGCCCTGGGGGGGGTGACGGGGGCAGCGGGCTCTAGTGGTCAGAGCGGGGGCTGCTGGACCCTCTCGGCCCTGGGGGGGGTGACGGGGGCAGCGGGCTCTAGTGGTCAGAGCGGGGGTGCTGGACCCTCTCGGCCTGGGAGGGGGGGGTGACGGGGGCAGCGGGCTCTAGTGGTCAGAGCGGGGGCTGCTGGACCCTCTCGGCCCTGGGGGGGTGACGGGGGCAGCGGGCTCTAGTGGTCAGAGCGGGGGTGCTGGACCCTCTCGGCCCTGGGGGGGGTGACGGGGGCAGCGGGCTCTAGTGGTCAGAGCGGGGGCTGCTGGACCCTCTCGGCCCTGGGGGGGTGACGGGGGGCAGCGGGCTCTAGTGGTCAGAGCGGGGTGCTGGACCCTCTCGGCCCGGGGGGGGTGACGGGGGCAGCGGGCTCTAGTGGTCAGAGCGGGGGCTGCTGGACCCTCTCGGCCTGGGAGGGGGGGTGACGGGGGCAGCGGGCTCTAGTGGTTAAAGCGGGGGCTGCTGGACCCTCTCGGCCCTGGGGGGGGGTGACGGGGGCAGCGGGCTCTAGTGGTCAGAGCGGGGGTGCTGGACCCTCTCGGCCTGGGAGGGGGGGGTGACGGGGGGCAGCGGGCTCTAGTGGTCAGAGCGGGGGCTGCTGGACCCTCTCGGCCTGGGGGGGGGACGGGGGCAGCGGGCTCTAGTGGTCAGAGCGGGGGCTGCTGGACCCTCTCGGCCTGGGGGGGGACGGGGGCAGCGGGCTCTAGTGGTCAGAGCGGGGGTGCTGGACCCTCTCTGCCTGGGGGGGTGACGGGGGCAGCGGGCTCTAGTGGTCAGAGCGGGGCTGCTGGACCCTCTCCGCCTGGGGGGGTGATGGGGGCAGCGGGCTCTAGTGGTCAGAGCGGGGCTGCTGGACCCTCTCGGCCTGGGGGGGTGATGGGGGCAGTGGGCTCTAGTGGTCAGAGCGGGGGCTGCTGGACCCTCTCGGCCTGGGGGGGGACGGGGGCAGCGGGCTCTAGTGGTCAGAGCGGGGGCTGCTGGACCCTCTCGGCCTGGGAGGGGGGTGACGGGGGCAGCGGGCTCTAGTGGTTAAAGCGGGGGCTGCTGGACCCTCTCGGCCCTGGGGGGGGTGACGGGGGCAGCGGGCTCTAGTGGTCAGAGCGGGGGCTGCTGGACCCTCTCGGCCTGGGGGGGGGACGGGGGCAGCGGGCTCTAGTGGTCAGAGCGGGGGCTGCTGGACCCTCTCGGCCTGGGGGGGGACGGGGGCAGCGGGCTCTAGTGGTCAGAGCGGGGGTGCTGGACCCTCTCGGCCTGGGGGGGTGACGGGGGCAGCGGGCTCTAGTGGTCAGAGCGGGGCTGCTGGACCCTCTCGGCCTGGGGGGGTGATGGGGGCAGCGGGCTCTAGTGGTCAGAGCGGGGCTGCTGGACCCTCTCGGCCCTGGGGGGGTGACGGGGGCAGCGGGCTCTAGTGGTCAGAGCGGGGGTGCTGGACCCTCTCGGCCTGGGGGGGGTGATGGGGGCAGTGGGCTCTAGTGGTCAGAGCGGGGGCTGCTGGACCCTCTCGGCCTGGGGGGGGACGGGGGCAGCGGGCTCTAGTGGTCAGAGCGGGGGCTGCTGGACCCTCTCGGCCTGGGAGGGGGGGTGACGGGGGCAGCGGGCTCTAGTGGTTAAAGCGGGGGCTGCTGGACCCTCTCGGCCCTGGGGGGGGTGACGGGGGCAGCGGGCTCTAGTGGTCAGAGCGGGGGTGCTGGACCCTCTCGGCCTGGGAGGGGGGGGTGACGGGGGCAGCGGGCTCTAGTGGTCAGAGCGGGGGCTGCTGGACCCTCTCGGCCTGGGGGGGGACGGGGGCAGCGGGCTCTAGTGGTCAGAGCGGGGGCTGCTGGACCCTCTCGGCCTGGGGGGGGACGGGGGCAGCGGGCTCTAGTGGTCAGAGCGGGGGTGCTGGACCCTCTCGGCCTGGGGGGGGTGATGGGGGCAGTGGGCTCTAGTGGTCAGAGCGGGGGCTGCTGGACCCTCTCGGCCTGGGGGGGGACGGGGGCAGCGGGCTCTAGTGGTCAGAGCGGGGGTGCTGGACCCTCTCGGCCTGGGGGGGTGGCGGGGGCAGCGGGCTCTAGTGGTCAGAGCGGGGCTGCTGGACCCTCTCGGCCTGGGGGGGTGATGGGGGCAGCGGGCTCTAGTGGTCAGAGCGGGGCTGCTGGACCCTCTCGGCCCTGGGGGGGTGACGGGGGCAGCGGGCTCTAGTGGTCAGAGCGGGGGTGCTGGACCCTCTCGGCCTGGGGGGGGTGATGGGGGCAGTGGGCTCTAGTGGTCAGAGCGGGGGCTGCTGGACCCTCTCGGCCTGGGGGGGGACGGGGGGCAGCGGGCTCTAGTGGTCAGAGCGGGGGCTGCTGGACCCTCTCGGCCTGGGGGGAGACGGGGGCAGTGGGCTCTAGTGGTCAGAGCGGGGCTGCTGGACCCTCTCGGCCCGGGGGGGTGATGGGGGCAGCGGGCTCTAGTGGTCAGAGCGGGGGTGCTGGACCCTCTCGGCCTGGGGGGGGACGGGGGCAGCGGGCTCTAGTGGTCAGAGCGGGGGCTGCTGGACCCTCTCGGCCTGGGGGGGGACGGGGGCAGCGGGCTCTAGTGGTCAGAGCGGGGCTGCTGGACCCTCTCGGCCTGGGGGGGGACGGGGGGCAGCGGGCTCTAGTGGTCAGAGCGGGGGCTGCTGGACCCTCTCGGCCCTGGGGGGGGACGGGGGCAGCGGGCTCTAGTGGTCAGAGCGGGGGCTGCTGGACCCTCTCGGCCCTGGGGGGGGGACGGGGGCAGCGGGCTCTAGTGGTCAGAGCGGGGGTGCTGGACCCTCTCGGCCTGGGGGGGTGACGGGGGCAGCGGGCTCTAGTGGTCAGAGCGGGGGTGCTGGACCCTCTCGGCCCTGGGGGGGGTGACGGGGGCAGCGGGCTCTAGTGGTCAGAGCGGGGGTGCTGGACCCTCTCGGCCTGGGGGGGTGACGGGGGCAGCGGGCTCTAGTGGTCAGAGCGGGGGTGCTGGACCCTCTCGGCCTGGGGGGGGACGGGGGCAGCGGGCTCTAGTGGTCAGAGCGGGGGTGCTGGACCCTCTCGGCCTGGGGGGGTGACGGGGGCAGCGGGCTCTAGTGGTCAGAGCGGGGCTGCTGGACCCTCTCGGCCCTGGGGGGGGACGGGGGCAGCAGGCTCTAGTGGTCAGAGCGGGGGTGCTGGACCCTCTCGGCCTGGGGGGGTGATGGGGGCAGCGGGCTCTAGGGGTCAGAGCGGGGCTGCTGGACCCTCTCGGCCTGGGGGGGTGATGGGGGCAGCGGGCTCTAGTGGTCAGAGCGGGGGTGCTGGACCCTCTCGGCCTGGGGGGGGACGGGGGCAGCGGGCTCTAGGGGTCAGAGCCCCACTCACCGCAGCACGCAGCACAGCAGCAGCAGGTGGGCGGGCACGCGGGCCGGGTTGAGCATGCCGGGCGTGTCGGCGCGCAGGCAGGCCAGGAAGGCCCTCATGCGCCGGGTCCTGTCCTCCGCCGCCCTCCCCAGCCACAGGCGCCGCAGGCCCGGGCAGGTCCACTCCCGGAAGGCCACGGCCGCCACCAGCTCCGGCGTGTGCGGGGACTTGCCCTTGTACGCCGCCCACTCCTTCACCATCACCGGCGGCACTGCGGGGGAGGGGGCGCTGAGCGGGGGGGCCGGGCACCCCGCCCCCGCTGCGCCCACTGCGCCCCGCTGCCCTCTCCGAGACCCCGGGCACCCCGCCCCCGCTGCGCCCACTGCGCCCCGCTGCCCTCTCCGAGACCCCGGGCACCCCGCCCCCCCTGCGCCCACTGCGCCCCGCTGCCCTCTCCGGGACCCCGGGCACCCCGCCCCCCCTGCGCCCACTGCGCCCCGCTGCCCTCTCCGGGACCCCGGGCACCCCGCCCCCCCTGCGCCCCGCTGCCCTCTCAGAGACCCTGGGCACCCCGCCCCCACTGCGCCCACTGCGCCCCGCTGCCCTCTCCGGGACCCCGGGCACCCCGCCCCCCCTGCGCCCACTGCGCCCCGCTGCCCTCTCAGAGACCCTGGGCACCCCGCCCCCACTGCGCCCCGCTGCCCTCTCAGAGACCCCGGGCACCCCGCCCCCGCTGCACCCACTGCGCCCCGCTGCCCTCTCCGAGACCCCGGGCACCCCGCCCCCCGCTGCGCCCACTGCGCCCCGCTGCCCTCTCCGAGACCCCGGGCACCCCGCCCCCGCTGCGCCCACTGCGCCCCGCTGCCCTCTCCGAGACCCCGGGCACCCCGCCCCCGCTGCGCCCACTGCGCCCCGCTGCCCTCTCAGAGACCCCGGGCACCCCGCCCCCGCTGCGCCCACTGCGCCCCGCTGCCCTCTCCAAGACCCCGGGCACCCCGCCCCCGCTGCGCCCACTGCGCCCCGCTGCCCTCTCCGAGACCCCGGGCACCCCGCCCCCCCTGCGCCCACTGCGCCCCGCTGCCCTCTCCGAGACCCCGGGCACCCCGCCCCCGCTGCGCCCACTGCGCCCCGCTGCCCTCTCCGAGACCCCGGGCACCCCGCCCCCGCTGCGCCCACTGCGCCCCGCTGCCCTCTCAGAGACCCCGGGCACCCCGCCCCCCCTGCGCCCACTGCGCCCCGCTGCCCTCTCAGAGACCCCGGGCACCCTCCCCCGCTGCGCCCACTGCGCCCCGCTGCCCTCTCCGAGACCCCGGGCACCCCGCCCCCGCTGAGCCCACTGCGCCCCGCTGCCCTCTCAGAGACCCTGGGCACCCCGCCCCCACTGCGCCCACTGCGCCCTGCTGCCCTCTCAGAGACCCTGGGCACCCCGCCCCCGCTGCGCCCACTGCGCCCCGCTGCCCTCTCAGAGACCCCGGGCACCCCGCCCCCGCTGCGCCCACTGCGCCCCGCTGCCCTCTCCGAGACCCCGGGCACCTCGCCCCCGCTGCGCCCACTGCGCCCCGCTGCCCTCTCAGAGACCCCGGGCACCCCGCCCCCCCCCGCGCCCACTGCGCCCCGCTGCCCTCTCCGAGACCCCGGGCACCCCGCCCCCGCTGCGCCCACTGCGCCCCGCTGCCCTCTCCGAGACCCCGGGCATCCCGCCCCCCCTGCGCCCACTGCGCCCCGCTGCCCTCTCAGAGACCCTGGGCACCCCGCCCCCACTGCGCCCCGCTGCCCTCTCAGAGACCCCGGGCACCCCGCCCCCGCTGCACCCACTGCCCCCCGCTGCCCTCTCAGAGACCCCGGGCACCCCGCCCCCGCTGCGCCCACTGTGCCCCGCTGCCCTCTCAGAGACCCCGGGCACCCCGCCCCCGCTGCGCCCACTGCGCCCCGCTGCCCTCTCCGAGACCCCGGGCACCCCGCCCCGCTGCCCTCTCAGAGACCCCGGGCACCCCGCCCCCGCTGCGCCCACTGCGCCCCGCTGCCCTCTCCGAGACCCCGGGCACCCCGCCCCCGCTGCGCCCACTGCGCCCCGCTGCCCTCTCCGAGACCCCGGGCACCCCGCCCCCGCTGCGCCCACTGCGCCCCGCTGCCCTCTCCGACACCCCGGGCACCCCGCCCCCGCTGCGCCCACTGCGCCCCGCTGCCCTCTCAGACACCCCGGGCACCCCGCCCCCGCTGCGCCCACTGCGCCCCGCTGCCCTCTCAGACACCCCGGGCACCCCGCCCCCGCTGCGCCCACTGCGCCCCGCTGCCCTCTCAGACACCCCGGGCACCCCGCCCCCGCTGCGCCCACTGCGCCCCGCTGCCCTCTCAGAGACCCCGGGCACCCCGCCCCCCCCGCGCCCACTGCGCCCCGCTGCCCTCTCCGAGACCCCGGGCACCCCGCCCCCCCCGCGCCCACTGCGCCCCGCTGCCCTCTCAGACACCCCGGGCACCCCGCCCCCGCTGCGCCCACTGCGCCCCGCTGCCCTCTCAGACACCCCGGGCACCCCGCCCCCCGCTGCGCCCACTGCGCCCCGCTGCCCTCTCAGACACCCCGGGCACCCCGCCCCCGCTGCGCCCACTGCGCCCCGCTGCCCTCTCAGACACCCCGGGCACCCCGCCCCCGCTGCGCCCACTGCGCCCCGCTGCCCTCTCAGACACCCCGGGCACCCCGCCCCCGCTGCGCCCACTGCGCCCCGCTGCCCTCTCAGACACCCCGGGCACCCCGCCCCCGCTGCGCCCACTGCGCCCCGCTGCCCTCTCAGACACCCCGGGCACCCCGCCCCCCCCCCGCGCCCACTGCGCCCCGCTGCCCTCTCAGAGACCCCGGGCACCCCGCCCCCCCCTGCGCCCACTGCGCCCCGCTGCCCTCTCAGAGACCCCGGGCACCCCGCCCCCGCTGCGCCCACTGCGCCCCGCTGCCCTCTCAGAGACCCCGGGCGCCCCGCCCCCGCTGCGCCCACTGCGCCCCGCTGCCCTCTCAGACACCCCGGGCACCCCGCCCCCGCTGCGCCCACTGCGCCCCGCTGCCCTCTCAGACACCCCGGGCACCCCGCCCCCCGCTGCGCCCACTGCGCCCCGCTGCCCTCTCAGACACCCCGGGCACCCCGCCCCCGCTGCGCCCACTGCGCCCCGCTGCCCTCTCCGAGACCCCGGGCACCCCGCCCCCCCCGCGCCCACTGCGCCCCGCTGCCCTCTCAGAGACCCCGGGCACCCCGCCCCCCCTGCGCCCACTGCGCCCCGCTGCCCTCTCAGAGACCCCGGGCACCCCGCCCCCGCTGCGCCCACTGCGCCCCGCTGCCCTCTCCGAGACCCCGGGCACCCCGCCCCCTGCTGCACCCACTGCGCCCCGCTGCCCTCTCAGACACCCCGGGCACCCCGCCCCCGCTGCGCCCACTGCGCCCCGCTGCCCTCTCAGACACCCCGGGCACCCCGCCCCCGCTGCGCCCACTGCGCCCCGCTGCCCTCTCAGACACCCCGGGCACCCCGCCCCCGCTGCGCCCACTGCGCCCCGCTGCCCTCTCAGACACCCCGGGCACCCCGCCCCCGCTGCGCCCACTGCGCCCCGCTGCCCTCTCAGACACCCCGGGCACCCCGCCCCCGCTGCGCCCACTGCGCCCCGCTGCCCTCTCAGACACCCCGGGCACCCCGCCCCCGCTGCGCCCACTGCGCCCCGCTGCCCTCTCAGACACCCCGGGCACCCCGCCCCCGCTGCGCCCACTGCGCCCCGCTGCCCTCTCAGACACCCCGGGCACCCCGCCCCCGCTGCGCCCACTGCGCCCCGCTGCCCTCTCAGACACCCCGGGCACCCCGCCCCCGCTGCGCCCACTGCGCCCCGCTGCCCTCTCCGAGACCCCGGGCACCCCGCCCCCCCCGCGCCCACTGCGCCCCGCTGCCCTCTCCGAGACCCCGGGCACCCCGCCCCCCCTGCGCCCACTGCGCCCCGCTGCCCTCTCAGAGACCCCGGGCACCCCGCCCCCGCTGCGCCCCACTGCGCCCCGCTGCCCTCTCAGAGACCCCGGGCACCCTGCCCCCGCTGCGCCCACTGCACCCCGCTGCCCTCTCAGAGACCCCGGGCACCCTGCCCCCCCTGCGCCCACTGCGCCCCGCTGCCCTCTCAGAGACCCCGGGCACCCTGCCCCTGCTGCGCCCCGCTGCCCCTCTCAGAGACCCCGGGCACCCTGCCCCCCCTGCGCCCACTGCGCCCCCCGCTCCTCTCAGAGACCCCGGGCACCCCCGCCCCCGCTGCGCCCACTGCACCCCGCTGCCCTCTCAGAGACCCGGGCACCCCGCCCCCGCTGCGCCCACTGCGCCCCGCTGCCCTCTCAGACACCCCGGGCACCCCGCCCCCGCTGCGCCCACTGCGCCCCGCTGCCCTCTCAGAGACCCCGGGCACCCTGCCCTGCTGCGCGCCCGCTGCGCCCCGCTGCCTCTCAGAGACCCCGGGCACCCCGCCCCCGCTGCGCCCACTGCGCCCCGCTGCCCTCTCAGAGACCCCGGGCACCCCGCCCCCAGCTGCGCCCCGCTGCCCTCTCAGAGACCCCGGGCGCCCCGCCCCCCGCTGGCGGCCTGGCCCCTCCCCCCGAGCCCCCAGTGCCCTGGCAGGGCTGGGGTGGTGCCCCTACCTTGCGTGGGGATGCGGCGGCGCACGGCGAGGCGCTCGGCCCGGCGCTGGCTCTCGGCCACGCCGAAGAGGAGCCCGTAGACGTGCTGGCGGGCGGCGCGGAAACAGGACGGCGGCGGGCGGCAGCTCGGGGCTGCACTCGTCCTCGATGCACACGGGCAGCTTGATCTCGCCCCTGCCGGCACAGGGGTGAGAGCCGGCCCCGCCCCCCGGCCAGGCCCCCGCCCCCGCCCCCCCCCGGCCAGGCCCCGCCCCACCCCGCCCAGGCCCCGCCCCGCCCCCAGGCCTCTATGGCTGGGCCCCGCCCCCACAGCCAGGCCCCGCCCCGCCCCACAGCCAGGCCCCCGCCCCGCCCCCCAGGCCTCTATGGCTGGGCCCCGCCCCACGGCCAGGCCCCACCCCGCCCCCTAAGGCCTCTATGGCTGGGCCCCGCCCCACGGCCAGGCCCCGCCCCGCCCCCCAGGCCTCTATGGCTGGGCCCCGCTCCCCACGGCCAGGCCCCCGCCCCCCAGGCCTCTATGGCTGGGCCCCGCCCCACGGCCAGGCCCCGTCCCGCCCCCCAGGCCTCTATGGCTGGGCCCCACTCCCCACGGCCAGGCCCCGTCCCGCCCCCCAGGCCTCTATGGCTGGGCCCCACTCCCCACGGCCAGGCCCCGTCCCGCCCCCCAGGCCTCTATGGCTGGGCCCCACTCCCCACGGCCAGGCCCCGTCCCGCCCCCCAGGCCTCTATGGCTGGGCCCCACTCCCCACGGCCAGGCCCCACCCCGCCCCCCCAAGGCCTCTATGGCTGGGCCCCACTCCCCACGGCCAGGCCCCGCCCCGCCCCCCCAGGCCTCTATGGCTGGGCCCCACTCCCCACGGCCAGGCCCCGTCCCGCCCCCCAGGCCTCTATGGCTGGGCCCCACTCCCCACGGCCAGGCCCCGTCCCGCCCCCCAGGCCTCTATGGCTGGGCCCCGCCCCACGGCCAGGCCCCGTCCCGCCCCCCAGGCCTCTATGGCTGGGCCCCACTCCCCACGGCCAGGCCCCGTCCCGCCCCCCAGGCCTCTATGGCTGGGCCCCACTCCCCACGGCCAGGCCCCGCCCCGCCCCCCAGGCCTCTATGGCTGGGCCCCGCCCCACGGCCAGGCCCCGTCCCGCCCCCCAGGCCTCTATGGCTGGGCCCCGCCCCCCACGGCCAGGGGAGAGCCCCCCCGCCCTGCTACTGTCCCCCACAGCTGGGGGAGAACCCAGGGCCCGCCCCCACCCCCTAGGCCGGGCTACCTTGGTCAGCACGTGGTAGATGGAGGGGTGCATGAGGCCACGGCGGTGCCGGTGCTCCGCCACCCGCAGCACCTCGGGGGCGACGGGCGGCAGCGGGGGGGTGGTGATGTCCATGTGGCTGCGGGTGGCCATGGAGAGCAGCGAGGGAATGGGGGTCTCAGGCCCGTCCGAGCCCCCCGCCTGCTCCCAGCCCCGGCTCAGCTTCTCGGCGCCGGGTCCCTCCCAGCCGCTCCCGGGCCGCAGCGCCTCCGACACGTGGCTGGGGGACAGGCCAAGGGGGGGCCAGTCAGCCCTCACTGAGCTGGGCAGAGACCCCCGGCCTCCGGCCCCTGCTCCCACCACTGCGCCGCGCTGCCCTCCCAGAGCCACAGAGACCCCCGGGCCCCGCTCCCACCACTGCGCCGCGCTGCCCTCCCAGAGCCACAGAGACCCCCGGGCCCCGCTCCCACCACTGCGCGGCGCTGCCCTCCCAGAGCCACAGAGACCCCCAGCTCCGCTCCCACCACTGCGCCGCGCTGCCCTCCCCGAGCCACAGAGACCCCCGGCCCCCGCTCCCACCACTGCGCCGCGCTGCCCTCCCAGAGCCACAGAGACCCCCGGCCCCGCTCCCACCACTGCGCCGCGCTGCCCTCCCAGAGCCACAGAGACCCCCGGGCCCCGCTCCCACCACTGCGCCGCGCTGCCCTCCCAGAGCCACAGAGACGCCCGGGCCCCGCTCCCACCACTGCGCGGCGCTGCCCTCCCCGAGCCACAGACACCCCCGGCCCCGCTCCCACCACTGCGCCGCGCTGCCCTCCCAGAGCCACAGAGACCCCCAGCTCCGCTCCCACCACTGCGCCGCGCTGCCCTCCCAGAGCCACAGAGACCCCCGGCCCCCGCTCCGACCACTGCGCCGCGCTGCCCTCCTAGAGCCACAGAGACCCCCGGCCCCGCTCCCACCACTGCGCCGCGCTGCCCTCCTAGAGCCACAGAGACCCCCGGCTCCCGCTCCCACCACTGCGCCGCGCTGCCCTCCCAGAGCCACAGAGACCCCCGGGCCCCGCTCCCACCACTGCGCCGCGCTGCCCTCCCAGACCCGCAGAGACCCCGGGCCCCGCTCCCACCACTGCGCCGCGCTGCCCTCCCCGAGCCACAGAGACCCCCGGGCCCCGCTCCCACCACTGCGCCGCGCTGCCCTCCCAGAGCCACAGAGACCCCCGGGCCCCGCTCCCACCACTGCGCCGCGCTGCCCTCCCCGAGCCACAGAGACCCCCAGGCCCCGTTCCCACCACTGCGCCGCGCTGCCCTCCCAGAGCCACAGAGACCCCCGGCTCCGCTCCCACCACTGCGCCGCGCTGCCCTCCCAGAGCCACAGAGACCCCCGGCTCCGCTCCCACCACTGCGCCGCGCTGCCCTCCCAGAGCCACAGAGACCCCCGGCTCCGCTCCCACCACTGCGCCGCGCTGCCCTCCCCGAGCCACAGAGACCCCCGGACCCCGCTCCCACCACTGCGCCGCGCTGCCCTCCCCGAGCCACAGAGACCCCCGGCCCCCGCTCCCACCACTGCGCCGCGCTGCCCTCCCAGAGCCACAGAGACCCCCGGCTCCCGCTCCCACCACTGCGCCGCGCTGCCCTCCCAGAGCCACAGAGACCCCCGGCCCCCGCTCCCACCACTGTGCCGCGCTGCCCTCCCCGAGCCACAGAGACCCCCGGCCCCCGCTCCCACCACTGCGCCGCGCTGCCCTCCCCGAGCCACAGAGACCCCCGGCCCCCCCTCCCACCACTGCGCCGCGCTGCCCTCCCCGAGCCACAGAGACCCCCGGCTCCCGCTCCCACCACTGCGCGGCGCTGCCCTCCTAGAGCCACAGAGACCCCCGGCCCCCGCTCCGACCACTGCGCCGCGCTGCCCTCCCAGAGCCACAGAGACCCCCGGCCCCCGCTCCCCACCACTGCGCCGCGCTGCCCTCCCCGAGCCACAGAGACCCCCGGCCCCCGCTCCGACCACTGCGCCGCGCTGCCCTCCTAGAGCCACAGAGACCCCGGACCCCGCTCCCACCACTGCGCCGCGCTGCCCTCCCCGAGCCACAGAGACCCCCGGCCCCCGCTCCCACCACTGCGCCGCGCTGCCCTCCCCGAGCCACAGAGGACCCCCCGGGCTCCGCTCCCACCACTGCGCCGCGCTGCCCTCCTAGACCCACAGAGACCCCCGGCCCCGCTCCCACCACTGCGCCGCGCTGCCCTCCCAGAGCCACAGAGATCCCGGGCCCCGCTCCCACCACTGCGCCGCGCTGCCCTCCCCGAGCCACAGAGACCCCCGGCCCCCGCTCCCACCACTGCGCCGCGCTGCCCTCCCAGAGCCACAGAGACCCCCGGCCCCCGCTCCGACCACTGCGCCGCGCTGCCCTCCCAGAGCCACAGAGACCCCCGGGCCCCGCTCCCACCACTGCGCCGCGCTGCCCTCCCCGAGCCACAGAGACCCCCGGCCCCCGCTCCCACCACTGCGCCGCGCTGCCCTCCTAGAGCCACAGAGACCCCCGGCCCCCGCTCCCACCACTGCGCCGCGCTGCCTCCCGAGCCACAGAGACCCCCGGCCCCCGCTCCCACCACTGCGCCGCGCTGCCCTCCTAGAGCCACAGAGACCCCCGGCCCCCGCTCCCACCACTGCGCCGCGCTGCCCTCCCGAGCCACAGAGACCCCGGCCCCCACTCCGACCACTGCGCCGCGCTGCCCTCCCAGAGCCACAGAGACCCCCGGCTCCGCTCCCACCACTGCGCCGCGCTGCCCTCCCAGAGCCACAGAGACCCCCGGCTCCGCTCCCACCACTGCGCCGCGCTGCCCTCCCCGAGCCACAGAGACCCCCGGACCCCGCTCCCACCACTGCGCCGCGCTGCCCTCCCCGAGCCACAGAGACCCCCGGCCCCCGCTCCCACCACTGCGCCGCGCTGCCCTCCCAGAGCCGCAGAGGACCCCGGGCCCCGCTCCCACCACTGCGCCGCGCTGCCCTCCCCCGAGCCGGCAGAGACCCCCGGCCCCCGCTCCCACCACTGCGCCGCGCTGCCCTCCCCGAGCCGCAGAGACCCCCGGCCCCCGCTCCGACCACTGCGCCGCGCTGCCCTCCCCGAGCCACAGAGACCCCCGGGCCCCGCTCCCACCACTGCGCCGCGCTGCCCTCCCCGAGCCGCAGAGACCCCCGGCCCCCGCTCCGACCACTGCGCCGCGCTGCCCTCCTAGAGCCACAGAGACCCCCGGCCCCCGCTCCCACCACTGCGCCGCGCTGCCCTCCCCGAGCCGCAGAGACCCCCGGGCCCCGCTCCCACCACTGCGCCGCGCTGCCCTCCCCGAGCCGCAGAGACCCCCGGGCCCCGCTCCGACCACTGCGCCACGCTGCCCTCCCAGAGCCACAGAGACCCCCGGGCCCCGCTCCCACCACTGCGCCGCGCTGCCCTCCCCGAGCCACAGAGACCCCCGGCCCCCGCTCCGACCACTGCGCCGCGCTGCCCTCCCAGAGCCACAGAGACCCCCGGGCCCCGCTCCCACCACTGCGCCGCGCTGCCCTCCCCGAGCCGCAGAGACCCCCGGCCCCCGCTCCCACCACTGCGCCGCGCTGCCCTCCCAGAGCCACAGAGACCCCCGGCTCCGCTCCACCACTGCGCCGCGCTGCCCTCCCAGAGCCACAGAGACCCCCGGGCCCCCGCTCCCACCACTGCGCCGCGCTGCCCTCCCCGAGCCACAGAGACCCCCGGCCCCCGCTCCGACCACTGCGCCGCGCTGCCCTCCCAGAGCCACAGAGACCCCCGGGCCCCCGCTCCCACCACTGCGCCGCGCTGCCCTCCCCGAGCCGCAGAGATCCCCGGGCCACACTCACTTGGCGCTGTCCCCATTGTGCTCTTCGCTGGAGGAGGAGGAGGGCGAGGAGGCCGGGCCAGAGGAAGGGGGGGGCTTGGGGCCCCGGGGCGGGGGGGCCTTGCTGGTGTAGGTGCCGGGCCAGCTGTTGAAGTCACCGCCCTTGAGGATGGGGTCCTCGCCGAAGGGGGGCCCGTCTGTGAGCGGGTGGGGGGTGAAGAGCAGGCTGGCGCTGGGCCCCGGGGGGAAGGAGGCGGTGGAGGAGGGCGAAGGCCGGGAGCTGGCTCTGAGCCTTGGGCCCCAGTGGGCCTGGGAACTGGAGGGGCAGAGAGAAATTGGGAAGAGCAGCAGCCCCCCCCCGCTCTAACCACTAGACCCCGCTCCCTTGCCAGAGCCAAGAGCCCCCGCCCAGCCCTCCCCCTGCTCTAACCACTAGACCCCGCTCCCCTGCCAGAGCCAAGAGAGCCCCTGCCCAGCCCTCCCCCTGCTCTAACCACTAGACCCCGCTCCCCTGCCAGAGCCAAGAGAGCCCCTGCCCAGCCCTCCCCCTGCTCTAACCACTAGACCCCGCTCCCCTGCCAGAGCCAAGAGAGCCCCTGCCCAGCCCTCCCCCTGCTCTAACCACTAGACCCCGCTCCCCTGCCAGAGCCAAGAGAGCCCCGCCCAGCCCTGCCCCCGGCTCTAACCACTAGACCCCGCTCCCCTGCCAGGGCTGGGGGAGAGCCCCGCCCACCCCTGCCCCCGGCTCTAACCAGTAGACCCCGCTCCCCTGCCAGGGCTGGGGGAGAGCCCCGCCCAGCCCTGCCCCCGGCTCTAACCAGTAGACCCCGCTCCCCTGCCACGGCTGGGGGAGAGCCCAGACTTCCAGGGCCTCCCAGCTGCGCGAGGCGGGGCAGGGGGGCGCAGAGAACTGGGGGGCGACTTGTGGGGCTCCGTGCTGGCCAGCGGGCTGGGGGGGCCCGAGAGCCCAGGGTCCCAGGCCGGGGTTGGCGCGACGCAGCTCGCCCCACGGCCCCCCTTTTACACTGCCCCCCCCCCCCGGGAGTCCTGGCTGTTAGCCACTGACTGCAGAGCCCCCCCCCCCCCCCAGGACTGGAACGTACCATCGGCTTCCCCGTGGGGAGGGATCCCACCGGGCTGCGCTGTGCAGGAACTGGCCCTCCGAAGTGGTTGGCTCCGTAGCCTGGCACTGAGACACAGAGCGGGGCTGGCACCGGCTCTCCCAGCACCAGCCTGCAGCACGGCGAGGGCAGCTAGAGCGGTGCAGGGCGGGGAGCCAGGCTCCTGGCGAGGGGAGGGCAGCGGGGGCTAGTGGTGGGAGCAGGGAGCCAGGGCTCCTGGCGAGGGGAGGGCAGCGGGGGCTAGTGGTGGGAGCAGGGAGCCAGGGCTCCTGGCGAGGGGAGGGCAGCGGGGGCTAGTGGTGGGAGCTGGGAGCCAGGGCTCCTGGCGAGGGGAGGGCAGTGGGGGCTAGTGGTGGGAGCTGGGAGCCAGGGCTCCTGGCGAGGGGAGGGCAGCGGGGGCTAGTGGTGGGAGCAGGGAGCCAGGGCTCCTGGCGAGGGGAGGGCAGCGGGGGCTAGTGGTGGGAGCTGGGAGCCAGGGCTCCTGGTGAGGGGAGGGCAGTGGGGGCTAGTGGTGGGAGCAGGGAGCCAGGGCTCCTGGCGAGGGGAGGGCAGCGGGGGCTAGTGGTGGGAGCTGGGAGCCAGGGCTCCTGGCGAGGGGAGGGCAGCGGGGGCTAGTGGTGGGAGCGGGGAGCCAGGGCTCCTGGCGAGGGGAGGGCAGTGGGGGCTAGTGGTGGGAGCTGGGAGCCAGGGCTTCTGGGGTCTCTCCTGGCGAGGGAAGGGCAGCAGGTGCTAGTGGTGGGAGCTGGGAGCCAGGGCTCCCGGTGAGAGGAGGGCAGTGGGGGCTAGTGGTGGGAGCTGGGAGCCAGGCTCCTGGCGAGGGGAGGGCAGTGGGGGCTAGTGGTGGGAGCAGGGAGCCAGGGCTCCTGGCGAGGGGAGGGCAGCGGGGGCTAGTGGTGGGAGCAGGGAGCCAGGGCTCCTGGCGAGGGGAGGGCAGCGGGGGCTAGTGGTGGGAGCAGGGAGCCAGGGCTCCTGGCGAGGGGAGGGCAGTGGGGGCTAGTGGTGGGAGCGGGGAGCCAGGGCTCCTGGCGAGGGGAGGGCAGTGGGGGCTAGTGGTGGGAGCTGGGAGCCAGGGCTTCTGGGGTCTCTCCTGGCGAGGGGAGGGCAGCAGGGGCTAGTGGTGGGAGCTGGGAGCCAGGGCTCCCGGTGAGGGGAGGGCAGTGGGGGCTAGTGGTGGGAGCTGGGAGCCAGGCTCCTGGCGAGGGGAGGGCAGCGGGGGCTAGTGGTGGGAGCGGGGAGCCAGGGCTCCTGGCGAGGGGAGGGCAGTGGGGGCTAGTGGTGGGAGCAGGGAGCCACGGTTCCTGGGGTCTCTCCTGGCGAGGGGAGGGCAGCGGGGGCTAGTGGTGGGAACAGGGAGCCAGGGCTCCTGGCGAGGGGAGGGCAGTGGGGGCTAGTGGTGGGAGCAGGGAGCCAAGGTTCCTGGGGTCTCTCCTGGCGAGGGGAGGGCAGTGGGGGCTAGTGGTGGGAGCAGGGAGCCAGGGCTCCTGGCGAGGGGAGGGCAGCGGGGGCTAGTGGTGGGAGCAGGGAGCCAGGGCTCCTGGCGAGGGGAGGGCAGTGGGGGCTAGTGGTGGGAGCAGGGAGCCAGGGCTCCTGGCGAGGGGAGGGCAGCGGGGGCTAGTGGTGGGAGCAGGGAGCCAGGGCTCCTGGCGAGGGGAGGGCAGTGGGGGCTAGTGGTGGGAGCAGGGAGCCAGGGCTCCTGGCGAGGGGAGGGCAGTGGGGGCTAGTGGTGGGAGCAGGGAGCCACGATTCCTGGGGTCTCTCCTGGCGAGGGGAGGGCAGCGGGGGCTAGTGGTGGGAGCAGGGAGCCAGGGCTCTTGGCGAGGGGAGGGCAGTGGGGGCTAGTGGTGGGAGCAGGGAGCCACGATTCCTGGGGTCTCTCCTGGCGAGGGGAGGGCAGTGGGGGCTAGTGGTGGGAGCAGGGAGCCAGGGCTCCTGGCGAGGGGAGGGCAGCGGGGGCTAGTGGTGGGAGCAGGGAGCCAGGGCTCCTGGCGAGGGGAGGGCAGTGGGGGCTAGTGGTGGGAGCAGGGAGCCAGGGCTCCTGGCGAGGGGAGGGCAGTGGGGGCTAGTGGTGGGAGCTGGGAGCCACGGTTCCTGGGGTCTCTCCTGGCGAGGGGAGGGCAGTGGGGGCTAGTGGTGGGAGCAGGGAGCCACGGTTCCTGGGGTCTCTCCTGGCCAGGGGAGGGCAGTGGGGGCTAGTGGTGGGAGCTGGGAGCCACGGTTCCTGGGGTCTCTCCTGGCGAGGGGAGGGCAGTGGGGGCTAGTGGTGGGAGCAGGGAGCCACGGTTCCTGGGGTCTCTCCTGGCGAGGGGAGGGCAGTGGGGGCTAGTGGTGGGAGCAGGGAGCCACGGTTCCTGGGGTCTCTCCTGGCGAGGGGAGGGCAGCGGGGGCTAGTGGTGGGAGCGGGGAGCCAAGGTTCCGGGGCTCTCCTGGCGAGGGGAGGGCAGTGGGGGCTAGTGGTGGGAGCAGGGAGCCAGGGCTCCTGGTGAGGGGAGGGCAGTGGGGGCTAGTGGTGGGAGCAGGGAGCCAGGGTTCCTGGGGTCTCTCCTGGCGAGGGGAGGGCAGTGGGGGCTAGTGGTGGGAGCAGGGAGCCACGGTTCCTGGGCTCTCCTGGCGAGGGGAGGGCAGCGGGGGCTAGTGGTGGGAGCAGGGAGCCACGGTTCCTGGGGTCTCTCCTGGCGAGGGGAGGGCAGTGGGGGCTAGTGGTGGGAGCAGGGAGCCACGGTTCCTGGGGTCTCTCCTGGCCAGGGGAGGGCAGTGGGGGCTAGTGGTGGGAGCAGGGAGCCACGGTTCCTGGGGTCTCTCCTGGCGAGGGGAGGGCAGTGGGGGCTAGTGGTGGGAGCAGGGAGCCACGGTTCCTGGGGTCTCTCCTGGCCAGGGGAGGGCAGTGGGGGCTAGTGGTGGGAGCTGGGAGCCACGGTTCCTGGGGTCTCTCCTGGCGAGGGGAGGGCAGTGGGGGCTAGTGGTGGGAGCAGGGAGCCACGGTTCCTGGGCTCTCCTGGCCAGGGGAGGGCAGTGGGGGCTAGTGGTGGGAGCTGGGAGCCACGGTTCCTGGGCTCTCCTGGCAAGGGGAGGGCAGTGGGGGCTAGTGGTGGGAGCTGGGAGCCACGGTTCCTGGGGTCTCTCCTGGCCAGGGGAGGGCAGTGGGGGCTAGTGGTGGGAGCAGGGAGCCACGGTTCCTGGGGTCTCTCCTGGCCAGGGGAGGGCAGTGGGGGCTAGTGGTGGGAGCAGGGAGCCACGGTTCCTGGGGTCTCTCCTGGCGAGGGGAGGGCAGTGGGGGCTAGTGGTGGGAGCTGGGAGCCACGGTTCCTGGGCTCTCCTGGCGAGGGGAGGGCAGTGGGGGCTAGTGGTGGGAGCTGGGAGCCACGGTTCCTGGGCTCTCCTGGCCAGGGGAGGGCAGTGGGGGCTAGTGGTGGGAGCTGGGAGCCACGGTTCCTGGGCTCTCCTGGCAAGGGGAGGGCAGTGGGGGCTAGTGGTGGGAGCTGGGAGCCACGGTTCCTGGGGTCTCTCCTGGCCAGGGGAGGGCAGTGGGGGCTAGTGGTGGGAGCAGGGAGCCACGGTTCCTGGGGTCTCTCCTGGCCAGGGGAGGGCAGTGGGGGCTAGTGGTGGGAGCTGGGAGCCACGGTTCCTGGGCTCTCCTGGCAAGGGGAGGGCAGTGGGGGCTAGTGGTGGGAGCTGGGAGCCACGGTTCCTGGGGTCTCTCCTGGCCAGGGGAGGGCAGTGGGGGCTAGTGGTGGGAGCAGGGAGCCACGGTTCCTGGGGTCTCTCCTGGCCAGGGGAGGGCAGTGGGGGCTAGTGGTGGGAGCTGGGAGCCACGGTTCCTGGGCTCTCCTGGCAAGGGGAGGGCAGTGGGGGCTAGTGGTGGGAGCAGGGAGCCACGGTTCCTGGGCTCTCCTGGTGAGGGGAGGGCAGTGGGGGCTAGTGGTGGGAGCAGGGAGCCACGGTTCCTGGGGTCTCTCCTGGCCAGGGGAGGGCAGTGGGGGCTAGTGGTCAGAGCGGGGAGCTGGAGGGCAGGACTGCTGGGCCTCTCCTGGCCCGAGGAGGGAAGTGGGGTCTGCTGGGAAGCGCAGGGATGCTGCGGAAAGCCGGCAAGGGCCCCACCCTTGCAGCCTGGCCTGTCGCAGCAGGGGGCCGATACTCACGTCCGAAGGAGGCCGGGTCCACGGGCGCCGGGGGCACCTTGGCAGCCACTGAGTAATACTCCACGGCTTTCCTGAAGCGCTGGATCTTATCCTCCGTCCTGGACTGAGGAGCAAAGCCCGGCCGGGAACTGAGAGGGGCCCAGGGCGGGGCTGCCAAACCCACCCGCTCGCACCGGAGCTGGAGAGGGAGCCACAGGGGCCTGCGGGGGCGGGGGTGTGACTGAGCGGGGGGGCCCTACGCTTGCTGTCCGCTGTGCACCCTGGGCCGCGAGGGGGAGGCGGGCGCCGGCGGGCAGGGGGGCGAGGGGGAGGCGGGCGCCGGCGGGCAGGGGGGGAGGGGGAGGCGGGCGCCGGCGGGCAGGGGGGCGAGGGGGAGGCGGGCGCCGGCGGGCAGGGCGGGGAGGGGGAGGCGGGCACCGGCGGGCAGGGGGGCGAGGGGGAGGCGGGCGCCGGCGGGCAGGGCGGGGAGGGGGAGGCGGGCGCCGGCGGGCAGGGCGGGGAGGGGGAGGCGGGCACCGGCGGGCAGGGGGGCGAGGGGGAGGCGGGCGCCGGCGGGCAGGGCGGGGAGGGGGAGGCGGGTGCCAGCGGGCAGGGGGGCGAGGGGGAGGCGGGCGCCGGCGGGCAGGGTGGGGAGGAGGGCGCCGGCGGGCAGGGCGGGGAGGGGGAGGCGGGCGCCGGCGGGCAGGGGGGCGAGGGGGAGGCGGGCGCCGGCGGGCAGGGGGGCGAGGGGGAGGCGGGCGCCGGCGGGCAGGGGGACGAGGGGGAGGCGGGCGCCGGCGGGCAGGGCGGGGAGGGGGGGCGCCGGCGGGCAGGGCGGGGAGGGGGAGGCGGGCGCCAGCGGGCAGGGGGGCGAGGGGGAGGCGGGCGCCGGCGGGCAGGGGGGCGAGGGGGAGGCGGGCGCCGGCGGGCAGGGCGGCGAGGGGGAGGCGGGGCGCCGGCAGGCAGGGGGGTGAGGGGGAGGCGGGCGCCGGCGGGCAGGGTGGGGAGGAGGGCGCCGGCGGGCAGGGCGGGGAGGGGGAGGCGGGCGCCAGCGGGCAGGGGGGCGAGGGGGAGGCGGGCGCCGGCGGGCAGGGCGGGGAGGGGGGCGCCGGCGGGCAGGGCGGGGAGGGGGAGGCGGGCGCCGGCAGGCAGGGGGGTGAGGGGGAGGCGGGCGCCGGCGGGCAGGGGGGCGAGGGGGAGGCGGGCGCCGGCGGGCAGGGCGGGGAGGGGGGCGCCGGCGGGCAGGGCGGCGAGGGGGAGGCGGGCGCCGGCGGGCAGGGGGGCGAGGGGGCGGCGGGGCGCCGGCGGGCAGGGGGGCGAGGGGGCGGCGGTCTGCTCTAGGCTGGGGTGAGAGATGCGGCTGAGGGCAGGAAAGGGGCTGAGGGACCCGGGAGCACTAAGGCTCTGCCCCGGCCTCTGCGCTGCGCCGGAACCAATAAACCTTCTACTCGACCGGCCGCCGGAGAGTCGCGTCTGGCTGCCGAGAGGGGGAAGGGGGTGCAGGGTCGGGGCCCCCCGACACATCGTCACAGATGCCAGCAGGCCACAGCCCCGGCCTCGGCCCCAGGGGTCTCTCCGCACCCAGAGGGGCCCCGGCCTCGGCCCCAGGGGTCTCTCCGCACCCAGAGGGGCCTTGGCCTCGGCCCCAGGGGTCTCTCCGCACCCAGAGGGGCCCCGGCCTCGGCCCCAGGGGTCTCTCCGCACCCAGAGGGGCCCCGGCCTCGGCCCCAGGGGTCTCTCCGCACCCAGAGGGGCCCCGGCCTCGGCCCCAGGGGTCTCTCCGCACCCAGAGGGGCCCCGGCCTCGGCCCCAGGGGTCTCTCCGCACCCAGAGGGGCCCCAGCCTCGGCCCCAGGGGTCTCTCCGCACCCAGAGGGGCCCCCGGCCTCGGCCCCAGGGGTCTCTCCGCACCCAGAGGGGCCCCGGCCTCGGCCCCAGGGGTCTCTCCGCACCCAGAGGGGCCCCGGCCTCGGCCCCAGGGGTCTCTCCGCACCCAGAGGGGCCCCGGCCTCGGCCCCAGGGGTCTCTCCGCACCCAGAGGGGCCCCGGCCTCGGGGTCTGGCAGCAGCTGGCTGCCAGGGGACCAGCTCGGGGCAGCAAGCCAGGCCTGCCCAACTCACCTGCGAGTGTTTGAAGACGTCTCTGCCCACGGCGTCCAGGTCGCAGGGCTCCGCGATGGCGCCCACGTACTCCGAGACGGCCTTGATCACCACGTCGCAGGGCGGCAGCACCAGCTGGTGGGCGCGGACCTGGCACAGGGGAGACACGCGCTGCTCAGCATCTCACACCCGCAGGCCCCTGGGCTGGGAGCGCCCCCCACCCGCCCACAGGCCTGCCCAGAGTCCCAGCCCCCCACGACTCCCCACGGGCCCGCCCCCCCACCCGCCCACAGGCCTGCCCAGAGTCCCAGCCCCCCACGACTCCCCACGGGCCCGCCCCCCCACCCGCCCACAGGCCTGCCGAGTCCCAGCCCCCCACGACTCCCCACGGGCCCGCCCCCCCCACCCGCCCACAGGCCTGCCCAGAGTCCCAGCCCCCCACGACTCCCCACGGGCCCGCCCCCCCCCACCCGCCCACAGGCCTGCCGAGTCCCAGCCCCCCACGACTCCCCACGGGCCCGCCCCCCCACCCTCCCACAGGCCTGCCCAGAGTCCCAGCCCCCCACGACTCCCCACGGGCCCGCCCACCCACAGGCCTGCCGAGTCCCAGCCCCCCACGACTCCCCACGGGCCCGCCCCCCCACCCGCCCACAGGCCTGCCCAGAGTCCCAGCCCCCCACGACTCCCCACGGGCCCGCCCCCCCACCCGCCCACAGGCCTGCCGAGTCCCAGCCCCCCACGACTCCCCACGGGCCCGCCCCCCCACCCGCCCACAGGCCTGCCCAGAGTCCCAGCCCCCCACGACTCCCCACGGGCCCGCCCCCCCACCCGCCCACAGGCCTGCCGAGTCCCAGCCCCCCACGTGTCCCGACCAGTCTGCACTGGCGTGACTGTGAACCCCGTTTGCTTCTCTCCCAGGACCGTGCCTGCAATTCCCCTCGTGCCCCGCCCTTCCCTGTGCTCAGGGCCCCCGTTTGGGACAGTCCCAGCCCCCCACCCTGCAGAGGGGCAAGGGAGGCCAGGCCCCAGGGTGCTACCTTCAGCGATGCCAGCGGGTGGTCCGGCCCCAGCAAGCTCCAGTGGAAAGCAGCCAGGTCCTCGTCCGGGAGGATGTGGTTCCCTGGGGGCGGGATCACACCGGCCCTCGTGAGCAGAGCCCCTCCCCCGGAGGAAAGGGGGGTCACGGAGCCTGCCCATGGGGGACTCGGGGTACAGGCCCAGGACTCCGGCGCGTGTATGCAAATGAGGCACGTCCTGATTGGAATAGCTGCTTCCTAGGAATTCTCTCATTTGCATACGCGCGCAGGGGCGGCGCCCTTCGTTCACGCAATCCCAGCCCCCCCCTGCCAGAGACACCCCCCCACCCCCGTAGAGCCCCCCCTCCAGCCCTCCTGCCTGGAGAGCAGCCTTAGCCCAAAGGGGTCCTACCCGATCCCCTCCAGAGAGCCCAGGCCGAGAGAGTCCAGCCCCCCAGGTGTGCCCCCGACCAGAGACCTTAGAGACCCCCACCCCTCCCATGTGCCCCCAACCACAGAGACCTTAGAGACCCCCCACCCCTCCCATGTGCCCCCAACCAGAGACCTTAGAGACCCCCACCCCTCCCATGTGCCCCCGACCAGAGACCTTAGAGACCCCCCACCCCTCCCATGTGCCCCCAACCAGAGACCTTAGAGACCCCCCACCCCTCCCATGTGCCCCCGACCACAGAGACCTTAGAGACCCCCCACCCCTCCCATGTGCCCCCGACCACAGAGACCTTAGAGACCCCCCACCCCTCCCATGTCCCCCCGACCACAGAGACCTTAGAGACCCCCCACCCCTCCCATGTGCCCCCAACCACAGAGACCTTAGAGACCCCCCACCCCTCCCATGTGCCCCCGACCACAGAGACCTTAGAGACCCCCCACCCCTCCCATGTGCCCCCGACCACAGAGACCTTAGAGACCCCCCACCCCTCCCATGTGCCCCCGACCAGAGACCTTAGAGACCCCCACCCCTCCCATGTGCCCCGACCAGAGAGACCTTAGAGACCCCCCACCCCTCCCATGTGCCCCCGACCAGAGAGACCTTAGAGACCCCCCACCCCTCCCATGTGCCCCCGACCAGAGAGACCTTAGAGACCCCCCACCCCTCCCATGTGCCCCCGACCAGAGACCTTAGAGACCCCCCACCCCTCCCATGTGCCCCCGACCAGAGACCTTAGAGACCCCCACCCCTCCCATGTGCCCCCGACCACAGAGACCTTAGAGACCCCCCCACCCCTCCCATGTGCCCCCGACCAGAGAGACCTTAGAGACCCCCACCCCTCCCATGTCCCCCCGACCACAGAGACCTTAGAGACCCCCCACCCCTCCCATGTGCCCCCGACCAGAGAGACCTTAGAGACCCCCCACCCCTCCCATGTGCCCCCGACCAGAGACCTTAGAGACCCCCCCACCCCTCCCATGTGCCCCCGACCAGAGAGACCTTAGAGACCCCCCCACCCCTCCCATGTGCCCCCGACCACAGAGACCTTAGAGACCCCCCACCCCTCCCATGTGCCCCCGACCACAGAGACCTTAGAGACCCCCACCCCTCCCATGTGCCCCCGACCAGAGAGACCTTAGAGACCCCCACCCCTCCCATGTGCCCCCGACCAGAGAGACCTTAGAGACCCCCACCCCTCCCATGTGCCCCCGACCAGAGAGACCTTAGAGACCCCCACCCCTCCCATGTGCCCCCGACCAGAGAGACCTTAGAGACCCCCCACCCCTCCCATGTGCCCCCGACCAGAGACCTTAGAGACCCCCCACCCCTCCCATGTGCCCCCGACCACAGAGACCTGAGAGACCCCCCATCCCTCCCATGTGCCCCCGACCACAGAGACCTTAGAGACCCCCCACCCCTCCCATGTGCCCCCGACCACAGAGACCTTAGAGACCCCCCACCCCTCCCATGTCCCCCCGACCAGAGAGACCTTAGAGACCCCCCACCCCTCCCATGTGCCCCCGACCAGAGACCTTAGAGACCCCCACCCCTCCCATGTGCCCCCGACCAGAGACCTTAGAGACCCCCCCACCCCTCCCATGTGCCCCCGACCACAGAGACCTTAGAGACCCCCCACCCCTCCCATGTGCCCCCGACCACAGAGACCTTAGAGACCCCCCACCCCTCCCATGTGCCCCCGACCACAGAGACCTTAGAGACCCCCCACCCCTCCCATGTGCCCCCGACCAGAGACCTTAGAGACCCCCCCACCCCTCCCATGTGCCCCCGACCACAGAGACCTTAGAGACCCCCCACCCCTCCCATGTGCCCCCGACCACAGAGACCTTAGAGACCCCCACCCCTCCCATGTGCCCCTGACCACAGAGACCTTAGAGACCCCCCACCCCTCCCATGTGCCCCCGACCAGAGAGACCTTAGAGACCCCCCACCCCTCCCATGTGCCCCCGACCACAGAGACCTTAGAGACCCCCCACCCCTCCCATGTCCCCCCGACCAGAGACCTTAGAGACCCCCCACCCCTCCCATGTGCCCCCGACCACAGAGACCTTAGAGACCCCCACCCCTCCCATGTGCCCCCGACCACAGAGACCTTAGAGACCCCCCACCCCTCCCATGTGCCCCCGACCACAGAGACCTTAGAGACCCCCACCCCTCCCATGTGCCCCCGACCACAGAGACCTTAGAGACCCCCCACCCCTCCCATGTGCCCCCGACCACAGAGACCTTAGAGACCCCCCACCCCTCCCATGTGCCCCCGACCAGAGACCTTAGAGACCCCCCACCCCTCCCATGTGCCCCCGACCAGAGACCTTAGAGACCCCCCCACCCCTCCCATGTGCCCCCGACCACAGAGACCTTAGAGACCCGCCACCCCTCCCATGTGCCCCCGACCAGAGACCTTAGAGACCCCCCACCCCTCCCATGTGCCCCCGACCACAGAGACCTTAGAGACCCCCCACCCCTCCCATGTCCCCCCGACCACAGAGACCTTAGAGACCCCCACCCCTCCCATGTGCCCCAGACCAGAGAGACCTTAGAGACCCCCCACCCCTCCCATGTGCCCCCGACCAGAGACCTTAGAGACCCCCCACCCCTCCCATGTGCCCCCGACCAGAGACCTTAGAGACCCCCCACCCCTCCCATGTCCCCCCGACCACAGAGACCTTAGAGACCCTCCCACCCCTCCCATGTCCCCCCGACCACAGAGACCTTAGAGACCCCCCACCCCTCCCATGTCCCCCCGACCAGAGACCTTAGAGACCCCCCCACCCCTCCCATGTGCCCCCAACCAGAGACCTTAGAGACCCCCCACCCCTCCCATGTGCCCCCGACCACAGAGACCTTAGAGACCCCCCACACCTCCCATGTGCCCCCGACCACAGAGACCTTAGAGACCCCCCACCCCTCCCATGTCCCCCCGACCAGAGAGACCTTAGAGACCCCCCACCCCTCCCATGTCCCCCCGACCACAGAGACCTTAGAGACCCCCCCACCCCTCCCATGTGCCCCCGACCACAGAGACCTTAGAGACCCGCCACCCCTCCCATGTGCCCCCGACCAGAGACCTTAGAGACCCCCCACCCCTCCCATGTGCCCCCGACCAGAGACCTTAGAGACCCCCCCACCCCTCCCATGTGCCCCCGACCAGAGAGACCTTAGAGACCCCCCACCCCTCCCATGTCCCCCCGACCACAGAGACCTTAGAGACCCCCCACCCCTCCCATGTGCCCCCGACCAGAGAGACCTTAGAGACCCCCCACCCCTCCCATGTGCCCCCGACCAGAGACCTTAGAGACCCCCCACCCCTCCCATGTGCCCCCGACCAGAGAGACCTTAGAGACCCCCACCCCTCCCATGTGCCCCCGACCAGAGACCTTAGAGACCCCCCACCCCTCCCATGTGCCCCCGACCAGAGAGACCTTAGAGACCCCCACCCCTCCCATGTGCCCCCGACCAGAGACCTTAGAGACCCCCCACCCCTCCCATGTGCCCCCGACCAGAGAGACCTTAGAGACCCCCCACCCCTCCCATGTCCCCCCGACCAGAGAGACCTTAGAGACCCCCCACCCCTCCCATGTCCCCCCGACCAGAGACCTTAGAGACCCCCCACCCCTCCCATGTGCCCCCGACCAGAGAGACCTTAGAGACCCCCCCACCCCTCCCATGTGCCCCCGACCAGAGACCTTGCCTGGAGACCCCCACCCCCGACATGTCCCCCCAACCACAGAGATCTTGCCAAGAGAGGCCCCCAATCCCAGGTGTCCCCCCAGAGCAGAGAGAGGCTGCCCAGAGTGGCCCCCCAGCTGTCCTGCCCCGGGGGCCTGCAGGGGGCCCCTGCCGATCCCGCGCAGGCCCCAGCTGGAGGGGGCAGACCCCTACCCAGCAGGGCGGCGAAGATGGGGAAGCTGGAGAGCTTGAGACCCAGTTGCTTGGCCACCTGGTGCATGAGGAACTGGTTGGTGGTGAGGCTCTTGCCGTTCCAGCTCAGCTTGAGGGCCTGGGCGCTGAAGTAGCAGGGCAGGCTGGCCAGGGCAAACTCGGCGTCGTGGGCCAGCAGCCCGTGGAAGCCACGCTCCCGGAAGAAGGACACCACCTCCAGGTGATGGTCCTCCAGGCTCTGGAAGACCTGCGGGGAGGAGGCGGTCACGGCCCTGTGGTGGGGGAATGGGCCAGGAATCGGGGAGCGGAGAATGGGGCATGCCCAAGGCCCCTAGGAGAGGGAAGGGGGGTCCTGTACAGGACTGCAGCGGCTTGCTGGCCTGGCCTGCCCCACCTCTGCCGGGCCACATGAGGGGGCAGAGAGAGAGAAGCCGTCCCTCCTGAGCGCAGCAGGCAGTGGGGCGCAGCGCTCACCCGAACGCAGAGCTACCCCGGGTACGGAACAGGCAGCTCCACCCAGAACTGCCGTGGAAACGTCTCCAGCGGGTGTTTCTTCCCTCCCCTGCGGCAGCCCATGGCTCCCCCCCGCCATTCCACAGCCCTGCTGCTGGCTGTGTCGCCAAGTCCCCCTGGGTCTCCCCTTACAGTGCACTGGAGCAGAAATCCCCGCTCTCGCCTCATCAGAAGCTCTCAGAGGAAGGCAGCAGCCTCAGCCCTGTTTCTGCCTCAGTTTCCCCTGCTCAGGGCAAGACCCCTGGCATCACCAGGAGACCACATTCAAGGTCCAAAGAGAACCACTCTTGATGGTGATAGAGGAACCCAAAGATACACGTGAACATCAGTCACCCAGCACTGAATTGCAGCCACCTCTGGGGCAGGGCAGCTGGGGAACAGCCGCATATAACACTACGTAGGTAGGGCTTGGCCAGTGCTGGAAGCAATTGCCGAGCCAGGTAGCACCGCTGGCTGGGAGAGGAGCAGACAGAAGGCCAAAGCGCAGGGCAAGGAGACAGCGTGGGGAAGAAGAGGGCATGGAGGCAGCCGGGGGGCTAGGGAGCAGGGTGCTCAGGGCCGGCAGGGGGCAGGGCCTGTGGCCAGGCGGGCAAGGTGCAGCCGCCTTCTCCTACCTGGACCCGGAAGCGGATCATGGCCAGGCGGATGCAGTGCCCCAGGCAGGCGGGGGGCAGGAACCAGGCGCGGGGGGGAGGCGTGCCCTTGCTGCTCACGTGCCCAGCGATGAGCTGGGCCGTCTGCCGCGCGGCCTGGGCTCTGCGGCCCCACTCCGGCAGCCGCTCCTTGCCCAGCCCGCCATTGAAGATGACGGCCAGCTCCAGCCCGCCCTGGCAGAGGCAGGCCTGGGACAGAGCCGCCAGGTAGCCCACCATGGCGTTCCACTGGCCACCGCATACCCAGTCCGTCTGGTAGCCGCCGTACAGCCGCTGCAGGGCCGAGTCCGCGTCCACCAGCAGCCGAGCCGGGCAGGCCGTCGCCATCCCCGGAGCATGCTGGGAGTGGGCCGCCACCGTCACCAGCCCCGGAGCATGCTGGGAGTGAGCCGCCACCGTCGCCAGCCCCGGAGCATGCTGGGAGTGGGCCGCCATCCCCGGAGCATGCTGGGAGTGGGCCGCCACCGTCGCCAGCCCCGGAGCATGCTGGGAGTGAGCCGCCACCGTCGCCAGCCCCGGAGCATGCTGGGAGTGGGCCGCCACGGTCACCAGCCCCGGAGCATGCTGGGAGTGAGCCGCCACCGTCACCAGCCCCGGAGCATGCTGGGAGTGAGCCGCCACCGTCGTCAGCCCCAGAGCATGCTGGGAGTGGGCCGCCACCGTCGCCAGCCCCGGAGCATGCTGGGAGTGAGCCGCCACCGTCGCCAGCCCCGGAGCATGCTGGGAGTGGGCCGCCACCGTCGCCAGCCCCGGAGCATGCTGGGAGTGGGCCGCCACCGTCGCCAGCCCCGGAGCATGCTGGGAGTGGGCCGCCAGCCCCGGAGCATGCTGGGAGTGGGCGGCCGGCAGCGGGGGGCAGGGCCCGGGCAGCGGCTGGGGGTAGCCGGCCAGGCTGCAGCAGGGGGGCCCCCCGCGGCCCCCCACGGCCCGGGCCAGCCTGAGCAGGTCGACGGGCACCACGGCGCCCGGGCAGCGCTTCTCCACGAACTCCTGGAAGCCCTGCACCCCCATGGCGGGGGGGCGGGGTCGGGGGGCCGGACCCCCCGCCCCTAGCCGGGGGCTGGCTCCTGGGCTCCTCCCCGCCCCCTCACAGCTCCCAGCGCTCTGGGGCGGCCCTGGCCGCCATGTTGTCGCCGTCTTCTCCTTCTCCGCCCCTTGCTGGCCCCGCCCCCGCCCGGCCGCGGGGCACGGCGGGAGTTGTAGTTTTCTGCCTGGGGCGCGCCCGCTGGAACGCGCGCGGGCGGGCGGGGGCGGGACTACAATTCCCGGCAGGCCCCGCGGGAGGCGCGGCGCCCCGCCCCGCCCCGTTGGCCGGGCTCCCTTCGCGCGGGCTCCTGGGAGTTGTGGTCCTCGCCGACAGGGCTCGTCGGGAACGGCGCGAGGGGCGGAAGCGGAAGGGCTCGGACTACCACTCCCGTCAGCCCACTCGCGCCGCCGCCTCCGCCATGTTCCCGGGCGCACCGCGCAAGGCGGAGCATGGCCTCATGGGAGTTGTAGTGCGCTCCGGCCGCCATCTTGGCGCGGGCGGCTGCTCGGCCAAGGGGCGTAGTGCGCCTTGTCCGTCGCATGGCCTCATGGGAGCGGTAGTCTCCCCGTTGGACAGACTGGCGTGGACTGCAACTCCCAGCGGCCATTGCTGCCCCCGCTCCTGCTGCGTCCTGGCCGCAGTGCATCTTGGGAAGTGTAGTCCACTAAGGT
Source organism: Pelodiscus sinensis (assembly GCF_049634645.1). NCBI lineage: Eukaryota > Metazoa > Chordata > Testudines > Trionychidae > Pelodiscus > Pelodiscus sinensis. The sequence continues at coordinate 59,906 of NW_027466031.1, forward strand.
CCCCCCTTCCCCACACACAGAGCTCCCAGCAGCCTCCCTTACGCACCGTGCTGAGGGAAAGGGGCGGGGCCTCTATCGCCCAACAGCTTCTCTGGGAAAAGGGGCGGGGCCTGACTGACATTACCCAGCATCCTCTCTGGGAAAAGGGGAGGGGCATGACTGACATTACCCAGCATCCTCTCTGGGAAAAGGGGCGGGGCCTGACTGACATTACCCAGCATCCTCTCTGGGAAAAGGGGCGGGGCCTGACTGACATTACCCAGCATCCTCTCTGGGAAAAGGGGAGGGGCCTGACTGACATTACCCAGCAGCCTCTCTGGGAAAAGGGGCGGGGCCTGACTGACATTACCCAGCAGCCTCCAGGAGACTCCCTGTGGGCTCTACCCAGAATCCTCTCTGGGCAAGCAAGTGGGGTGGGGGCGCTGGAGGGGGGCGAGGTGTCCAACCAGTGTGTCCAGTTCCCCCCCCTGCACCCTCCCCAGCCAGCCCCATTCCCCCCAACACCCTCCCAGCCAGCCCTGCTTCCTGCAGCCGTTTCCTCCCCCCCCCCGCTCCCCCCGACCTCCTCCCTAAGGGGGGGGCCCTCGTGCGCCGGCTGCGAGCTCTGGGCCAGGCTGGCTGCGGGGTTGGCGGCCACAGGGCGAGGCCGGTTGGTGGGAGCTGAGCAGTGGCCAGGGAAGGCAGGGAGAGGCCGGGAGAGGCCTGGCGATTCGCAGCCCCGTCCTCAGCCCAGGCCCCCGCTCTGCAGCACAACGGCCCAGCCCTCGCGCTTCTCAGTGCCTGTGGGTACGGCCAGGTCCTCTGCCAGGGAAGTGGAGAGTTTTTGCCTGCTACCTCCGGTCAAGCCCACCTGCGACTGGGCGCTGTTGTTCACCATCTTCATTAATGACCTGGCTGAGGGGAGGGTTGCCTCCTGAGCAAGGTTGTGGCTGACACTGAGCTAAGGGGAGAGGTGGATACGCTGGGGGGCAGGGAGCAGGTCCAGAGCAACCTGGCCACATTGGGGGGTTGGGCCACAAGAAATCGGATGCGGTTCAACAAGGACAAGTGCAGAGTCCGGCCTTGGGGCGGAAGAATCCCAAGCACCGTTACAGGCTGGCTATGCAGCAGTTCTGCAGAAAAGGCCCTGGCCATGCGTGATGCAGGGGGGCTAGGCTTGGGCTGTCCCCTACGGGCCCTGTCTGTGAGCCCAGCCCAGCCGGGGGCCAGACACTGCCCTGCCCGGTTCTCCACTGTGAAAGCGCAGTCGGGGTCCCCCGATCCTGCACCCCCGGAACAGTCTCCACCCGCCAGCAGAGCAGAGAGGGGTGTATTGAGTTTCCAGAACACAGCCCAGCACAGGCGGGATGTGGCAATGGGAGGGGGGCGAGGATGCCCCAAACCCCGTAAGGCGGGTGCCTGAGCCCGTAGTCTCCAAGCCCCTCCCTAGGCGTCTCCATCATGTTTCCAGCCCTAGACCAACTCTTCCCCCCATGTCCTTCCTTTGCTCCAACCTCCCCCAGTCAGAACCCGTCAGGGCAGTGTCTGGTGCCCTGGCTAGGCTGGGCTCGCAGACAGGGCCAGTAGGGGACAGCCCAGCCTAGCGACCAGCAAGATGCCCCCCTGCATCACAGGATGACAGTGGATGAGAAACTGGAGATGAGTCAACAGGGCGCCCTTGTAGCAAAGAGGGCAGATTAGGGGCATTTAGAGGAGCATGGCCAGCAGATCCAGAGAAGTGAGTATTCCCCTTTATTCAGCTCTGGTGAGGCCACACCTGGGCTACGTCTAGACTGGCATGTTTTTCTGGAAATGCTTTTAATGGAAAAGTTTTCCATTAAAAGTCTTTTTGGAAAAGCGCGTCTAGATTGGCAGGACACTTTTCCGCAAAAGCACTTTTGGCAGGAAAGCGTCCGTGGCCAATCTAGACGCACTTTTCCACAAAAAAGCCATTTTCGCGATCGGGGCTTTTTTGTGGAAAACAAATCTCTGCTGTCTACACTGGGCCTTTTGCGCAAAAGGTTTTTGGAAAAAGACTTTTGCCCGAAGAGGAGCAGCACAGTATTTCCGCAAAAGCGCTGACAATCTTACAGGAGCTCGTCAGTGCTTTTGCGGAAAGTTAAGTGGCCAGTGTAGACAGCTGGCAAGTTTTTCGGGAAAAAGTGGCCAGTCTAGACACAGCCCTGGAGTGTTGTGTCCAGTTCTGGGACCCCCACTATAGAAAGGACGTGGACGCATTGGAGAGGGTCCAGCGGAGGGCGACCAAAATGATTCGGGGGCTGGAGCGCATGGCCTACGAGGAGAGACTGAGGGGTTTGGGCTTGTTTAATCTGCAGAAGAGAAGAGTGAGGGGGGGTTTGATGGCAGCCTTTGTTGGAGTAAGGGGTTTATATCTTTTGATAGTTGTATTTTGGGGTTAATAATGTAGTAATGTACTGTAACACATTGAACATTTGACCAATTAAGCCCTTTAGTTAAATATCTATCCCTTTGTTTTAAGGTCTAGTGAGACAGAGAATCTTGCATTGTGTCCATGTTAATGAGATTAGAGGAATGCTGAGTCTCAATGTGAATTGTTTTGATTAGGGCTTAATTTACAATGTCTTGTGCTTAATATAAAACACTGTTGTTTATGCTTTTCTTTGAAGGTCCCTGTAAAGACTCTTTTGCGTGACTGTGTTTTGTGTGTCAAGATAAGGTGCGAAGGTCGCCCTCAGAGCCAGATGGCCAAGAGAGGAGGGGTAATGACACAGATTGGCATCAGAAGAGCCACCAGCATGCATCCAAAGAAGGGAGGGGCAAGACCGCGGACTCTAAAGGTGAAGAGTGGCACCCCCTGAAAACGGATTCAATCCAGGCCAGGGTGACTCTCGGACACGGGCGGAACGGTGACAGCAAGAGAGAGCAGCACGCACAGATTGACAGAGGAAAGAGTGAAAGCGCAGGCTGCTTTGCCATGGAACTTTGGGTTCGTCTTGCCACCAACTCGAGGAACATGGATCGCGCCCGCCAGAGCCCGGCTCCCCTCTGGGATCGATCTGTCGGCCACCAGCTTGACTCAGACTCTGGCGTGGTAACTAGCGCACCGACGGCAGGACTGCATGCGCGGGCGGGTGCCTGAAGAGCAGATGCTGCTGTTGTATTCTCAATAAATGGGACGTGCTGCCATCCCCCTAGAAAAGATCTCGTGTGCTCTGTTGAAGCACAACACCTTCGACGCCCTGGGGGGTTCCAAGGAGGCTGTGCTCAGTGGGGGCAGAACGCGGAGCAATGGCTCACGTTCCAGCGGGGCAGGTCTAGGTTGGAGACTAGGAAACACTATTTCCCGAGGCGGGAGCGGTTCCCTGGGGGGCGGGGGTAGACTCTCCATCCCTAGAGGTGTTCAGTCCCAGTTTGGGCTGATCGAGTGGGGGTTGGTCCTGCTTTGGGCAGGGGGCTGGACGCCCGGGGCCCCTATGATTCTAGGACTGCCTGCTGCTGGAATGCGCTGGAGAGACTTGTAACAAGCACCAAGAAACAAAACCCTAAAAAACAAAACCCAAATGTATTTTAGGTTAACAGTTTCCACCAAACATTTCACCTTTACAGAGTAAGAACATGTCAAAGGAAGGACAGGCAGACTGCTGGCTTTCAGGACTGAAACAGCCAGAATGCATCATTTTAACAACTTCGAAATAAAACACTTGAGGGGTCCCGCCCGCTGACCAATGCCAGCGGCTTGGTGTGTTTTGACAGCTCAATTGGGGACGGGAATTATTCACGAGGGACGCTTCTGTCAACCAACCAAGCTTTTCAAAGTGTTGCTGAAGGGACATCAGTGCCCCTGCTTCCCACAGATCCCAACTCAACTCTGCCCTTTCTAGCCCAGATTTTCATTCGTCCAGCTGCATTCAAGGGGGCTGTCTGTCAGGAGAGAGATGTGCTCACTGCACCCAATAACGAACTGAGAAAACGGAAAATCAAATGCCACTTTGAAGTCCCCTAAGACAAGGGCTTGGGAATCGGCAGCTGGATTCAAATCGCACTAAACAAAATGAGGTAGATCAAATCAAGAGCAAACGTAAAGACGCCAGGCTGAGCAGCCCAAGCCAGCCCGTTATTAAAATGATACATTCGGTACTGTGGCCGGCGACCCAGAAAGGGTCACAGCAGGAAAATAAAAAAGTCTGTTAAAAAAAAAGTTCACATTTTTCACCTTCAGCCCCTTGCGAGTCATGCTGGAGACACCGCGGCGCCCGTGGGACCGGCAGCTCCTCGGGAGGTGACAGCAAACAAGTACTAACGTTCAATACAGATCCAAGGCTGCTGCCGGCGGCTCTGGGGGCGGGGCGCTGACTGGCAGCATCTGTCTCTAGCTGCCGCTAGCGGGTAGCCCTGGAGGGGCTGCGGGGTCCAAGGGCTCCACCCACGCGACTGGTATGTACACGCAGCCGCTCTCCCCGCTGACCCCTGGCCCGGACGGGCGTTCCTAAGCCAGGCTTGGATTCCCAGCCACGCCAGGGATCTGTCTGCCCGGACAGGCGTTCCTAAGCCAGGCTTGAACTCCCAGCCACGCCAGGGATCTGTCTGCCCGGACAGGCGTTCCTAAGCCAGGCTTGAACTCCCAGCCACGCCAGGGATCTGTCTGCCCGGACAGGCGTTCCTAAGCCAGGCTTGGATTCCCAGCCACGCCAGGGATCTGTCTGCCCGGACAGGCGTTCCTAAGCCAGGCTTGGATTCCCAGCCACGCCAGGGATCTGTCTGGGCACAGACTCCTCCTCTGCACTGGGCGACCAGGGCCAGCGCCGCCGAAAGCAGGTCAGAGCCTCCAGCCCAGCTTTGCCGCGTTAAACCAGCCCCCTCCCAGCCCCGCTGGCTCTGCCCACCCACGGGCGCGCAGGCCTGCAGAGCACGCTCCCTTCTGGCTGGGCTGGAGCCCGCTCCCGGCGGGCGCAACCGGGCCAATGCTGCTATGGAGCCCGGCAGGTGTCCTGCGGCAGTCCGGCCCAGCGCTTTGGGGAACGGACAAGATCTCCCCTCCCGCTGCCTGTGGAGCAAGCAAGGCTGGGCTGCCCGCGGGGCGCTCGGAAAGGACAGCACGAGGGCGAAGCCAAGGGGAGTGAGAGGCTGCGTGCGTGGCGTGCTCCCGGCGCGTTAGCTACAGCCACTGCAAGGCGGCGTGCGTGGCGTGCTCCCGGCGCGTTAGCCACAGCCACTGCAAGGCTTCGTGCGTGGCGTGCTCCCGGCGCGTTAGCTACAGCCACTGCAAGGCTGCGTGCGTGGCGTGCTCCCGGCGCGTTAGCTACAGCCACTGCAAGGCTGCGTGCGTGGCGTGCTCCCGGCGCGTTAGCTACAGCCACTGCAAGGCGGCGTGCGTGGCGTGCTCCCGGCGCGTTAGCTACAGCCACTGCAAGGCTGCGTGCGTGGCGTGCTCCCGGCGCGTTAGCTACAGCCACTGCAAGGCTGCGTGCGTGGCGTGCTCCCGGCGCGTTAGCTACAGCCACTGCAAGGCTGCGTGCGTGGCGTGCTCCCGGCGCGTTAGCTACAGCCACTGCAAGGCGGCGTGCGTGGCGTGCTCCCGGCGCGTTAGCTACAGCCACTGCAAGGCTGCGGGCGTGGCGTGCTCCCGGCGCGTTAGCCACAGCCACTGCAAGGCGGCGTGTGTGGCGTGCTCCCGGCGCGTTAGCTACAGCCACTGCAAGGCGGCGTGCGTGGCGTGCTCCCGGCGCGTTAGCTACAGCCACTGCAAGGCGGCGGGCGTGGCATGCTCCCGGCGCGTTAGCTACAGCCACTGCAAGGCGACGTGCGTGGCGTGCTCCCGGCGCGTTAGCTACAGCCACTGCAAGGCGGCGTGCGTGGCGTGCTCCCGGCGCGTTAGCTACAGCCACTGCAAGGCGGCGTGCGTGGCGTGCTCCCGGCGCGTTAGCTACAGCCACTGCAAGGCGGCGTGCGTGGCGTGCTCCCGGCGCGTTAGCTACAGCCACTGCAAGGCGGCGTGCGTGGCGTGCTCCCGGCGCGTTAGCTACAGCCACTGCAAGGCTGCGTGCGTGGCGTGCTCCCGGCGCGTTAGCCACAGCCACTGCAAGGCGGCGTGCGTGGCGTGCTCCCGGCGCGTTAGCTACAGCCACTGCAAGGCGGCGTGCGTGGCGTGCTCCCGGCGCGTTAGGTACAGCCACTGCAAGGCGGTGTGCGTGGCGTGCTCCTGGCGCGTTAGCTACAGCCACTGCAAGGAGGCGTGCGTGGCGTGGGGCCGGCTGTGCCGGGCTGGGTTTCAGCACTGACTGGCCGCTGGCACCGGGCCTGGCCGCGACGGCCTTGGGGAAGACGGGCTAAGCCGGAGCTGGGCTGCAGTTTGACGGCCCCCCAGGGGATCCAAGCCGGGGCCAGCGGCGCACTCTGAGCCCATCGGGCGAGGGCAGCTCGCACACGCCGAAGATCAGCTGATCCCGTCCCTTCCCCGCCCGCGCGGCCCGAGGCACTGGGGGAGCCCCGAGCACAAGCTGCGTGGAGGATTTCCGGGCCACTGAGGCGCAGCCGGGGGCTGGTTTGCGCGTTTGCAAAGCACACCGCAGGGCAAGCCTCTGCCACCCCGTGGCTCGAGGAGCTCCGCCGCCCGCCGGCTCCTGGGAACCCTGCGGAGACCCCGCCCGCGGCAGGAGCTGGCAGGTGGCGCCTCGGCACCCGAAGGCAAACGCCCAGGGCCGGGCAGGGCAGGCGAGAGAGCCAGTTTCACGGCCACGTCTATTCCCGCCCCCGCTTCCCTCCCCGAGAAGGCGGCTGAGCTGGGAGCAGATCCACGCAGCTGCCCCCCCAACCCATGGCAGCAGGAAACGCGGGCCCCAAGTCTCGCGGTGGTTTGGCGCACGGCGTGCAGATGAGGAGGGGCAGCTGCTGGCTCCTCCCGGACCCCTGGCAGCAGGGTCGCTGGCGCTGGGCTGCAGCCAGCCGCACAGGACGGGGCCACGGCTCAGGCAAGGGGGTTCTCGGGGCGTCCTCCAGCCGCCGGCAGGCGGGACTCACGGCGCACAGGCCGACCGTGAGCTCCGGGAGGCGCCACGAGCCCCGCGGGCATCGCCCCAGCACAAGCCACGCCGGGAGAGCCGCCACACTGCGGCTCCGCCTTCACTTGGGGCCTGGCGGGATGGGGGCGGGGGCAGGGAGCGGGGAGGCCGGGAAGCCAAGCCGGCTGCCCCCTGGCGGGTAGGGTCCGAGAGGGGGGGAGGGCGCGCCGGCCCATGGCACGGGGTACGCCGCCCCCGCCACGGCGCTGTACTGGCAGACGTGGGGCAGGCCGTAGGGCGGCGAGACGCTGGGGAACGCCGGCAGGGCCAGTCCGGGAGGCAGGGAGGCTGGCACGGTCCCGCGGAGCTGGGAGACGGAGGAAAGCCAGGTGGAGGCACAGCCCACGGACGCCGCGGTGCTCTGGAGGGGGAGACGGGTTAGCCGGGTCTGCCCCTCCCCTCGCGGCGCTGGGCAAAGAGCCAGGTGCCCGGGCCCCCGCCCCCCCCGCACGAGAGCCCGTCGCTCTCTGCCCCCCCATCAGGGAAAGGGCCCAGGCGTCCAGCCCCCGCCCCCCCCAGCACGAGAGCCCGTCACTCTCTGCCCCCCCCATCAGGGACAGGGCCCAGGCGTCCAGCCCCCGCCCCCCCCGCACGAGAGCCCGTCGCTCTCTCCCCCCCCATCAGGGACAGGGCCCAGGCGTCCAGCCCCCACCCCCCCCAGCACGAGAGCCCGTCGCTCTCTGCCCCCCCCATCAGGGACAGGGCCCAGGCGTCCGGCCCCCGCCCCCCCCAGCACGAGAGCCCGTCGCTCTCTGCCCCCCCCATCAGGGACAGGGCCCAGGCGTCCGGCCCCCGCCCCCCCCAGCACGAGAGCCCGTCGCTCTCTGCCCCCCCCATCAGGGACAGGGCCCAGGCGTCCAGCCCCCGCCCCCCCCGCACGAGAGCCCGTCGCTCTCTCCCCCCCCATCAGGGACAGGGCCCAGGCGTCCAGCCCCCACCCCCCCCAGCACGAGAGCCCGTCGCTCTCTGCCCCCCCCATCAGGGACAGGGCCCAGGCGTCCAGCCCCCGCCCCCCCCAGCACGAGAGCCCGTCGCTCTCTGCCCCCCCCATCAGGGACAGGGCCCAGGCGTCCGGCCCCCGCCCCCCCCAGCACGAGAGCCCGTCGCTCTCTGCCCCCCCCATCAGGGACAGGGCCCAGGCGTCCAGCCCCCGCCCCCCCCAGCACGAGAGCCCGTCGCTCTCTGCTCCCCCCCCATCAGGGACAGGGCCCAGGCGTCCAGCCCCCGCCCCCCCCAGCACGAGAGCCCGTCGCTCTCTGCCCCCCCCATCAGGGACAGGGCCCAGGCGTCCAGCCCCCGCCCCCCCCAGCACGAGAGCCCGTCGCTCTCTGCTCCCCCCCCCATCAGGGACAGGGCCCAGGTGTCCAGCCCCAGCCCCCCCCAGCACGAGAGCCTGTTGCTCTCTGCTCCCCCCCCCCCCGTCAGGGACAGGGCCCAGACCTCCAGCCCCCCCCAGCACGAGAGCCCGTCGCTCTCTGCTCCCCCCCCCATCAGGGACAGGGCCCAGGCGTCCGGCTCCGCGCCCCCCCGCACGAGAGCCCAACCCCACCCCTGGCCAGGGACAGCCCCCAGCCCCCCTGCTCTAACCACTAGACCCCACTGCCCTCCTCTCGCAGTGCCAGGAAGAGGGCCCAGCCGCCCGCACCTCGCAGGCTCTGCTCCAGCCGTCCCCCTCCAGGCGGTGCTGGCTCTGCTTGATCTGGTTCAGGCTGGGCTTGCTGAGGGCGCCTCCCACCGCCTCCTTGGCCCAGTCGTCCACCAGCTTGTGCAGGTCGTCCGTGAACATCCCCTTCTTGGCCGGGGCCTGCTGGCAGGAGGCAGCGCCGCCCACCACGCACAGCGCCTCTGGGGGAGGGGCGAGGGGGCTGAGCGGGGGGGGAGGGGCAGGCAGCGCGCCCACCACGCACAGCGCCTCTGGGGGAGGGGCGAGGGGGCTGAGCGGGGGGGCGGGGCAGGCAGCGCCCGCTGCCCGTTGTCCCCCCCCGCGCTCCCCCCACCCACCTGCTCCCCCGTCCGCCCCGCCCACCTGCTCGTCTGCCCTCCGCCCCGTCATCCCCCCCTGCGCTCCCCCCGCCCACCTGCCCGTCTGCCCTCCGCCCCGTCATCCCTCTCCTGCGCTCCCCCCGCCCACCTGCCCGTCTGCCCTCCGCCCCGTCATCCCTCTCCCGCGCTCCCCCGCCCACCTGCCCGTCTGCCCTCCGCCCCGTCATCCCCCCCTGCGCTCCCCCCGCCCACCTGCCCGTCTGCCCTCCGCCCCGTCATCCCCCTCCCGTGCTCCCCCGCCCACCTGCCCGTCTGCCCTCCGCCCCGTCATCCCCCTCCCGTGCTCCCCCGCCCACCTGCCCGTCTGCCCTCCGCCCCGTCATCCCCCCCTGCGCTCCCCCCGCCCACCTGCCCGTCTGCCCTCCGCCCCGTCATCCCCCCCCGCGCTCCCCCGCCCACCTGCCCGTCTGCCCTCCGCCCCGTCATCCCTCTCCTGCGCTCCCCCCGCCCACCTGCCCGTCTGCCCTCCGCCCCGTCATCCCCCTCCCGTGCTCCCCCGCCCACCTGCCCGTCTGCCCTCCGCCCCGTCATCCCCCCCTGCGCTCCCCCCGCCCACCTGCCCGTCTGCCCTCCGCCCCGTCATCCCCCCCCGCGCTCCCCCGCCCACCTGCCCGTCTGCCCTCCGCCCCGTCATCCCCCTCCCGCGCTCCCCCCGCCCACCTGCCCGTCTGCCCTCCGCCCCGTCATCCCCCCCTGCGCTCCCCCCGCCCACCTGCCCGTCTGCCCTCCGCCCCGTCATCCCCCCCTGCGCTCCCCCCGCCCACCTGCCCGTCTGCCCTCCGCCCCGTCATCCCCCTCCCGTGCTCCCCCGCCCACCTGCCCGTCTGCCCTCCGCCCCGTCATCCCCCCCTGCGCTCCCCCCGCCCACCTGCCCGTCTGCCCTCCGCCCCGTCATCCCCCCCCGCGCTCCCCCGCCCACCTGCCCGTCTGCCCTCCGCCCCGTCATCCCCCTCCCGCGCTCCCCCCGCCCACCTGCCCGTCTGCCCTCCGCCCCGTCATCCCCCCCTGCGCTCCCCCCGCCCACCTGCCCGTCTGCCCTCCGCCCCGTCATCCCCCCCCGCGCTCCCCCGCCCACCTGCCCGTCTGCCCTCCGCCCCGTCATCCCCCTCCCGCGCTCCCCCCGCCCACCTGCCCGTCTGCCCTCCGCCCCGTCATCCCCCCCTGCGCTCCCCCCGCCCACCTGCCCGTCTGCCCTCCGCCCCGTCATCCCCCCCCGCGCTCCCCCGCCCACCTGCCCGTCTGCCCTCCGCCCCGTCATCCCCCTCCCGCGCTCCCCCCGCCCACCCCGCCCACCTGCCCTCCGCCCCGTCATCCCCCTCCCGCGCTCCCCCCGCCCACCTGCCCGTCTGCCCTCCGCCCCGTCATCCCCCCCTGCGCTCCCCCCGCCCACCTGCCCGTCTGCCCTCCGCCCCGTCATCCCCCTCCCGCGCTCCCCCCGCCCACCTGCCCGTCTGCCCTCTGCCCCGTCATCCCCCCCTGCGCTCCCCCCGCCCACCTGCCCGTCTGCCCTCCGCCCCGTCATCCCCCTCCCGCGCTCCCCCGTCCACCTGCCCGTCTGCCCTCCGCCCCGTCATCCCCCTCCCGCGCTCCCCCGTCCACCTGCCCGTCTGCCCTCCGCCCCGTCGTCCCCCTCCCGCGCTCCCCCCGCCCACCCCGCCCGTCTGCCCTCCGCCCCGTCATCCCCCTCCCGCGCTCCCCCGTCCACCTGCCCGTCTGCCCTCCGCCCCGTCGTCCCCCTCCCGCGCTCCCCCCGCCCACCCCACCCGTCTGCCCTCCGCCCCGTCGTCCCTCTCCCGTGCTCCCCCCCGTCCGCCCCCCCGCGTTTCCCCGTCGGTCCGCCCACCCAATCCATGCTCCTACGTCCACCCCCCCAGTCATAGCAGGATCCCCCCGTCTCCCCGCAGTTCTGCCCCAGCGAATGGGTCTGAGCAGAGCGGGGAGGCGCGGGGACGAGAGCTGAGGCGAGAGGCCGGCTGCAGGCCCCAGGAGGAGCCAGGCAGGCCAGGCAATGCCCCTCGCTCACACCCAGCGCTTCCCAATGGCCGGTACCAAGAATCTCCATGCAGCTGCGCAGGTGGGGAAAGCGAGGTACCTGGGCGGGGCTGCCCCGGGGCACAGCTCTGATGCAGCAGGCGGGCCTGGATGCTCAGCTGGTAGTCGATCACGGAGGTGGCCGAGGTGGTGCAGCAGCACTCTGAGCGCGGGGGAGAGAATGCCAGACGTCAGCCGCCCCCTGCCGGGGCCCTCCTAGCTGTGCGGGTCCGGCCAGCCCGCCGTAGGCGCCAGCGTCCCGGGGCAGGGCCAGGCCTATGACCCCTGCCTGAGGAGCAGGGGCGTGTCCAGGGCGGCGTTGCGTCGCTGTGCGGGGGGGTGAGACGCGGGGTGCCCCAGCGCAGAGGCCGAGAGCCCCTGGGGCGGACGGTCACAGCACCCCTCCCCGATAGGCTGGCTGGTTGCCCACCCTTCCTTCCCCGCGCAGGCGGCCTCGGCGGGGAGCGCACAGCTGGGGGAGCGAGCGCCGGGCTCCCCCCAAAAGCCGCGCACCACCCCCAGGGCAAGCCGCTTGCTGAACTGCAGAACTGACGGCAGGCGCCCCCCGCCACTGGGCAAGGGCTGGCTGGGGCGTGCGACCCGGCTCACCAGTGGCCACCAGGCCGCTGTCGGCGTGCACCAGCGCCGGGGCCCGGCTGCGCAGTTTGCCCTTGAAGGAGCGAGGCCGGCGGGGGGAGGCGGGCTGCAGGGCCAGCTCCGGCAGGTCGGGCTTGCTCTCTCGGAGGGCGTGGAGGCGCCGGTACAGCTCCTGCAGCTCCCGGCTCTGCTGGGCCTGCAGGGTCACCACCTCCTGGATGTGTCTGCGGGGGAGAAAAGCCGTCAGCACGGCCCCAAGCCCAGAGCCACCCGGCCTGGACAAACCAGCCACAGGGGCGGGCCTGGGTCCTCTCCCCAGCTGTGGGTGGGCAGCGAGCTCCACTGGTTAGAGCCAGGCAGGCAGGACTCCCGGGTTCTGTCCCTGGCTCTGGGAAGGAGTGTGGCCTAGTGGTTAGAGGCAGGACTCCCGGGTTCTGTCCCTGGCTCTGGGAAGGAGTGTGGCCTAGTGGTTAGAGGCAGGACTCCCGGGTTCTGTCCCTGGCTCTGGGAAGGAGTGTGGCCTAGTGGTTAGAGGCAGGACTCCCGGGTTCTGTCCCTGGCTCTGGGAAGGAGTGTGGCCTAGTGGTTACAGGCAGGACTCCCGGGTTCTGTCCCTGGCTCTGGGAAGGAGTGTGGCCTAGTGGTTACAGGCAGGACTCCCGGGTTCTGTCCCTGGCTCTGGGAAGGAGTGTGGCCTAGTGGTTAGAGGCAGGACTCCCGGGTTCTTTTCCCCCTGGTATCTCAGCCCCCCTTGTCTGCTGCGTACCGGGGCCGTGCGCTCGGGCGCCCTGCCCAGCACCGCCGTGCCAGCCCTGCCCGCTGGGCATGCGACAGGCTCCGGCCAGGGGGCGCGGGAAGCCGGATGGGCACAGAGCCGCCGGCCGGGACCAGGGACCGTCGCTCGCGGCTCCCTTACTTCTCCCGCAGCCGCTGCAGCTCCACCTTCAGGTCCTCGTCCTCCACCTCGGACTCGTCGTCGCTGCTCATGGGGGAGGAGGGCGAGTGGAAGAGGGAGCCGTGCTCCTCGGCGCCGGAGCCACAGGCCTCCCCCGCCTCCTCGGGGCCCAGCTCGCTGTCGGAGCTGGGCTGTGCCCGCGCCCGCCTCACGGCCCACGGCTCCGTGCTGCTCCCGGTGCCCGACAGCTCCCCCGGCTCCTGCTCGGGGCTGAGGGAAGAGGCGTCCGTCTCGCAGGCTGTGCTGAGCCCCCGCAGCGCCTCTCCCGGCGGGGCCCCCTCCGGCCCGGCATCTGCCACACAGGGAGCCGGCTGCTGCGGCACCGTGGTGACCTGGGACACACGCAGGGAAGGGCTAGCGGTGATGGAGGGCCTGGAAACCAGGACTCCTGGTTTCCTTCCCCAGCTCTGCGAGGGAAGTGTGGGCCAGTGGGGAGAGCCGGGGGCCGGGGGACAGGACTAGGGCTCTGGCAGAGAGCGGGGGCCAGTGGGGAGAGCCGGGGGCCGGGGGACAGGACTAGGGCTCTGGCAGAGAGCGGGGGCCAGTGGGGAGAGCCGGGGACCGGGGGACAGGACTAGGGCTCTGGCAGAGAGCGGGGGCCAGCAGGGAGAGCCGGGGGCCGGGGGACAGGACTAGGGCTCTGGCAGGGAGCGGGGGCCAGTGGGGAGAGCCGGGGGCCGGGGGACAGGACTAGGGCTCTGGCAGGGAGCGGGGGCCAGTGGGGAGAGCCGGGGGCCGGGGGACAGGACTAGGGCTCTGGCAGAGAGCGGGGGCCAGTGGGGAGAGCCGGGGGCCGGGGGACAGGACTAGGGCTCTGGCAGGGAGCGGGGGCCAGTGGGGAGAGCCGGGGGCCGGGGGACAGGACTAGGGCTCTGGCAGAGAGCGGGGGCCAGTGGGGAGAGCCGGGGACCGGGGGACAGGACTAGGGCTCTGGCAGAGAGCGGGGGCCAGTGGGGAGAGCCGGGGGCCAGCAGGGAGAGGGGCCTAGCGGGTAGAGCCAGGGCCGGGCAGGGAGAGGGGCCTAGCGGGTAGAGCCAGGGCTGGGCAGGGAGAGGGGCCTAGCGGGTAGAGCCAGGGCCGGGCAGGGAGAGGGGCCAGCGGGTAGAGCCAGGGCTGGGCAGGGAGAGGGGCCTAGCGGGTAGAGCCAGGGCCGGGCAGGGAGAGGGGCCAGCGGGGAGGCCCGGGGGCCGGGCAGGGAGAGGGGCCAGCGGGTAGAGCCAGGGCCGGGCAGGGAGAGGGGCCTAGCGGGTAGAGCCAGGGCCGGGCAGGGAGAGGGGCCTAGCGGGTAGAGCCAGGGCCGGGCAGGGAGAGGGGCCTAGCGGGTAGAGCCAGGGCCGGGTAGGGAGAGGGGCCTAGCGGGTAGAGCCAGGGCCGGGCAGGGAGAGGGGCCTAGCGGGTAGAGCCAGGGCCGGGCAGGGAGAGGGGCCAGCGGGTAGAGCCAGGGCCGGGCAGGGAGAGGGGCCTAGCGGGTAGAGCCAGGGCCGGGCAGGGAGAGGGGCCAGCGGGTAGAGCCAGGGCCGGGCAGGGAGAGGGGCCTAGCGGGTAGAGCCAGGGCCGGGTAGGGAGAGGGGCCTAGCGGGCAGAGCCAGGGCCGGGTAGGGAGAGGGGCCTAGCGGGTAGAGCCAGGGCCGGGCAGGGAGAGGGGCCTAGCGGGTAGAGCCAGGGCCGGGTAGGGAGAGGGGCCTAGCGGGTAGAGCCAGGGCCGGGCAGGGAGAGGGGCCTAGCGGGTAGAGCCAGGGCCGGGCAGGGAGAGGGGCCTAGCGGGTAGAGCCAGGGCCGGGCAGGGAGAGGGGCCTAGCGGGTAGAGCCAGGGCCGGGCAGGGAGAGGGGCCTAGCGGGTAGAGCCAGGGCCGGGCAGGGAGAGGGGCCTAGCGGGTAGAGCCAGGGCCGGGCAGGGAGAGGGGCCTAGCGGGTAGAGCCAGGGCCGGGCAGGGAGAGGGGCCTAGCGGGTAGAGCCAGGGCCGGGCAGGGAGAGGGGCCTAGCGGGTAGAGCCAGGGCCGGGCAGGGAGAGGGGCCTAGCGGGCAGAGCCAGGGCCGGGCAGGGAGAGGGGCCTAGCGGGTAGAGCCAGGGCCGGGCAGGGAGAGGGGCCAGCGGGTAGAGCCAGGGCTGGGCAGGGAGAGGGGCCTAGCGGGCAGAGCCAGGGCTGGGCAGGGAGAGGGGCCTAGCGGGTAGAGCCAGGGCCGGGCAGGGAGAGGGGCCTAGCGGGTAGAGCCAGGGCCGGGCAGGGAGAGGGGCCTAGCGGGCAGAGCCAGGGCCGGGCAGGGAGAGGGGCCTAGCGGGTAGAGCCAGGGCCAGGCAGGGAGAGGGGCCTAGCGGGTAGAGGCAGGGCCGGGCAGGGAGAGGGGCCTAGCGGGTAGAGCCAGGGCCAGGCAGGGAGAGGGGCCTAGCGGGCAGAGCCAGGGCCGGGCAGGGAGAGGGGCCAGCGGGGAGGACTGGGGGCCGGGCAGGGAGAGGGGCCTAGCGGGTAGAGCCAGGGCCGGGCAGGGAGAGGGGCCAGCGGGTAGAGCCAGGGCCGGGCAGGGAGAGGGGCCAGCGGGTAGAGCCAGGGCCGGGCAGGGAGAGGGGCCTAGCGGGTAGAGCCAGGGCCGGGCAGGGAGAGGGGCCTAGCGGGCAGAGCCAGGGCCGGGCAGGGAGAGGGGCCTAGCGGGCAGAGCCAGGGCCGGGCAGGGAGAGGGGCCTAGCGGGCAGAGCCAGGGCCGGGCAGGGAGAGGGGCCTAGCGGGCAGAGCCAGGGCCGGGCAGGGAGAGGGGCCTAGCGGGTAGAGCCAGGGCCGGGCAGGGAGAGGGGCCTAGCGGGCAGAGCCAGGGCCGGGCAGGGAGAGGGGCCAGCGGGCAGGACCGGAGGCCGGGCAGGGAGAGGGGCCTAGCGGGTAGAGCCAGGGCCGGGCAGGGAGACGGGCCAGCGGGGAGGACTGGGGGCCGGCTCACCTGGAAGCGGCCTCGCTGGTAGGACACGGAGGCGGATCTCACGCGGCCGCTGGCGGGGCTGTCCCCGGGGGTCAGGCCGTCCCGCTCAGGGCCGTCGGCTGCCTCGGCTGCGCGGCAGGGAGAGAAGAGCAGAGAGGGGAGGGCGTCGCGGGCTGGCGCGCCCCGGCCCGGCGCTAGCGGCTCCCCCCCCGGGCGGCATGCAAAGCGATGGGGGAGCGGATGAGCCGGGGCGGCGGGTGAGATGGCGCGGGAGGCGGTGGCGGGGCGCGACGGGGCCTGGCTCGCAGCACACTACCTTGGCGGGCTTTGGCTCTCTGCAGAAAGCCGGCGGACTGCCGGAGCCTGAGCGCCCAGCTTTTTAATTTGCGACTCCAGGATTTCTTGCTAATAGGGTTTTTGAGACTAGGGCAAGTAAAGCTTAGGCCAAAATATCCACCTCCTGTCTGCAGGCGCACGGCTCCGACGCCAGCCACGGCAGCAGGGCAGGCCTCCGGCTCCGGCCGCAAGGAAGGCTCCGGGGACGGCTCCTGAGGGGACAGAGGGGCAGGGGAAAGCCCGCGCCTGAGTGGGACGGAGGGGGGCTTGGAACCACGATCCTGCGCCCCCCCAGCTACCCCGCCAAGGGCTGCCCAAGGGGTGGGGCATCAGCAGCCCCGATCTCGGCCGGGGGGCTCTGTGCGCGGGGCCCGGCCCTGGGGCCCCGATCTCGGCCAGGGGGCTGTGTGCGGGGCCGATCTCGGCCGGGGGGCTCTGTGCGTGGCCCCGATCTCGGACGGGGGGCTCTGCGCGCGGGGCCGATCTCGGCCAGGGGGCTCTGTGCGCGGGGCCCAGCCCTGCGGCCCCCATCTCGGCCGGGGGGCTCTGTGCGTGGCCCCGATCTCGGACGGGGGGCTCTGCGCACGGGGCCGATCTCGGCCAGGGGGCTCTGTGCGTGGCCCCGATCTCGGACGGGGGGCTCTGCGCGCGGGGCCGATCTCGGCCAGGGGGCTCTGTGCGCGGGGCCCAGCCCTGCGGCCCCCATCTCGGCCGGGGGGCTCTGCGCGCGGGGCCGATCTCGGCCGGGGGGCTCTGCGCGCGGGGCCGATCTCGGCCGGGGGGCTCTGCGCGCGGGGCCGATCTCGGCCGGGGGGCTCTGCGCGCGGGGCCGATCTCGGCCGGGGGGCTCTGCGCGCGGGGCCGATCTCGGCCGGGGGGCTCTGCGCGCGGGGCCGATCTCGGCCGGGGGGCTCTGTGCGCGGGGCCCAGCCCTGCGGGGCCGATCTCGGCCGGGGGGCTCTGTGCGCGGGGCCGATCTCGGCCGGGGGGCTCTGTGCGCGGGGCCGATCTCGGCCGGGGGGCTCTGTGCGCGGGGCCGATCTCGGCCGGGGGGCTCTGTGCGCGGGGCCCGGCCGTGGGGCCCCGATCTCGGCCGGGGGGCTCTGTGCGCGGGGCCGGCTTTAGGCCAATTCGACCGATTGCCCCGATCCGGGGCCCGCGCCCTAAAGCCGGAAGCGTGCTGGCGCGCCAGGCGCACTGCGGGCCCCGGGGTTCGGCGGGAAGGGGGGACGTGACTCAGCCCTGTAGCTGGGCTCGCACTTCCAGGGCCCCCATCTCGGCCGGGGCGGGGGCTCTGCGCGGCGCCGGGTGAGCGGCTGGAGCCGATCCGGCCGCGTGCGCCACTCACATGCAGACAGAGTTCGCCGGGCGCGACCGTACTGCCCTCGGGGTCCCGCGCCAAAGGCAGCGGGGCAGCGGGCTGGCTGGCAGCCTCGGCGGGGGGCGGCGGAGACCCGCCCTGGGGCTCCGCCGGGCTGCCCTGCGCTCCCTCTCCAGGGGAAGAGCCGGCGGCCGGCCCGTCCGGGGCCGCCCCAGAGAGCGTGTCCTCGGCGGAGGAGAGCGGGGACTCCGTGCTCTGGGGGTCCTTCTGGCTCTCGGAGCAGCTGTGCTCCTGGTACAGCAGCGTCCTTAGCTTCTCGTCCAGGCTCTTGATACGGTTGTCAACAAAATCCATCTTGGGGGGCCCCTCGCCGTCCGACTCCGGCACCGACGGGGGGAGCGGGGCCGGCTCCGGCGCAGAGCTCAGGGGGGTCTCCCCTTGTGGAGGCTGCTGGCCCTGGTGCTCGGACGCCGGGGCCTCCCTCAGCAAGGGCAGCTCGCCAGCAGGGCCGACGGGCGGGTCACCGGGTGGGGGGGCCGGGGGCTCCCCGGTCTCCGGCCCGGCCCAGCTGCTGCCCGCGAGAGGTGCTAGTTTCTCTGCCTCTGCTCCCTGCTGCTGCTCAGGTTTGGAGCTGGGGCACTCGGGCACCATGTGGTCCTCTGGGCTGGCGCGGGGGCCCAGGCTCTCTGCAGCTGGCAGCCCGGCCTGGGGACACGGCTCCTTCGCGCTCTCCTTGTCCAGACCTGGAACGACAGCCGGGTACCGTCAGGCACCCACGAGGCGCCCCACAGCCGGCCGGACCCAGGGCTGCGGGGCCCGCGCTGGGAACTTCTGGAACCCGGGGAGAGGCCTTGTCCTCCGGCTCTCGCAGACGGGCTGCATTGCTCCCCGTGGCTCCTGGCCCATTGCACGTTGGGCTCCCCAGACGCCTCAGAGCCGCAGCCCACACGGAGCCGCGCCCCAGAGCCAGGCTCTGACACAGGCCTTGGCACGCCGTCCAGTTCCTCCGGTGCCCCGAGCCCCCGCCCTGCTCACCCGTAGCTGCCGGCGGGTGCTGCAGGGAGCCGGGCGCCTGGCCCTCTCGGTTCCTTATGGTTTGATTGATGCAGAACCTCCAGCGGCCGACCGGCGAGGACTGCGGGGCGCACTCGTCTGGGGACAGAGGAGAGTGTCGCTCACCCCGGCCCCCCAGCCCGGCGGGCACGTCGGCACCGGAAGTGTCGCGCGTCCCCGCGTAGCAGGCAGGGGAGCACAGAGGCCTCGACGGCGGGGTGTGCCCTGGCGGGCAGCGACCACCCTGCGCCGAGGGGAGGCCTCAAGAGAAGTGAATCCCAGCAGAGGGACGCACGAGGAGCTCGCTACAGCGTCAGGGCCGCAGAGTCCCACCTCCCGCGGCCACACGGTGCAGCCGTGACCCTCACAACCCCTCGCCCCCCGAGGCAAATCCTCCATCCTGCCTTGATTCCAGCAGGGCCGGCTGGAGACCCGGCCCCAG
This sequence comes from Pelodiscus sinensis, assembly GCF_049634645.1. NCBI lineage: Eukaryota > Metazoa > Chordata > Testudines > Trionychidae > Pelodiscus > Pelodiscus sinensis. Next base: position 78,611 of record NW_027466031.1, read on the forward strand.
TGCTTAGGGACGCCTTGCTTCTGGTCTGGCTGCGGCTCGCTTCCCCCTGCCCCGGGTCACCCTTGCAGGCTTCCTTGCCGGGCGGACGCGCCCCGGTCCCCAGGCAGGTGCCGGCAGCCTGCGCAGCCGCCCTCTTCCCCCCCTGCTTGGGAAGCTCCCAAAACAGGGCTCCTGGTGGTAAGCCCGGAGAACCCAGGAGCCTGGTGCCAGGCAGAGACACACGGACCCTGGCTCACACCCCAGCGCGGTGCAGGCCCGGGAGTGGGCCGGGGACTTACGGCCGGTCTGGGCGGCGGGGTTCGTCTGGGCCTGCTCCGACGGCCCTGTCTGGACGGAAGGGCGACAGGTGAGCGCACAGCACAGCCGCAGCGGTGCCGAGGGCGCCCGAGCACTGCGCTGCTCTTACCTGGCTGCTGCCGGGCTCGCCGGGGGCGGCGTCGCTGCCCGCCGCCCGCTCCTCCAGGGGCAGACTCCGCAGGATCTCCTGGGCCTGGCACACGACGGCTCTCAGCTCCTCCACAAACTTCTCCTTCTCGCTCTCCAGCACAAAGTTATCTTCCACCTGCGGAGAACCACAGCGACGTCAGGAACGCTCGCTGGCCTGCCCCCGGCCACCTGCTGCGACCCGGGCACCGCGCCGGCCCACGAGCGCAGGGACACGGGACTGGGGCAACAGACCCTCTGCCCCCCAGGTGCCAGGGGCCCCCGACGGGACACAGGACCAGGGCAACAGACCCTCTGCCCCCCAGGTGCCAGGGGCCCCCGACGGGACACAGGACCAGGGCAACAGACCCTCTGCCCCCCTAGTGCCAGGGGCCCCCAGCAGGACACAGGACCAGGGCAACAGACCCTCTGACCCCCTGGGTGCCAGGGGCCCCCGGCAGGACACAGGACCAGGGCAACAGACCCTCTGCCCCCCTAGGTGCCAGGGGCCCCCGACGGGACACAGGACCAGGGCAACAGACCCTCTGCCCCCCTGGGTGCCAGGGACCCCCGGCGGGACACAGGACCAGGGCAACAGACCCTCTGCCCCCCTAGGTGCCAGGCCCCCGGCAGGACACAGGACCAGGGCAACAGACCCTCTGCCCCCCTGGGTGCCAGGGACCCCCGGCGGGACACAGGACCAGGGCAACAGACCCTCTGCCCCCCTGGGTGCCAGGGGCCCCGGCAGGACACAGGACCAGGGCAACAGACCCTCTGCCCCCCTAGTGCCAGGGACCCCCGACGGGACACAGGACCAGGGCAACAGACCCTCTGACCCCCTGGGTGCCAGGGGCCCCGGCAGGACACAGGACCAGGGCACCAGACCCTCTGCCCCCCTAGGTGCCAGGCCCCCGGCAGGACACAGGACCAGGGCACCAGACCCTCTGCCCCCCAGGTGCCAGGGGCCCCCGACGGGACACAGGACCAGGGCACCAGACCCTCTGCCCCCCTAGGTGCCAGGCCCCCGGCGGGACACAGGACCAGGGCAACAGACCCTCTGCCCCCCTAGGTGCCAGGCCCCCGGCAGGACACAGGACCAGGGCAACAGACCCTCTGCCCCCCTAGGTGCCAGGCCCCCGGCGGGACACAGGACCAGGGCACCAGACCCTCTGCCCCCCAGGTGCCAGGGACCCCGGCAGGACACAGGACCAGGGCAACAGACCCTCTGCCCCCCAGGTGCCAGGGGCCCCCGACGGGACACAGGACCAGGGCACCAGACCCTCTGCCCCCCTAGGTGCCAGGCCCCCGGCGGGACACAGGACCAGGGCACCAGACCCTCTGCCCCCCTAGGTGCCAGGGGCCCCGGCGGGACACAGGACCAGGGCAACAGACCCTCTGCCCCCCTAGGTGCCAGGCCCCCGGCGGGACACAGGACCAGGGCACCAGACCCTCTGCTCCCCTAGGTGCCAGGGACCCCGGCAGGACACAGGACCAGGGCACCAGACCCTCTGCCCCCCAGGTGCCAGGGACCCCGGCAGGACACAGGACCAGGGCACCAGACCCTCTGCCCCCCAGGTGCCAGGGGCCCCCGACGGGACACAGGACCAGGGCACCAGACCCTCTGCCCCCCAGGTGCCAGGGGCCCCCGACGGGACACAGGACCAGGGCAACAGACCCTCTGCCCCCCAGGTGCCAGGGGCCCCGGCAGGACACAGGACCAGGGCACCAGACCCTCTGCCCCCCTAGGTGCCAGGCCCCCGGCAGGACACAGGACCAGGGCAACAGACCCTCTGCCCCCCTAGGTGCCAGGCCCCCGGCGGGACACAGGACCAGGGCAACAGACCCTCTGCCCCCCTAGGTGCCAGGGGCCCCGGCAGGACACAGGACCAGGGCAACAGACCCTCTGCCCCCCTAGGTGCCAGGGGCCCCGGCAGGACACAGGACCAGGGCAACAGACCCTCTGCCCCCCTAGGTGCCAGGCCCCCGGCGGGACACAGGACCAGGGCAACAGACCCTCTGCCCCCCTAGGTGCCAGGGGCCCCCGGCAGGACACAGGACCAGAGCAACAGACCCTCTGCCCCCCTAGGTGCCAGGGGCCCCGGCAGGACACAGGACCAGGGCAACAGACCCTCTGCCCCCCTAGGTGCCAGGGGCCCCCGGCAGGACACAGGACCAGGGCAACAGACCCTCTGCCCCCCTAGGTGCCAGGGGCCCCGGCAGGACACAGGACCAGAGCAACAGACCCTCTGCCCCCCTAGGTGCCAGGCCCCCGGCAGGACACAGGACCAGGGCAACAGACCCTCTGCCCCCCTAGGTGCCAGGGGCCCCCGGCAGGACACAGGACCAGGGCAACAGACCCTCTGCCCCCCTAGGTGCCAGGGGCCCCCGGCAGGACACAGGACCAGGGCAACAGACCCTCTGCCCCCCTAGGTGCCAGGGGCCCCCGGCAGGACACAGGACCAGGGCAACAGACCCTCTGCCCCCCTAGGTGCCAGGCCCCCGGCGGGACACAGGACCAGGGCAACAGACCCTCTGCCCCCCAGGTGCCAGGGGCCCCCGACGGGACACAGGACCAGGGCACCAGACCCTCTGCCCCCCAGGTGCCAGGGGCCCCGGCAGGACACAGGACCAGGGCACCAGACCCTCTGCCCCCCAGGTGCCAGGGGCCCCGGCAGGACACAGGACCAGGGCAACAGACCCTCTGCCCCCCTAGGTGCCAGGGGCCCCGGCAGGACACAGGACCAGGGCAACAGACCCTCTGCCCCCCTAGGTGCCAGGGGCCCCGGCGGGACACAGGACCAGAGCAACAGACCCTCTGCCCCCCTAGGTGCCAGGGGCCCCGGCAGGACACAGGACCAGGGCAACAGACCCTCTGACCCCCTAGGTGCCAGGGGCCCCCGGCGGGACACAGGACCAGGGCAACAGACCCTCTGCCCCCCTAGGTGCCAGGCCCCCGGCAGGACACAGGACCAGGGCAACAGACCCTCTGCCCCCCTAGGTGCCAGGGGCCCCCGGCGGGACACAGGACCAGGGCAACAGACCCTCTGACCCCCTAGGTGCCAGGGGCCCCCGGCAGGACACAGGACCAGGGCAACAGACCCTCTGCCCCCCTAGGTGCCAGGCCCCCGGCAGGACACAGGACCAGGGCAACAGACCCTCTGCCCCCCTAGGTGCCAGGCCCCCGGCGGGACACAGGACCAGGGCACCAGACCCTCTGCCCCCCAGGTGCCAGGCCCCCGGCGGGACACAGGACCAGAGCAACAGACCCTCTGCCCCCCTAGGTGCCAGGCCCCCGGCGGGACACAGGACCAGGGCAACAGACCCTCTGCTCCCCTAGGTGCCAGGGGCCCCGGCAGGACACAGGACCAGGGCAACAGACCCTCTGCCCCCCTAGGTGCCAGGGGCCCCGGCAGGACACAGGACCAGGGCACCAGACCCTCTGACCCCCTAGGTGCCAGGCCCCCGGCAGGACACAGGACCAGGGCAACAGACCCTCTGCCCCCCTAGGTGCCAGGGGCCCCCGGCAGGACACAGGACCAGAGCAACAGACCCTCTGCCCCCCTAGGTGCCAGGGGCCCCGGCAGGACACAGGACCAGGGCAACAGACCCTCTGCCCCCCTAGGTGCCAGGGGCCCCCGGCAGGACACAGGACCAGGGCAACAGACCCTCTGCCCCCCTGGGTGCCAGGCCCCCGGTGGGACACAGGACCAGGGCACCAGACCCTCTGCCCCCCTAGGTGCCAGGGGCCCCCGGCGGGACACAGGACCAGGGCACCAGACCCTCTGCCCCCCTAGGTGCCAGGGGCCCCGGCAGGACACAGGACCAGGGCACCAGACCCTCTGCCCCCCTAGGTGCCAGGGGCCCCGGCAGGACACAGGACCAGGGCAACAGACCCTCTGACCCCCTAGGTGCCAGGGGCCCCGGCGGGACACAGGACCAGGGCAACAGACCCTCTGCCCCCCTAGGTGCCAGGGGCCCCAGCAGGACACAGGACCAGGGCAACAGACCCTCTGCCCCCCTAGGTGCCAGGGGCCCCCGGCAGGACACAGGACCAGAGCAACAGACCCTCTGCCCCCCTAGGTGCCAGGGGCCCCCGGCAGGACACAGGACCAGAGCAACAGACCCTCTGCCCCCCTAGGTGCCAGGGGCCCCCGGCAGGACACAGGACCAGGGCACCAGACCCTCTGATCCCCTAGGTGCCAGGGGCCCCCGGCAGGACACAGGACCAGGGCAACAGACCCTCTGCCCCCCTAGGTGCCAGGCCCCCGGCAGGACACAGGGCCGAGGCACCAGACCCTCTGCCCCCCAGGTGCCAGGCCCCCGGCGGGACACAGGACCAGGGCAACAGACCCTCTGCCCCCCTAGGTGCCAGGCCCCCGGCAGGACACAGGACCAGAGCAACAGACCCTCTGCCCCCCTAGGTGCCAGGGACCCCGGCAGGACACAGGACCAGGGCACCAGACCCTCTGCCCCCCTAGGTGCCAGGCCCCCGGCAGGACACAGGACCAGGGCAACAGACCCTCTGCCCCCCTAGGTGCCAGGCCCCCGGCAGGACACAGGACCAGAGCAACAGACCCTCTGCCCCCCTAGGTGCCAGGGACCCCGGCAGGACACAGGACCAGAGCAACAGACCCTCTGCCCCCCTAGGTGCCAGGGGCCCCCGGCAGGACACAGGACCAGAGCAACAGACCCTCTGCCCCCCTAGGTGCCAGGGACCCCGACGGGACACAGGACCAGGGCACCAGACCCTCTGCCCCCCTAGGTGCCAGGGGCCCCCAGCAGGACACAGGACCAGGGCAACAGACCCTCTGATCCCCTAGGTGCCAGGCCCCCGGCAGGACACAGGACCAGGGCAACAGACCCTCTGCCCCCCTAGGTGCCAGGCCCCCGGCAGGACACAGGACCAGGGCAACAGACCCTCTGCCCCCCTAGGTGCCAGGCCCCCGGCAGGACACAGGACCAGAGCAACAGACCCTCTGCCCCCCTAGGTGCCAGGCCCCCGGCAGGACACAGGACCAGGGCACCAGACCCTCTGCCCCCCTAGGTGCCAGGCCCCCGGCAGGACACAGGACCAGGGCAACAGACCCTCTGCCCCCCTAGGTGCCAGGGGCCCCCGGCGGGACACAGGGCCAGAGCAACAGACCCTCTGCCCCCCTAGGTGCCAGGGGCCCCCGGCAGGACACAGGACCAGGGCAACAGACCCTCTGCCCCCCTAGGTGCCAGGCCCCCGGCGGGACACAGGACCAGGGCAACAGACCCTCTGCCCCCCAGGTGCCAGGGGCCCCCGACGGGACACAGGACCAGGGCACCAGACCCTCTGCCCCCCAGGTGCCAGGGGCCCCGGCAGGACACAGGACCAGGGCACCAGACCCTCTGCCCCCCAGGTGCCAGGGGCCCCGGCAGGACACAGGACCAGGGCAACAGACCCTCTGCCCCCCTAGGTGCCAGGGGCCCCGGCAGGACACAGGACCAGGGCAACAGACCCTCTGCCCCCCTAGGTGCCAGGGGCCCCGGCGGGACACAGGACCAGAGCAACAGACCCTCTGCCCCCCTAGGTGCCAGGGGCCCCGGCAGGACACAGGACCAGGGCAACAGACCCTCTGACCCCCTAGGTGCCAGGGGCCCCCGGCGGGACACAGGACCAGGGCAACAGACCCTCTGCCCCCCTAGGTGCCAGGCCCCCGGCAGGACACAGGACCAGGGCAACAGACCCTCTGCCCCCCTAGGTGCCAGGGGCCCCCGGCGGGACACAGGACCAGGGCAACAGACCCTCTGACCCCCTAGGTGCCAGGGGCCCCCGGCAGGACACAGGACCAGGGCAACAGACCCTCTGCCCCCCTAGGTGCCAGGCCCCCGGCAGGACACAGGACCAGGGCAACAGACCCTCTGCCCCCCTAGGTGCCAGGCCCCCGGCGGGACACAGGACCAGGGCACCAGACCCTCTGCCCCCCAGGTGCCAGGCCCCCGGCGGGACACAGGACCAGAGCAACAGACCCTCTGCCCCCCTAGGTGCCAGGCCCCCGGCGGGACACAGGACCAGGGCAACAGACCCTCTGCTCCCCTAGGTGCCAGGGGCCCCGGCAGGACACAGGACCAGGGCAACAGACCCTCTGCCCCCCTAGGTGCCAGGGGCCCCGGCAGGACACAGGACCAGGGCACCAGACCCTCTGACCCCCTAGGTGCCAGGCCCCCGGCAGGACACAGGACCAGGGCAACAGACCCTCTGCCCCCCTAGGTGCCAGGGGCCCCCGGCAGGACACAGGACCAGAGCAACAGACCCTCTGCCCCCCTAGGTGCCAGGGGCCCCGGCAGGACACAGGACCAGGGCAACAGACCCTCTGCCCCCCTAGGTGCCAGGGGCCCCCGGCAGGACACAGGACCAGGGCAACAGACCCTCTGCCCCCCTGGGTGCCAGGCCCCCGGTGGGACACAGGACCAGGGCACCAGACCCTCTGCCCCCCTAGGTGCCAGGGGCCCCCGGCGGGACACAGGACCAGGGCACCAGACCCTCTGCCCCCCTAGGTGCCAGGGGCCCCGGCAGGACACAGGACCAGGGCACCAGACCCTCTGCCCCCCTAGGTGCCAGGGGCCCCGGCAGGACACAGGACCAGGGCAACAGACCCTCTGACCCCCTAGGTGCCAGGGGCCCCGGCGGGACACAGGACCAGGGCAACAGACCCTCTGCCCCCCTAGGTGCCAGGGGCCCCAGCAGGACACAGGACCAGGGCAACAGACCCTCTGCCCCCCTAGGTGCCAGGGGCCCCCGGCAGGACACAGGACCAGAGCAACAGACCCTCTGCCCCCCTAGGTGCCAGGGGCCCCCGGCAGGACACAGGACCAGAGCAACAGACCCTCTGCCCCCCTAGGTGCCAGGGGCCCCCGGCAGGACACAGGACCAGGGCACCAGACCCTCTGATCCCCTAGGTGCCAGGGGCCCCCGGCAGGACACAGGACCAGGGCAACAGACCCTCTGCCCCCCTAGGTGCCAGGCCCCCGGCAGGACACAGGGCCGAGGCACCAGACCCTCTGCCCCCCAGGTGCCAGGCCCCCGGCGGGACACAGGACCAGGGCAACAGACCCTCTGCCCCCCTAGGTGCCAGGCCCCCGGCAGGACACAGGACCAGAGCAACAGACCCTCTGCCCCCCTAGGTGCCAGGGACCCCGGCAGGACACAGGACCAGGGCACCAGACCCTCTGCCCCCCTAGGTGCCAGGCCCCCGGCAGGACACAGGACCAGGGCAACAGACCCTCTGCCCCCCTAGGTGCCAGGCCCCCGGCAGGACACAGGACCAGAGCAACAGACCCTCTGCCCCCCTAGGTGCCAGGGACCCCGGCAGGACACAGGACCAGAGCAACAGACCCTCTGCCCCCCTAGGTGCCAGGGGCCCCCGGCAGGACACAGGACCAGAGCAACAGACCCTCTGCCCCCCTAGGTGCCAGGGACCCCGACGGGACACAGGACCAGGGCACCAGACCCTCTGCCCCCCTAGGTGCCAGGGGCCCCCAGCAGGACACAGGACCAGGGCAACAGACCCTCTGATCCCCTAGGTGCCAGGCCCCCGGCAGGACACAGGACCAGGGCAACAGACCCTCTGCCCCCCTAGGTGCCAGGCCCCCGGCAGGACACAGGACCAGGGCAACAGACCCTCTGCCCCCCTAGGTGCCAGGCCCCCGGCAGGACACAGGACCAGAGCAACAGACCCTCTGCCCCCCTAGGTGCCAGGCCCCCGGCAGGACACAGGACCAGGGCACCAGACCCTCTGCCCCCCTAGGTGCCAGGCCCCCGGCAGGACACAGGACCAGGGCACCAGACCCTCTGCCCCCCTAGGTGCCAGGGGCCCCCGGCGGGACACAGGGCCAGAGCAACAGACCCTCTGCCCCCCTAGGTGCCAGGGGCCCCGACGGGACACAGGACCAGGGCAACAGACCCTCTGCCCCCCTAGGTGCCAGGGACCCCGGCAGGACACAGGACCAGAGCAACAGACCATCTGCCCCCCTAGGTGCCAGGGGCCCCCGGCAGGACACAGGACCAGAGCAACAGACCCTCTGCCCCCCTAGGTGCCAGGGGCCCCGGCAGGACACAGGACCAGAGCAACAGACCCTCTGCCCCCCTAGGTGCCAGGGGCCCCCGGCAGGACACAGGACCAGAGCAACAGACCCTCTGCCCCCCTAGGTGCCAGGCCCCCGGCGGGACACAGGACCAGGGCAACAGACCCTCTGCCCCCCTGGGTGCCAGGCCCCCGGCGGGACACAGGACCAGGGCAACAGACCCTCTGCCCCCCTGGGTGCCAGGCCCCCGGCGGGACACAGGACCAGGGCAACAGACCCTCTGCCCCCCTAGGTGCCAGGGGCCCCCGGCAGGACACAGGACCAGAGCAACAGACCCTCTGCCCCCCTAGGTGCCAGGCCCCCGGCGGGACACAGGACCAGGGCAACAGACCCTCTGCCCCCCTAGGTGCCAGGGGCCCCGGCAGGACACAGGACCAGGGCAACAGACCCTCTGCCCCCCTAGGTGCCAGGCCCCCGGCAGGACACAGGACCAGGGCACCAGACCCTCTGACCCCCTAGGTGCCAGGCCCCCGGCAGGACACAGGACCAGGGCAACAGACCCTCTGCCCCCCTAGGTGCCAGGGGCCCCCGGCAGGACACAGGACCAGGGCAACAGACCCTCTGCCCCCCAGGTGCCAGGCCCCCGGCAGGACACAGGACCAGGGCAACAGACCCTCTGCCCCCCTAGGTGCCAGGGGCCCCCGGCGGGACACAGGACCAGAGCAACAGACCCTCTGCCCCCCTAGGTGCCAGGCCCCCGGTGGGACACAGGACCAGAGCAACAGACCCTCTGCCCCCCTAGGTGCCAGGCCCCCGGCGGGACACAGGACCAGAGCAACAGACCCTCTGACCCCCTGGGTGCCAGGCCCCCGGCGGGACACAGGACCGAGGCACCAGACCCTCTGCCCCCCTAGGTGCCAGGGACCCCGGCGGGACACAGGACCGAGGCACCAGACCCTCTGCCCCCCTAGGTGCCAGGGACCCCGGCGGGACACAGGGCCGAGGCACCAGACCCTCTGCCCCCCCAGGTGCCAGGGACCCCGGCGGGACACAGGACCGAGGCACCAGACCCTCTGCTCACCATGTAGTCAGCAATGTCCTCGGGCGCGTCGCCGTCCGCGTCGAACTTGAAGGTGACCATCTTGTTGTTGTGCGTCTCCAGCTGGCACTCCACCATGTTGTCCCCGCAGGTGGACACCTGGCACGGGAGCAGGATGCCAGCGCTGGGGGGCGTCCCAGCACCGGGCAGCCCAGGGAGCGGGCAGGGACCCACAGGGCGAGCTGCGGCTGGCGGTGAGGCAGCCCCCCTTCCCCTTCCCCACCGCCCCGCCGGGACACCCCCGGGGCCCAAGCGACTGCACCCGCTTCCCCTGCCGCTGCGGACCGGGAGGCTCTGGCCAGGTGGAGGCCAAGGGGGCCGGTCCCAGTGGGGGCACAGGGGGAGGAGGGCGAAGGGCCGGCGGAGAGCGCTCCCCCCGCCACTATCAACCTGCAGCACGGTGAGCTGGAATTTGGTGCCCTTGTCCGGCCGGGGGCAGGACGCCCGCCGCTGCTTACTTCTGTCCTGCTTGCCATTGCCGGCCGCCGGCTCGTGGGCGCCGTCCTTCAGAGCGGCCAGCTCGGGGGGTAGCCTGGGGCGCGCAAGGGGAGAAGGATGAGCGAGCCGGCCCGCCCCTCCTGCCCCCGGTCTGGCTGCTCTATGTGGTGGTTCCTGTCCGGAGCGCTCCTGGAGCCTTGTGGCGAGGAGTTCCGCAGGCCGAAGGGGGACGCAATCGCTCGGCTCCGTCAGCCAAGGCTGCGGGCGGCTCAGCCCACTCGGAGGGGTCAGGCATGCAGCGGCAAAGGACGGGGCTGCCCGCCCCCCTCACCGGCAGGGGCCGCGACGGGAGAAACCACTCCCATAGGACTCTCCCTGGGGCGGCTGGGACACGCCGGGCCCGACGCCAGGGAAGCAGCACGGGCCACGCTTGGCCCTCCCTCCAGCCCGCGCTCCCGGAGCGGCAAGGAAGGAGACTCACCCCTGCAGCACGTCGGGCTTGGGAGCAGCTCCTTGGGGCTCCGGCGTGGGAGCAGGCTGGGACCCCTGCTGGAAACAAGCACGTCAGCCGGTCCCGGCCAGGGCTGTCGGAGCGAGTCGCCGGGCACGTGGGGGCGCTGGCTCTGCCGGGGGCCGGCTGCCGTCGGAGCAGGATCCCAGGGGCGGGGGCGGTGACTGGGCTACCGGCTGGGTGGCTCCGCCAGCCAGGAGCGGGGCGGAGGAGTTGACGGGGCCAGAGCAGCGAGGGCCGGGAAGAGACCCCTCTGCACAGGGGCAGCCCCGCTCGACTGGGGGCCTCCAGGCTTGGGGCAAGGCAACCGGCCACCAAGATCGGAACCGCAGGCGGAACCCAGGATTCCAAGAGGAGTGTGATGTGGGCAGCCCCGGCCTCCCCCCCACGCCGGCAGTGGGCCGCCCCGGCCTCCCCCCCACGCCGGCAGTGGGCCGCCCCGGCCTCCCCCCCACGCCGGCAGTGGGCCGCCCCGGCCTCCCCCCCACGCCGGCAGTGGGCCGCCCCGGCCTCCCCCCCACGCCGGCGGTGGGCCGCCCCGGCCTCCCCCCCACGCCGGCGGTGAGCCGCCCCGGCCTCCCCCCCACGCCAGCGGTGAGCCGCCCCGGCCTCCCCCCCACGCCGGCAGTGGGCCGCCCTCATGCCAGTTGTGGGCCGCCCCGGCCTCCCCCCCACGCCGGCGGTGGGCCGCCCCGGCCTCCCCCCATGCCCGTGGGAAGTGCGTGGGGTCTCTCCGCCTCCTCCCAGCCCTGCCCCCCTGGGATTCCAGCAGGGCCAGTGCTCCGGCGGGAAGGGCGCTCCCGACATCCAGCCGTGAAATTCCCTCTGCTCTGTCCGGCGCCGGGGGTATCAGCTCCCGTGGCCGGGCTCGCGCCCCGCTCCGGGTCAGAGGCCCTGCTGCCCCAGGCAGCCCCCCTGAGCTCCCTGCTCCCAGACGGGCCCCGCCAGGTCACCCGGGCATCCTGCGGCAGAGGGGAGGGTCGGCGCGGGTGGCTGAGCGCAGGGGCAGCGCCCCAGGGGGCCGGAGGGGCGGGGCTCCGGCACGCCGGGCAGGACTGGGACTGCCCCTCTCAGCCCCGCGGGCCGGGCAGAGCCCGACAGAGCTATTGCAGGGCACAGGGCTGCAGGCGAGGGGTCCCAGGGCTGGCAGCAGAGCCTGCTCTAACCCCTGGGCACCACTGCCCGCATGCCGCTCGCTGTCCGGGGAGTTCACCGGCCGCCCACGCCCAGCCCGAGGGGTCACGTACCTGCTCCGGCCGGGGGCTCGGGGGGGGCTGCGGGGAGGCCCCCGACTCCGCCGCCAGCGGGACGTAGGCCGGCTGCTGAGGCTGCTGCCCGGCCGGTGGCTGCGCTCCGCGAGCTGGCTCCGAGGGCTGCACTGGGAGGATCCTGTCCCTTACGTCCTCGTTCACCCCTTGCGCCAGGGGCTGCCCCACGCCGCTGCCGGCCTGCTCTGTGCCGGCCTCCTGGCCCAGCGCCGCGCGGGCCGGCTCAGGGGACGACGGGAAGGCCAGTGGCTCTGCCCGGCAGAGGGGCTGACCCACGTACAGCAGGGGCTCTGCCGGCTGCTCGGCGTAAGGCGGGCACGGGGGCTGCTGCGAGTACGCCAGCGGCTCCAGGGCGGGCTGCTTCGGCCCCTCCAGGGCGCCTGCGCCCAGCATGAACGGCAGTGGCAGGGGCGGGGGTGCCAGCTGCACTACAGCCTCGGGTGGCACCGCGGAGTATGGCAGCTGCAGGTGTTGAATGGCAGGGACCTGCTGCATCGGTGCACCCTGCTGCACGGGGGGGACCTGCTGCATCGGCGCACCCTGCTGCACGGGGGGGACCTGCTGCATCGGCGCACCGTGCTGCACGGGGGGGACCTGCTGCATCGGGGCACCCTGCTGCACGGGGGGGACCTGCTGCATCGGCGCACCGTGCTGCACGGGGGGGAGCTGCTGCATCGGCGCACCGTGCTGCACGGGGGGGACCTGCTGCATCGGCGCACCGTGCTGCACGGGGGGGACCTGCTGCATCGGCGCACCGTGCTGCAGGGGGGGGAGCTGCTGCATCGGCGCACCGTGCTGCACGGGGGGGACCTGCTGCATCGGCGCACCCTGCTGCACGGGGGGGACCTGCTGCATCGGCGCACCGTGCTGCACGGGGGGGAGCTGCTGCATCGGCGCACCCTGCTGCACGGGGGGGACCTGCTGCATCGGCGCACCGTGCTGCACGGGGGGGACCTGCTGCATCGGAGCACCGTGCTGCACGGGGGGGAGCTGCTGCATCGGCGCACCGTGCTGCACGGGGGGGAGCTGCTGCATCGGGGCACCTTGCTGCACAGGGGGGACCTGCTGCACGGGGGCTGTCTGTGGGGGCAGTTGCTGCATGGGGGCTGTCTGTGGGGGCAGTTGCTGCATGGGGGCTGTCTGTGGGGGCAGTTGCTGCAGTTGCTGCACAGGGGGGACCTGCTGCACGGAGGCCGTATGCAGAGGCATTTCTTGCAGGGCCGGGACCTGCTGCACGGGGGGGAGCTGCTGCACGGGGGCTGTCTGCGGGGGCAGTTGCTGTAGGGCCGGGACCTGCTGCACGGGGGCCGTCTGCGGGGGCAGTTGCTGCAGGGCCGGGACCTGCTGCACGGGGGGGATCTGCTGCACGGGGCCCGTCTGCGGAGCCATTTCCTGCAGGGCCGGGACCTGCTGAGGCTGCGGCGCGGGTGGGCCCAGCTGCAGAGGCAGGGCCCCAGGCGGGACGTTCCCCGCGAAGCGGGCCGGGGGCTGGGTCTGCGGGCTGGGGCCGAGACTCAGGAAGGCAGGGGCCGGGTCGAGCTGGGCCGCCGTCTGGCCGCCGGTGCCGGGCGCGGGCTCTGGCTGGGCGCTGGCTGCTGGCACGGCCTGGGGCGACACAGCCGGCAGCGCGGGGGGCACCGTTCCCTCCGGCCCTCCGGGCAGCTGCGGCTCGCAGTGCTGGGGACAAAGCGGCGGGAGTTACGGGGGCACCGCACGGCTGCGTTCCCAAGGCCGGGGCTCCGTCACAGCCGCCGGCTCGGCTCTGCTGAAGGAGGGGCGTACGCGGGCCAGCCGCGCACCTGGGCCCAGCTCAGATGGGGCGGCTTCGGCTGGGCTGGAGCACCCCGCCCCACCCCGCCTGGCCGCCCAGGCCCAGGTAAGCAGCCGGTCTCGGCTCAGCTCTAGCTGCCTGCCAGGGTTTCTTGGCACCCCGGGGCCCAGCGCCGCAGACGTAGAGGCCTGAGGCTGGGGAGCTGAGCCGGGGGGCGGGGGCGGAGCTGCGGGTAGCCCGGGGGCGGGGGCAGCTGCTAATGGACGAGGGCCCGAGTAAAGAAGCTGGTTAGTGACAAAGCGCGGCTGGAGCCCACCCGCAGCCCCGGCGCTGGCCGGGTACAGACACTGGGACCCGGCTTGGGGCCTCGGCCCTCCCGCCCCGGCAGACAGCCCTAGAGAGCTGGTGCCCTGCCCCCAGGCACAGCCTGGCTTGGAACTAGCAGGCGGTGGCTCAGCTTGGTAACAAGCCAGGGGTGGGCTCCTCGCGCCAAAGGTAACGGTGAATCTCCAGCTCCGCCCCCCTCCCCCAGCGCCCCCACTGCTACGGCTCGGGGCGCTCAGAGCCCGGGCGCCAGCCGGCGAAGCGCGTGGGTCTCAGCGCCGTGGCGCTGTCCTGGGGAGGGGAGTTCCCCAGCAGGTCGTGGGCGGGTCAGTCGGGCTCCGCAAGGGGCCGGCCTGATCCCGGTGCTGGAACCGGCGCAAGGAGACGCCTTACCCCAGCCATCTGCTGATAGTGCCCCTGGAGGCCGGCGTCCGGCGGGGGGTAGAGGTGCCCCTGGAGGCTGGCGTCCGGCGGGGGGTAGAGGTGCCCCTGGAGGCTGGCGTCCGGCGGGGGGTAGAGGTGCCCCTGGAGGCTGGCGTCCGGCGGGGGGTAGAGGTGCCCCTGGAGGCCGGTGTCCGGCAGCAAGGGGGCGGAGGCTGGCTCAGCGGAGGCCAGGCTGTGCTGCCGGGCAGCGTCCCACAGAAGCCCCGCCCCGGCGCTGCTCTCCGACAGGCCCTCGGCTGCAGGGAGGCAAGAAAGGCCCGTCGGTCACTGGTGGACACTCGTGCAGGGGCCCAGAGGGTCTCACCCCAGGCCCACGGCCCCCTCGCAAGCCCAGCCCCTCACGGAGCAGGGTGAAGGGGCCACAGTGCGCAGAGGGGGGCACCGAGACCCCCCAGCACCCCAGGAGGGGCGGGACTGCCGCAGCCGGGGGCAGGTGACAGCGCGGAGGCGGGAAGAGAGCCGGACACGGCTTCCATCGTGTCTGGGTGGGACCTAGAAGCACCCCAAGGGCCCTGCTGCGCCCAGAGCCCCGGGCCACGAGCCCCACCGCGCCCTGGACGCAGCTCTCCCCGGTGGGCCCCCCCGGCGGCAGTGCGGCCTCGTGGGGCCCTATCCGCTGTGACCGAGGCGTTGCTCCGCGACCGGGACACCAGAGCAGCTGCCCAGTGGAGGGGCCGGCTCCCAGGCTTCTCACTGGCGCTGCCCAGCCCCCGTCTCTCCGCCTACCCGCGAAGGACGAGCAGAGCTGACTGTGCTGCAGCAGCTGCTGCCGGGCGTGCTGGTCCACCTCCGTCTCCTCCCACTCGGCGCCCCCCGGCTGGGACAGGCTGCCCAGCGAGGCCCCCTGGGCCGCCCGCTGCTCCTCCAGGCAGCTGGCCTGCCGCCGCTCCCGGCTTTTCTTGATCAGGGCCACGCGGTCCCGGATGGACTTGCCCACCGCTTTGGAGTCGCTTTCATGGA
The DNA here is from genome assembly GCF_049634645.1 of Pelodiscus sinensis. Classification (NCBI taxonomy): domain Eukaryota; kingdom Metazoa; phylum Chordata; order Testudines; family Trionychidae; genus Pelodiscus; species Pelodiscus sinensis. The sequence goes on from NW_027466031.1 coordinate 93,898, forward strand.
AGAATCCAGATTTCACCTGCCGAAGGGGGAGCAGGATGGGAAAGATGAAGACCCAGGCTGGCCCTCTGCAGAGCCCGGTGCAAAGGCGAGGGGCCGGCCGGCCCTCTGCAGAGCCCGGTGCAAAGGCGAGGGGCCGGCCAGCCCTCCGCAGAGCCCGGCGCAAAGGCGAGGGGCCGGCCGGCCCTCTGCAGAGCCCGGTGCAAAGGCGAGGGGCCGGCCTGCCCTCTGCAGAGCCCGGTGCAAAGGCGAGGGGCCGGCCTGCCCTCCGCAGAGCCCGGTGCAAAGGCGAGGGGCCGGCCTGCCCTCCGCAGAGCCCGGTGCAAAGGCGAGGGGCCGGCCTGCCCTCCGCAGAGCCCGGTGCAAAGGCGAGGGGCCGGCCTGCCCTCCACAGAGCCCGGTGCAAAGGTGAGGGGCTGGCCAGCCCTCCACAGAGCCCGGTGCAAAGGCGAGGGGCCGGCCAGCCCTCCACAGAGCCCGGTGCAAAGGCGAGGGGCCGGCCTGCCCTCCACAGAGCCCGGTGCAAAGGCGAGGGGCCGGCCTGCCCTCCACAGAGCCCGGTGCAAAGGCGAGGGGCTGGCCTGCCCTCCACAGAGCCCGGTGCAAAGGCGAGGGGCTGGCCTGCCCTCCACAGAGCCCGGCAAAGGCGAGGTCACACCAATCCGATCACTTTCTTTGACGGGATAACGAGTCTCATGGCTAAGGGAGACGCGGTGGCCGTGGGATACCCAGACTTTAGTACAGTGTGTGACTTCTTATCAATAGACAAGGCAAATGCAACTGAGACGGGGCTACTCTAAGGCGGGTGCAGAACTGGCGGGAGAACCGTTCCCAGCGTCGTTATTAACGGTTCCAATCCTGCTGGAAGGGCAGAACAAGGGGTCCGGGGGCCTGTTCTGGAACCGGCTCTGTTCAGCGTCTTCCTCAGCGATTTCGATATTGGCACAGAGAGGACGCTTATTGAGCCTGCAGGGAGGGGCTGCGAGGGCTTTGGAGGGGTCAGAATTCAGACTGATCTGGACGCACTGGAGAAACGGGCCGGGGTCAGGAGGGTGACGTTCAATAAGGACCCATGCAAAGGGCTCCGTGTCACACTCACTACGGGAAGCGACTGTCGAGGACGGAGCCCTGCAGAAAGGGATCCAGGGGTCAGAGCGGCCCACACGCTAACAAGAGCCAACAGTGGCACGCTGCTGCAGACAAAGCAGCCGCGCTTCTGGGCGGCCCGAATGGGAGTGCAGTGGGCAAGACGGGAGGAGTCATCGCCCCTCTGCTCTGCGCGGGTCAGGCCTAGCTGGAGCTCAGGGGCTGCTAACAGGGCGTTTGGAGAGGGGGTTCTCCTGGTGAAGGAGGAAGCTCATCCAGAGCCCGAGGGAAGTGGCTGTCTGCAGTGTATGTTTGTGCTCGGGGGCTTCTTGCTGTGTGCTGAGCTTGTGTTTGGCTGTTTGGTTTCTCCCCGCCCCCCAACGGAGTGTGTGTTGTGACTGGCAGGTAGAAGCCGTGAGCTTCTAATCGGGGTTTGAAATCTGGAAGCCTCTGCTCATTGGTTGAGCGTTAATCGGGGGGAGGGGCTATCAGGCAGTGCAGGGCTTTACAGAGCAGTGAGTCAGCGCCCGGGGGCTGCCAGCAGGGAGTGGGAAGGGGAAAGCAGCCAACTCAGGTCTCCCCCATTCCTGTCGAGGTAAGGAACCACTTTCAGGCTGTCTCCACAGGCACTGCGGTGCTGAATGCTTTGGCAGGGACCTCTCGGGGAAGAAACCGGAAGGGAACACCATCTACCGGAAGCCATGGGATGTGTAGTCCTAAGGATGGGTGTTCCCCCAAAAGAAGATGACGGGGGGGTGATCGGGGACTCCCTCCTAAGAGGGACCGAGCCATCCATCCGCCGGCCAGCCCTGCAATCTCGAGAGGTGTGCTGCTTACCGGGAGCTCGCATTCAGGATGTGACCGAGAGTCCTCCGAAAGCGTTTAACCCTTCGGATCGCTGCCCCTTCCTGCTTCTCCACGTGGGAACTAACGATACGGCCAAGAACGACCGCGAGCGGGTCACAGCACATTATGTAGCGCTGGGAAGAAGGATCCAAGAATTTGAAATTCAAGTGGTGTTCTCGTCCATCCTTCCAGTTAAGGAAAAGGTCCGGGTGGGATCGTCGAATTGAGGACGTAAATGTGCGGTTGCGTGGTGGTGTCGCAGAGAGGGCTTTGGTTTCTTCGACCATGGGACTCTGTTCCGGGCACAAGGATTGTTAGGAAGAGATGGGATCCACCTAACCAAGAGAGGAAGGAGCATCTTCGCAGGCAGGCTTGCAAACCTAGCGAGGAGGGCTTTGAACTAGGTTAGCTGGGGGATGGTGACCAAAGCCCAGGGGGTATGTCTACACTACCCTCCTAGTTCGAACTAGGAGGGTAATGTATGCATACCGCACTTGCTAATGAAGCCCGGGATTTGAATTTCCCGGGCTTCATTAGCATAAGCGGGGAGCCGCCATTTTTAAATCCCCGCTGCTTCGAACCCCGTGTAGCGCGGCTACACGGGGCTCGAACTAGGTAGTTCGGACTAGGGTGCCTATTCCGAACTACCGGTACACCTCGTTTCACGAGGAGTACCGGTAGTTCGGAATAGGACCCTAGTCCGAACTACCTAGTTCGAGCCCCGTGTAGCCGCGCTACACGGGGTTCGAAGCAGCGGGGATTTAAAAATGGCGGCTCCCCGCTTATGCTAATGAAGCCCGGGAAATTCAAATCCCGGGCTTCATTAGCAAGTGCGGTATGCATACATTACCCCGCTAGTTCGAACTAGCGGGGTAGTGTAGACATACCCTGGGGTAAGTGAGGAAGTCGGGTACCGGGAAGGAACACAAGGAGAACCCCTGACTCGAACGGAGAAGGCCGGGTGATCAGCTGGCTATCTACAGTGTTTGTACACCAATGCGAGAAGCCTGGGAAACAAAGAGGAAGAATTAGAAGCTCTGGCACAGTCCAAGAACTATGATTTGTTTGGAATAACGGAGACTCGGTGGGATGACTCACATGACTGGAGCGCTGTCATGGAAGGGTGTAAACTGTTCAGGAAGGACAGGCGGGGGAGAAAAGGAGGAGGACTTGCATTGTATGTGAAAGAGCAGCATGATTGCTCAGAGCTCCGGTACTTAGAAGGAGAAAAGCCTGTTGAGAGTCTATGGGTTAAGTTTAGAGGTGGAAGCAACAGGGGTGATGTTGTGGTTGGGGTCTGCTATAGACCAGATCAGGTGGATGAGGTAGATGAGGCTTTCTTCGGACAACTGAGAGAAGCTTCCAGATCGCAGGCCCTGGTTCTCGTGGGCAACTTTAATCACCCTGATATCTGTTAGGAGACCAATGCAGCAGTGCACAGACAATCCAGGAAGTTTTTGGAGAATGTTGGGGATAAATTCTTGGTACAAGTGCCGAAGGATCCGCCCAGGGGCCGTGCACAGCTTGACCTGCTGCTCACAAACAGGGAGGAACTAGTAGGGGAAGTAGAGGTGGGTGACAACCTGGGCACCAGTGATCATGAGATGGTAGATTTCAGGATCCTGACCAAAGGAAGAACGGAAAGAAGCAAAATACACACCCTGGACTGCAGAAGAGCAGACTGTGCCTCCCTCAGAGACCTGATGGGCAGGATTCCCTGGGATGATACATGAAGGGGAAAGGAGCCCAGGAGAGCTGGCAGGATTTTCAAGAAGCCTTATTAAAGACACAGGAAGAAACAGTCCTGATGCGCAGCAAGAAAAGCAAATATGTCAGGCGAGCAGATCGGCTTACAGGGGAACTCCTTGGTGAGCTCGAACACGAAAAGGAAGCTGACAAGAAGTGGAAACTTGGACTGATGACTAGGGAGGAGTAGAAATATATTCAGGACTCGGCAAGCCCCGCTCGCCAGCCACACGGTTTCATGCCGTTCTGCACATGCGCAGATCGGTCTGCGCCGGCTCTTCCAGGTCGTAATCTACTCGCCACGGGCAAGCAGACTACATTATTTGTCAAGCCCTGAATATATTGCTCGAGAATGAGGGGAGTTCTCAGGAAGGCGAAAGCGCAACTGGAATTGCAGCTGGCACGGGATGTGAAGGGGAACAAGAAAGGTTTCTACAGGGTGCTCAGAGGGAGGTACCCTAGTGACAGAGGATGTGGGGAAAGCTGACGTACTCAAGGTTTTCTTTGCCTCTGTCTTCACGGACAAGGTCGGCTCCCAGACTAATGCGCTAGGCAACGCAGTATGGGAAGGAGACGGACAGCCCTTGGCGGATACAGAACAGGTCAGGCACTATTTAAAAAGGCTAAACACACACAAATCCATGGGCCCGGATTTAATGCATCCGAGGGGGCTGAGGGAGCTGGCGAGTGTCATTGCGGAGCCTTTGGCCATTATCTTTGAGAACTCGTGGAGATCAGGAGAGATTCCGGACGATTGGAAAAAGGCAAATGTAGGGCCCAGCTTTCAAAAAGGGAAGAAGGACGATCCAGGGAACTACAGACCAGTCAGCCTCACCTCAGTCCCTGGAAAAATCACGGAGGGGATCCTCAAGAATCCATTTTGAAGCACTTGGAAGAGGAGAAAGTGATCAGCAGGGCCCGTGGCGAGTAGATTGCAACCCAGAAGAGCCGGGGTCGGTGATCTGCGCATGCAGAGGTCGCCAGACAGCGTGGCTGGCGAGCAGGGCTTGCCACGGTCCGGCGAGCCCTGGTGATCAGGAATAGTCACATGGATTCACCAAAGGCAGGTCGTGCCTGACCAATCTGACTAGCTTCTATGCTGAGGTAACTGGCTCCGTGGACGTGGGGAAGTCAGTGGATGGGATAGACCGTGACTTTAGCCAGGCTTGGATACGGTCTCCCACAACATTCTTGCCAGGGAGTCTGGATTGGATAAACGGACTGAGGTGGACAGAGCTGGCCAGACTGTCGGGCCCAGCGGGGAGCGGTCGACGGCGCGATGTCAGGATGGGAGCCGCTTCTAGCCAAGTGCCCCATGGATCTGTTCGAGGGGCAGTTTTGTTCAACCTCGTTATTAATGACCTGGCTGAGGGGGTGGTTGCACCCTCAGCAAGTTGGCAGATGACACTGAGCTGGGGAGAGGTGGATACGCTGGGGGGCAGGGACAGGGGCCAGAGTGACCTGGACAGATTAGAGCAGTGGTCCCAACCTTTGGGGGCTGCCGGGCGCCCGGGAGCAGGGGCAAGTCCGCCCATGCGCCACGTGCCCGGGGCTGGTACTGTGCATGTGCCGTGCGCCCAGGGCAGGGGCTGCCCAGATCATTTGGCGGGCGCACATAAATGCCCCAGCAGGCGCCATGGCACCTGCGGGCACCATGTTGGGGACCACTGGATTAGAGGGCTGGGCCACAAGAAATCTGCTGCGGTTCAACCAGGACAAGTGCAGAGTCCGGCCTCGGGGCGGAAGAATCCCAAGCACTGGGCCAGGCTGGGGACCGCCGGGCTGGGCAGCAGCTCGGCAGAAAAGGGCCTGGGGGTTGCAGTGGGGGAGAAGCTGGAGAGGAGTCAGCAGGGGCCCTTGTAGCCAAGAGGGCTAACGGCAGATTAGGGGCGTTAGGAGGGGCATTGCCAGCAGATCCAGGAGTGATCATCCCCTTTACTCGGCGCTGGGGAGGCCACCTCTGGAGTGTGGTGTCCAGTTCCGGGCCCCCCACTACACAAAGGACGTGGGCGCGTTGGAGGGGCCAGCGGAGGCGACCAGAACGCTGAGGGGGCTGGAGCACATGACCCACGCGGAGAGGCTGAGGGACTGGGGTCTGTTTAGTCTGCGGGAGAGAAGAGTGGGGGGGATTTGAGAGCAGCCTCCAGCTCCCTGCAGGGGTCCAGAGAGGCTGAGAGGCTGTTCCCAGTAGCGAAGGATGGAACGAGGAGCAACGGGCTCAAGTTACAGGGGGCAGGTCTAGGTTGGCTGTTAGGACAAACTCTTTCCCTAGGAGGGTGGGGAAGTGCTGGGCTGGGTTCCCTGGGGAGGGGTGGAAACATCCCATGGGGTGTTGAAGTCCCAGCTTGCCACAGCCCTGGCTGGGCTGATGGGGTCGGGGTTGGTCCTGCCTTGGGCAGGGGCTGGACTGGATGACTCCTGAGGTCTCCTCCAGCCCTGGGGCTCTAGGGTTGTGTCCAGCTCTGGGCCAAGGGCTCAGGAGAGCCGGGGAAAGGCCAGAGCAGAGCAGCGAGGCAGACCCAAGGCCCAGGAGCACTCGCGGGAGCCAGCGTGGCAGAGACGTCCACGGGAATGAAAAGCGAAGGGCCGCCTTGGCCTCCGCGGTCCCAGCGCTGCCCAGGAAGGGCGGGGGCCCGACAGCCACGCTCCCAGCCCCGGCACTGCTGCCGTGCCGCCGGAGCACGCAGCGCCAGAGGCCCTGGCCAGGAGCTCCCAGGGCGAGCAGGCAGCCGGGGCCCAGCACCCCAAGCAAGACCAGAGCTCCCGCCCCAGCAGCCGGAGGGGGACTCACCATCTCACAGGCCACCTCCTCGGGCACGTCCAGCTCCAGGTTGAAACTGAACTCGATGGCTTCGTTGTCCTTGTGCTTCCCCTTCAGCTTCTTGGGATCTTCCACCCAGAGCCGCAGGGCCAGGGCCGGGTTCAGCCCGTCGTCGTCCTCCGCCAGCTCCACCCGCAGCCCCGTGCCCTCCGCGAAGAAGGCGTGGTTCAGCAGGTCTCGGATGGACAGCCTGCCGGCCGGGGGAGGGGTTAGGGGCCCGCTGCCAGCAGCCCCGGTGGAGACCCCCACCACCTTCCCAATTTCCGGCCCCCTTGCACCCCCAAGCCACAGACCCCCCCCCGCCCAGGCCAGGCCAAGCACGCAGCCCCGGTGGAGACCCCCACCACCTTCCCAATTTCCAGCCCCCTTGGGCCCCCAAGCCACAGACCCCCCCCCCGCCCAGGCCAAGCACGCAGCCCCAGTGGAGACCCCCACCACCTTCCCAATTTCCGGCCCCCTTGCACCCCCAAGCCACAGACCCCCCCCCCGCCCAGGCCAGGCCAAGCACGCAGCCCCGGTGGAGACCCCCACCACCTTCCCAATTTCCAGCCCCCTTGGGCCCCCAAGCCACAGACCCCCCCCCCGCCCAGGCCAGGCCAAGCACGCAGCCCCGGTGGAGACCCCCACCACCTTCCCAATTTCCAGCCCCCTTGCACCCCCAAGCCACAGACCCCCCCCCCCCCGCCCAGGCCAGGCCAAGCACGCAGCCCCGGTGGAGACCCCCACCACCTTCCCAATTTCCGGCCCCCTTGCACCCCCAAGCCACAGACCCCCCCCCCGCCCAGGCCAGGCCAAGCACGCAGCCCCGGTGGAGACCCCCACCACCTTCCCAATTTCCAGCCCCCTTGCACCCCCAAGCCACAGACCCCCCCCCCCCCCGCCCAGGCCAGGCCAAGCACGCAGCCCCGGTGGAGACCCCCACCACCTTCCCAATTTCCAGCCCCCTTGCACCCCCAAGCCACAGACCCCCCCCCGCCCAGGCCAGGCCAAGCACGCAGCCCCGGTGGAGACCCCCACCACCTTCCCAATTTCCGGCCCCCTTGTACCCCCAAGCCACAGACCCCCCCCCGCCCAGGCCAGGCCAAGCACGCAGCCCCGGTGGAGACCCCCACCACCTTCCCAATTTCCAGCCCCCTTGGACCCCCAAGCCCCAGACCCCCCCCCCGCCCAGGCCAGGCCAAGCACGCAGCCCCGGTGGAGACCCCCACCACCTTCCCAATTTCCGGCCCCCTTGTACCCCCAAGCCACAGACCCCCCCCCGCCCAGGCCAGGCCAAGCACGCAGCCCCAGTGGAGACCCCCACCACCTTCCCAATTTCCGGCCCCCTTGCACCCCCAAGCCACAGACCCCCCCCCCCCGCCCAGGCCAGGCCAAGCACGCAGCCACTGGGCCGGCTGGGGCAGACCCTCGCTGAACCGAAGCCAGAGCGCTAGCGACCTGCCTCGGGGCACCCAGCAAATCAGCAGCAGAGCTGGGCAGAGAACCCAGCCCCCGCTCTACCTCCCTGCCCCCCAGCCAGGGCGAGAACCCAGCTGTCCGGCTCCCCTGCTCAGGGGCCGGAAGCAGCGCCGCCCTGCAGGGCCCGCACCTCTCGGCTTTGTTCTGCTGAATGCAGCCCTCGATGATCTCCTTCACCTCCGGGTCGCTCACCTTGTGGAAGCTGGCCGGTTTAATGCCCTGGAAGAGAAGGGAATTGCGTGGGGGCGCCGCTGGGCCCTGGCCGGCAGGGACCCCACATCCTGAGAGCCCCGGCCCGGGGCCTGCCCCAAGCCCGCCCTGCCTGGAGCATCCCGGGCAGAATCCACCTCCCGGGGCGGGTCCCCTCTCCTGTCTGCATTCCCTCGAGACCCTCCCCCGCGGCCCAGGGAAGCACGAGGCCGACAGGACACTTAACCGGTAACTGCCTTGGTGGGACCCTGGCCCGGGGTGGGGCCCCCGCTGCCACCTCCCGGCCCACACTGGGGCACCCGGCCTCCTGGGCATGTACCGGGGAACGGGTTAACTGGCTGCCCCTTCCCATCCCTACAGCCCAGGGGCAATTCTGTACTTGTGTACCAAGGGTGACCTGGCGGGCCAGGCCCAAAGCCCCCGGCTGGAGGCTTGTGCCTCGCCCCACCCTGTTCCCAAAAAAGAACCACAGAGAAGTCCTCCAAGCAGGCCAGACTGGCTGCAGAGAAAGCAGCCAATCAGGGGCCAGGAAGGCCTACATAAAACAATCGCAGGACCAGAGTCAGAGGCGCGCAGCCCAAGGCTGGCTGAGGAAGCGCCCCCGGAGGCACCACTCTCTCCCCAGGGGGGTTGTGATTCGCACGGGGCGGGACTCAGCCGGAGGGCTGAGCAGCAAAAAGGCTGAAGACGGAGGCAGCACAGTCCCGCCCGGCTACACCAAGTCACCCTGATCCCTGCACTGTTACCCCGCAGCAGGCCCGCCACCCCTTCCGCCCCCCTCCCACTGACCACCGCGGGCACAACAGGACCCGTGGCAACAGAACCAGCCCCTCGACCGTCGGCCCGTGGGTACAGCGCCATTGGAAGGGGCCTGGCTTCCGCTCGGCCCCTGGTCTTGGCTAGCTTAAAGGGCCCAGTGGCCTTGCCAGCCCTTCCCGTCACAGCGATAGGGCCCCCTTGGCCGCTGGGGTCGTTCTCTCCTGCTCTGGCGGGATCCAGACACGGGGCTGCCGAAGGCACCGAGAGCCGGCGGTCCCCCCCAGCTCTGAACGCGCCGCTCCCCGCCCCGTCACCCTCCAGCTTGGGACACAGCCAGGCGCGTGGGAATCGGACGGACAGACGGACGGGGATTAGGGGCCCTCTCACGAGGGGTGCTGCAAAGCCCCTGGTTTAGTCTGGGATCCCTGTTGGGCCGTGTCCCCCCACTCGTGCCGGGCTGACCCCGATGGGTCACAGCTCGGCCCCTACAGAGATCGGGGGCCGCAGCACGCCAGCCCAGCCTCCTGGGGAGCCGCGCACACCCGTGGCCTGACCAGGGACCCGCCGACCCTCGCGCCCTCCCCAGCAGCGGCGGGGGCAGGGCGGGGCATGCTGGCCGCGTGGCCGGCTTGCTGGCGGGAGGGAGCCCGGCACCTACGCTGGTGACCTTGCGGTAGATCTGGGCGGCGTTCTGGCACTCCGAGTAGGGGTACTCCGAGGTCGCCATCTCCAGCATGCACATGCCGAAGGCGTACACGTCCACCGACTCGTCGTAGTGCTCCTCGTACATCTCGGGCGCCATGAACTCGGGCGTGCCTGCGGCGGGAGAGGGGCGTTTCAGTGGCTCCTCTGAGCCTCCCGCACCTCCCCCCCGGCCACGGGGAGCCTGCGGGGGCGGGCCTGCAGCGGGGACTCGTGGAGCACCGCCGGCCGGAAGGACGCAGCGTGCCAGCCACAGAGCGGTGAGTTCCGGCGCGGGGAGAGCAGCCAGGGGCCGAGGCGCGGGCAGAGGGACCCCCCAGAACAAAGGCGGCCGGGCGCGCGCTAGAACGGACGTGAGCGTGGCTCCCCGTTGCCGAGGGGAAACTGAGGCCGGGGGCCAGACGCACCGATGACGCTCTTGGCGAAGGACGTGCGCATCAAGGTGGCCAGGCCCAGGTCACCGATCTTCACCGAGCCGGTGGGGCCCGTGATGAAGATGTTGTCGCACTTGAGGTCCCGGTGGATGATGGGCGGGGCACGGGTGTGCAGGAACTGCAGGCCTTTCAGGATCTGCCAGCACCAGCTCCGCAGCACCTTGGGCTTCATGACTTTGAACCGCTTCAGGTACCTGGGCGGGGAGCAGAGGGGTCAGCGGGAGGGACAGAGACGCAGCCCGACGGGGCCCCTCCGAGCCGGGCCCGCACAGCACTAGCGGCCTGGCACGCACGTCTGAGCTCCCCGCCCCGGCCAGGGCGAGCTGGGACGATGGCAGCGCCCTGGGGCACCCCACAGCCGCAGGTTTCAGACGTTTCTCGTGACCCAGTGCGGACCATGGTTGGTGCCGCGACCCGACCCAATTTGACTGGCGTGTGGGGTACAGGAGGGGGCTCCGGCCAGGGGGAGGGGCTGACCTTGAGCGGCTCCCGGGCAGCAGGGGGGCTGAGGCAGCCCCCTGCCTCTCCTGAGCCCGCAGACCCTGCTGCCCCAGACACGACCAGCAGCAGTGCCAGGGCAGGGCAGTGCGGAGCCCCGCGCACTCCCCCGCACCTAAGAGCCGGCACCGGCCACCTCCGGGGCGCAGCGCAGGACAGGCAGGGAGCTGCCTCAGACCCGCCCCCCTCCCCGCAGCAGCGAGCCCCAGGGCCGGTCGCGAGCGGTTTGAAAAGTGCTGCCCGGGGCCGCCCGCAGCCAGAGGGCTCGGCAGGGAGAAAGCTGAAGGCCAGGGGCCTGGCTCAGCAGAGCAAAGTGGCGCTGGCGTGCGTGGCTCGTGCCCCGCTCCGGGTCCCCGCGACAGAAGGGACGGCCTCCGAAAACTGGAGAGGGCCCCGCGCCAGCCCAGCCTGGGCTCCACCACGCGCCGAGGGACGTCGGCAGGAGCGCCTGCAGCACGGCCGCTGACGGCGTGCGGGCGACACCGGCGCAGACCCGAACCCGCGGCGCGGGGCTGGCATCCAGCGTCGGCCCGCCCAGCCCATCCTGCGGCGAAAAGGACGGGGCCGGCGCAGAGGGCGGGATGCAGCGGCAGCCCGGAGAGCTAACGGGAGGAGGCACTGGGAAAGGAGCGGGCTCGGTGTGCCGCTACATGCAGCCATGGGACGGGCAGGGCGAGGGGGCGGGGCAGCTGAGGAGGGGGAAAGGAGCCGGCCGCGGGGGCCGGGGCGGAGGCTGCCACCCACGCTTACGTCTTCAAGGTGCCAGAGGTCATCAGCTCCGTGACCAGCACGATGCAGCGCTTGCCCCGCACCGTGGACTCCCAGGAGTCGTAGAAGCGGACGATGTTGGGGTGCTGCAGGCCCTTCAGCATCTCGGCTTCCTCCTTGAAGCGCTGCTGCTCCGCTTTGGTGAGCTTCCTGTCCTGGAGCGGGGAGAGGCCCTCCCGTTACAGCGGGCAGGCCCCGGGCTGTGGGGCAGGCACAGGGCGACCCGAGCCGAGCACCGGAAGCTGAGGCAGGCGGAAGGACGTCACCGGCCGGCTAGCGCCAAGATGGGCCTTGCTGAGAGGAAACTCTCCGGGCGGCCGGAGATGGTCGCGGCGAGCCCTGCGGCTGAGGTCCAAGCCACCTCCTGTGCCTTTCGGCCGCCGGGGGGGGTTATGGCCCGGCTGAGCACAGAGCCCCCCCCCCACCCACCCTCAGCTGCAGGGAGCCCCCGCTGGCCGCACAGAGCCCGCGCACCCACCTGCAGCTCGCACCAGGCCACCTCCACCCAGGTCTCCGTGTCGAGCCCTTTGAAGACGGTTTTAAAGGCCCCTCGGCCCAACTCGATGTCGAACTTGAGGAAGCGGCCGCTGGGCGAGGTGGCGACGGCTTTCATCTCCGCCTCCTCTTCGATCTCCTTCTTGGTCTTCTCCCTGCAGGCCTCCGCACTGGCCTTGGCCCCCGGCTCGTTCCTGGCCTCCTGCCCCAGGGCGCCGGAGGAGGGCTGCTCTGCCCGGCCACCGCCCGCGGCCAGAGGCGCCTGCTCGTCCCTGGACGGCAGCTCGGCGGCTCTGTCCTCCATGATCTCCACGCTCTTGCGGAAGAAGCGCTTCCGCTCTGTGGCGCCCCCGGAGGCAGGGGCACCGGCCGGCTCCATGGTCAAAGGGGCCACGGCGGGCGGGACCCTGCTGCCCAGAGAGACTCCATCAGCCTTCTCCGGCTCCTCCGGGCCGGCCGGCTCGCCGCAATCCGTCGCCATGGGCGCCTCTGAGCCGCCTCCTGCCTGCTCACGCCCGGCACGTTGCGAGGGGCGGCGACCTCCTCTCAGCGCAGCCCCACAGCAGCCTGGAAGGGGGGCAAGAAGAGGGTCGTTTCGGCAGGAAAATCACAAAGCAGCCCCCAGAAGTGCAGGGTCTCTGGAGGCCCCCGTGTGTCCCACTCCCACGCCTGCTGGTCACTGTTATTTACGACCCCCGGGGCTGTTCCCAACACTGCGCAGAGCCGCCCCGGGGACTGGCCAAGCCCCGACAGAGCCCGGATGCCATACAAACGCCCAGCGGAGCACGCCAACGGAGGAAAGAGAAACTGAGGCAGTCGGCCCCACTCCGGAGCCAGGAAGAGAAACCGCCAGCTCCTCGTCCCTCCACGAACATCTCTCCCTCTGCGTCCCCAGGAGGCGCTGGCTCAGACGCGCAGCCTACGACGGGCCCTTCATTAAGCCTGTCGACCCGAGCCCGGCGCGCCGGCGGAAAGCATAGCCGCTCGCCGCAAGGGCCGGCTGCGGTTAGCTCCCACGTGCCCGGCTCCCTGCTCGACGGAGAGCGTGTGTAATCACGCAGCGCTGGGCCCAGCGACCCAGCAACGGAGACAGGGATCAACGAGCTCCACACCCATCTCCACAGACAGCGCTGCGCTCCCGTGCTCCGCCTTGCACCACCCCATCGGGGCACAGCTTCACTCTGGGGTCCCAGAGCTGGGGAGAGAACCCAGGAGTCCTGGCTCCCAGTTCCATCCACCCCGCTCTAACCACTAGACCCCATTCCCCTCCCAGAGCCAGGGAGAGGACCCAGGAGCCCTGCTGCCCAGAGGTGCCTGCGTTCACAGCTCCCTGGCCTGAATTATGCAGGAGATCGAACTGGAGGATCTAACGGCTCCTCGTGGTCTGAAAATCGGCGACTCCGGATCTCCAGCCAGGTGCAGCCCCTGCCCCCGCCCCCACAGGGCAGCCCCACCAGGCTGCAGCAGCCCCCCACCTGCAGGGCGCCATGGCTGGCCCCCGGAGCAGCTCCCCAAGGGGGCGGTGTCACATTACTGGATTTGAGGGGAGCAGCCAGATCACTGATGCACCCATAGGTGGGGGTGTTGGCCCCAAAAATGGTATAGAAGGGGGCCATGTGAGGTATTGAGTAGGAGCTCACTGTCTGCTGACCCTGTGTACACTAGTCACATGATTGTATAATGTCTGTGTGTGGAGTTAGGAATCTGTGTAGATACTGAATATTTCTCTGCATGTGGTTGAGCAGTGGGCAGGGCCGGGCCTGTGGACATGCTAATCAGCAAGGCCCTGTGGGACAATGGCTCTCAATGGGCCAAGGACACACCTTAGGAATGAGGGTGACTCAAACCTAAAGGCTACCAGCAGTGAACACAGGAATAAGCCGGGGACCAGTGACCTGCGATAGCCAAGAAGAGACGAGGAAGGAGGGATAAAGAGGCCATGCGGTGGTCTCCATCTTGTTCTCAGCTCAGCACTTCATCCCAAAGGCAGCAGTGCAGGGATCGAAGAGCCCGGAAGACCTGTGAACCCATCCTGATGCTAGGATGTGCAACAAGAACTTTTAAACCAGCAGCTGTAACATCTCTGCTAGAGCCTGCATCGAGGACTGGGAGATTCGGTGCATGTAACGTACTATTCTTTAGCAACCTCACTCTCATACTTTTCTTGCTTGTGATAATAAACCTTTAGATGTTAGATGCTAAAGGATTGGCCCAGCGTGATTTGTGGGTAAGGTCCAGAGGGTAAATTGACCAGGGATCTGTGGCTGGTTTCTTGGAACCGGACAGAACTTGTTCGGGGTAGGTGGGATTGGGTGCAACCCCCCCCCCCCACCTGTGTATAGGCCCGGGGCCATCTGGGGCACGGATATTGCTGGGGTGTCAGGGGGGTTTTGCTCGTGAGGCTTCAGGCAGGCAGGTGAAGCGCTCTGTGGGACTGGTTTGTGGCCTGTTTGGAGAGGTCACCAGTCTGGGGGCTGTAAGGAGCCCCGAAGTTGAGCAATTCGCCCTGAGCGGACACCCTCAGCTGTGCCCAGACACGGCCCGGTCCGTCACAGGCGGTTCAGGAACCGACCGTGCTTAGCTGAACCAGCAGCGAGTGCCTGGATTAGGGATGTGAAAGGTCCCCGGCAAGCGTCACATTCACCAGGAGCCTGGCCAACGGTTAACCGGTCACATTAGCTGTTTAACTGGCTAAGCACGTAGGCAGCTATTTACACCCAGACCCGATGGCCGTCTCAGTCCCACCACTGGGAACCATCCGCAGCAGCAGCTCCTGGCTCTAGCGCGGGAACAGAGCGGGCTCCGGACAGAAGGCACAGGAGAGAGCAGAGGCAGTCTCCATCGTGGGCAAGTCAGAAGTCGGACGGCGGGTTCCCGGGAAGAGCGCTGCGTTGCTGTGGGGCGCGTCCGCGCAAGGCGGGAGGTCAGACCCGAGGCGTCGGTCTGGGCATGCCTGGGGCCTCTGGCACGGCTTGTTCCCAGGAGACATCCCCCTGGCTGCGGGCCCATGCTGGAGAAGCGCACTCGCCGGCCACGCACAGCATCCCAAAGCGACCTGCAGCGCCTCTCACAGATGGGACGCCCCGACCGGCAGTGCCCAGCAAAGGAAGCTGGCCCCTCCGACGCCTGGCACAGGCGCCAGCGTCGGGGCGGGCAAGGCCCTCCCAAGCGCTCGAGGGGGGACGCTTCTTCCACGGCCGCGCGGCGCAGGCAGGGAATGGGAGCTACCCGCCAAGGCGGCAGCAGTCGGTGGGTCAGGAAGGAACAGAGGGTCAGGTGCCCTGACGGTCAGGAGGCAACGCCAGGCGGCAGGGGAGGGGCCGCGGGACGGTCCCGTTGGGTTCCCGCCGGCCGGTGAGCCTTGCTCTGAGCCAGTGCGGCCGCTCACGTGTCCTTGCGCTGCGGACAGAGCCCTGCTGAGGTGCCTGCCGGGGGGCGGGGGGCGCAGGCGTGGCTCCTGCAGACCGCACGGTGTGAGCAGCCCGTTTCCGGGGCCGGGGTACAGCGAGAGCCACTGACTGGGCGCTCCTCCGTGCTGGCTCCCCCTGCTACCGCCAACTGGCCTTGGGGCAGCCCCGGGGCACCGCAGCCCCCTTTCCCACGCACTGCTCAAACACAGGGAAAGACCTGCCCCCACCTCTACGCTAGGCACGGAACCCAGGAGTCCTGCCCCCAGCCGCTACCTCCCTGCTGTCACCACTAGACCCCGCTCCCCTCCCAGAGTCAGGAGTCCTGGCTCCCAGCTCTAACCGCTAGGCCCCGCCCCAATTCCACACCTCCACTTCTAGAAGGACAAGACCGTGTCCATTTTCTGCACACTTTGGGACCATGGGAAGCCGGCTAAGGGCTGACGAAGTGCTTGGTCAAACCCCTTCCTGCCATTCCCTTTTGCAGCTCCGAGTCGAAGCCTCACCTGCCAGCCCTTGGCAGGGAACCAGCCACCCCCGCTGGTTTGTGGACGGCCAGAAGCAGGCTGCAGAGGACCCGAAAGGGCTGACTGACAACTTTCCCTCCTCCTTTCAGAGCGGCTGAGCTTGTGATTAGCGGGGCCCTGACACAGCCAGCCAACACCATGCAAATAACTTCTGCTTTCGCTTTGACCTCTGCCTGTGTGCGGAGCAGAGGGCCAGAAAGCCCGGAGCCTGCGTTTCATACCGGCCCCTAGCCTGGCCCCAACCGGATCTAAGCCCCTCGGCCGGAGACGGCCACTGGGAGAAGCGGGAAGAGGAGTCGGGGGGGGGGGGGTCTGGCACCACCACGCTTGGCCACAGCCAGCAATGTCAGAGCCATGTGCAGCTCGTCTTCATACTGCTGAGCTCCCAGCACAAGGCACCTAATATACAACACCCAGCACCCAACCCAAGGGGGCCCTGGGTGAGCCCAGGGTGTGGGGCGCCTACCACAATAAGAACATGACCACGACCAGGCTAGGTCAGACCCAAGGCCCATCCAGCCCAGGGTCCGGTCTGCCCACAGCGGCCAATCCCTGGGGCCCCAGAGGGAGTGACCAGACCAGGGCACCGTCCAGCGATCCTTCCCCTGTTGCCCATTCCAAGCCTCGGACAGAAGCCAGGGACCCAGCCCTGCCCAGCCTGGCCAACAGCCATCGATGGACCAACCGCCATGAAGCTATCTAGCTCTTTCTTGAACCCTGTTACAGTCCTGGTCTTCACAACCTCCTCTGGCGAGGAGTTCCACAGGTTGACTGTGCGCTGAGTGAAGAAAAACTTCCTTTGGTTTGTTTTAAACTTGCTACCCATTCATTTCATCTGGTGACTCCTAGGTCTTGTTATGGGAGCAAGTAAACAACTTTCCTTCTTCACTTTCTCCACACCTTGTCATGATTTTATAGACCTCTAGCGCATCCCCACTTTCTACGCTGAAAGTCCCAGTCTTTTGAATCCCTCTTCATGTGGGGCCCGCTCCAAACCCCTCAGCATTTGTGTCGCCCTTTTCTGAACCTTTCCCAATGCCAAGAGACCTTTTCTGAGAAGGGGCGACCACACCTGGACGCAGGATTCGAGCTGTGGGCGTCCCGTGGACTTAGAGAGGCAATAAGATATTCTCTGTCTTATTCTCGATCCCTTTTTGAATGAATCTCAGCACTCGCTTTGCTTTGTGACGGCCGCTGCACACGGAGGGAATGTTCGCAGAGAACTAGCCACCAGGACCCCAAAATCTCGCGCTTGAGTAGCTGTGGCCAGATTAGTCCCCGTCCTGTTGTGCACGTAGCCGGGGTTATTTTTTCCCATGTGCATTACTCTCCATTTATCAGCATTACGTGTCATCGGCCATTCTGTTACCCAGTCACCTAGGCTGGTGAGATCCTTTCAAAGCTCTTCCCACTCTGCTTTGGTCTTAACGGTCTTGAGCAGTTTGGTGTCATCTGCAAACGTGGCCACCTCGCTGTTTACCCCTCTCGCCAAATCATTTCTGAACTAGCTGAATAGGACGGGTCCCAGGACAGACCCCGGGGGACTCCACTCGGAACACTGACCATTTATTCCTCCCCTGTGTCCTGTCTGTTAACCAGTTCTCAATCCGCGGAAGGACCTTCCCTCCTAACCCGTGACAACTTAATATACGACACACGGGTGCTACCATAATGCACCTACTATAGAACGTAGAGCACTCAGCACTGCGGAGCCCTGATCTCACACAATCACAGCAGACCAGGGCGGGCAGAGCCCCCCGCCCAAAGCAGGACCAACCCCAACTCAACCATCCCAGCCAGGGCGGGGTCAAGGTGGGACTTAAACACCTCCAGGGAGGGAGCTTCCCTCCCCCCACCCCCGAATCCATCCCAGCGCTTCCCCACCCACCTAGGGAAAGAGTTTTTCCCAATCTCCAACCTCCCCCTCCCCCACTGCAACATGAGCCCATTGCGCCTGGTTCTGCCACCACTGAGAACAGCCTCTTTGCAGCCCCCCCTTCCAGGAGAGGGGTGCTCAGGTGCTACCGTAATACACCTAATATACAGCCCCCAGCATAAATGGGGTTGGTCTTGGGCCCAGGACAGGAGCACTCCGGCGCTCCCTTAGCGCACCCAGGACTTGTCTACACACAGCAGTTAAAGCGGTGCTAACTCTTCCCCCCTTCTCCCAACGGCCGCCGTGATAGCCGTACAAACGAGCTTTATACGCCGGGTGGGAAGGGGCCAGCAGCAAGACACCTCTGTACCTGCTTCCTTGTACTGGTGTAACACTGATGCAACTGTCTCACACACACACCCCGAGGGCAACAGTATGTCTTTGCACTAACACAGCTGGATTCCTGTCTTTAAATTCCTTCCACGCTGGTCATCGGACATGCGGCTGCCACCCCGCTGGCAAAACCAGTTTACCCAGACTCCCCTCGGCACTGCAACCGCCACACTACTCTCCCGGCTTCCCGCTGCGTCTTCCCCAGGCCAGCAGCTACCAAGCAACCGAAATTCCAAGCCGTGAGAGATTTCGCCTTCGCCAACGTGACCCAGATACCAACAGCTGTGGAGTCCTGACCTCTCCTCCAGCAACAGAGGGGGACCCACAGAGGGGGCTCGACCAGCGAGCCCGGGATTGTCACAGGACATTACTTGCACAACTTCAGGGGCCAAAAAAACCAAACCCAAAACCAGCCCCAAAACAAACACCTAGGACAAATATCATTGCGAGAAAAAGGTGCACTCCTGGCACGTTCGAGCTTTTATGCAAGGCACAGACAGATCGCTTTCCCTTCTGCCGGACTACACACGTAATGTTAAAAGCAAGCCAAAACCCTGTCCCTGAAGAATCTAGCAGGGACCCCCCATCTCTGGTATTGGAGCATGGTATACCGTACATCACAAGAGAAAGGCCCAGTTATAAAGCACGGTTGTAAGCAGCCATTCATAACCCGGCATTTCGTTTCGCAGATCAGCTGAGCAGGGAATGGCAATCCACTGTCTTCACCCCAAAAATAAATCGACATGAACGCCAAACCCAAAAGAAAGGAAATTGCTTTAAACCGGAAAACCCCACCTCCCCGATCAGAGGAATCTGGATTGCCAGTTAAAAAAAAACAAAAGCCCACCCTCCGAGGAGGTGGAGGAAGACAGCTGCCAAGCCACACACAAAAGGTTTTGCCAAAAGCTGCAGATCGAGGCGCAATGGGGTACAGCCAGCAAACGGCAGAAGCCGGGGGGGGAGGGGTTGGCAGTTAACTCTCCCAGCTGGTGATTCCGGGGCAACCTTTCAAGGCAGGGGTGAGGAAATTAACGCAGAGCCGCTGCCCCTCTCACCCCCGTAAGAGTAACACCAGATTTCCCCAGGCATCTCCCGGCAAACAACGCACATAGACGCACCGTGTACAAATACACCTGTTCCCCCAGCGCACGCTACAGAGGTATCCCTCCCAAATCACACGCACACACAATACACACCGCAACGAAGCCTCCTCCCCCCACCCTAGCTCACAGATGGAGACCCACAAAGCCCCCGCCCTCAGCCCAAATACCTGCCTGCATCCATGTGACACCAATTTCCAGCCATGTTCAGCCAAGAAAGCGGCGTTCCAGGTGGCACGGAGTCCCACGCACAACGCACCCCCCAGACTGTACCCACACACACCTCCTCCCCTTCCCCCACGCCCCCCCCACGTACACCCCCTACCAAGCTTGCTGGAAGTCACTTAAATCCTTAGGGGGGAGGATCGCTCCATCCTTCCATCTCTGCGCCCAGGTTTCCCCCAGCACGACGACCAGAGGAGGGGCAGTGCATCTGGGGAGAAGACCCCCACCCCACAGACACACTCTTCCTCCCGAAGAAGCACTTCCGGGGGACAGCCAAAACCAGTCTGCCGAGTCAGTGAAGAGGGGATTCTCTCTCCTCCAGCCGCGGTCTGGGCTGTGCTACTGCCAGCGCAGCCTCTGCCCTAGAGCGAGGCGAGAGTCCGTGGGGTGGACCATCTGCTGCAGCCCGGGGGAGAGGATGAAGATGGGGGGTTAGATAAAGGCAGATTACCCGGATGTCTCTTTTTCCCACGGGGAGGATTCGGCTGCTGCACCTCGGCGACATCACACCCCTGCAAAGTTGAGAGAGAATCCGTCACTACCCACTTCTCCCCGGCAGCGCTGCTCTCAGCCCGCTAGCGCCTCGGTGGTGTGGCAAGCTGCCAGCGTGAGAGGCGCGCACAGAGGGTTCCCAGACACTTGTCACCCATGCACACGACACCTTACAGGCGCTCGCACGGCCGGAGACAACAGTGGAGGTGTGTGCATGCTTGAGGCTTGCTCCGGGCCAGCATTTAGAGCCGCTTGTGCAAGGCACTGGGCACGCACACAGCCAAAAGAGGGACTGTGGGCCACCGCTTCCAAAGCACAGAGTCCTGGCTCCCAGCCCCCCCTGCTCTGACCACTAGACCCCACTCCCCGCCCCCGAGCTGGGGATACAACCCAGGCGTCCTGGCTCCCAGCCCCCCTGCTCTAACCACTAGACCCCACACTCCTGCCAGAGCTGGGGATACAACCCAGGCGTCCTGGCTCCCAGCCCCCCTGCTCTGACCACTAGACCCCACTCCCCGCCCCCGAGCTGGGGATACAACCCAGGCGTCCTGGCTCCCAGCCCCCCTGCTCTAACCACTAGACCCCACACCCCTGCCAGAGCTGGGGATGGAAGCCAGGAGTCCTGGCTCCCTGCCCCTCCCCACCAGCTCTAGTTTACAAGGCTCTCAGCATTGTTCTGTCCACTCTGCCCTTGCCCCCACAGTGACCACTACACCCCACAGCCACCACTACGGACACGTGGTCCTTAGAGACCGCAAGTACCCACAGAGTGATCCCTGGGTTGGTGGGGCACTGGCGCCCCTAGCTACCCACCTCTGCCCAGCCCGCTCTGGACACATCTCCCCACCCTTAATTCCACCCCCCCCGTGCACCCTGCCCCCTTCCTCATCGACCCTAAATCCCCCATTCACCTTCCTCCTCCCCCGTGTACCCCACTCCCTCCTCCATGTCACAGCATCGACCCCTCCCCCTTCCCACCACCGGTCCACCTTACCTCTGCTCCGACCCTCCCTTGCCACACACTTCCCCCATTACCCCTCCACTGACCCACACCCCTTCCCCTCCCCCAGTAACCTACACCCCTCCCCCACTCCCCCATTACCCCCCACTGACCCCCACCCCTTCCCCTCCTCCAGTAACCTACACCCTTCCCCCCACTCCTCCCCACTGACCCACACCCCTTCCCCTCCCCAGTAACCTACACCCCTCCCCTCACTTCCCCCCACTGACCCACACCCCTTCCCCTCCCCCAGTAACCTACACCCCTCCCCTCACTTCCCCCCACTGACCCACACCCCTTCCCCTCCCCCAGTAACCTACACCCCTCCCCCCACTCCCCCATTACCCCCCCACTAACCCCCACCCCTTCCCCTCCCCCAGTAACCTACACCCCTCCCCTCACTTCCCCCCACTGACCCACACCCCTTCCCCTCCCCCAGTAACCTACACCCCTCCCCTCACTTCCCCCCACTGACCCACACCCCTTCCCCTCCCCCAGTAACCTACACCCCTCCCCTCACTTCCCCCCACTGACCCACACCCCTTCCCCTCCCCCAGTAACCTACACCCCTCCCCCCACTGCCCCAATTACCCCCCCACTGATCAATACCCCTTCCCCTCCCCCACTCGCACCCTCCTCACGCCCCGCCGGGCGCCCCTCCCCCACACACCCAGGGGCAGGCCGGGGGGAGGCGCGAGACGCACCGTCTCCGGCACGAGGCGCCCCGCGGGGGGGGGGGGGGGGGGAAGCTGGCGCGAGCGCCTCGCGCTGTGGCGAGCTCGAGGCTCATTGGCCCAGCGACGGGGACCCCGCACGGCCTAATGGGAGTTGTAGTTTTCCACGGACTCCATGGGGAGGGGGTTCGGGGGCTGGCTTCAGGCAGCCATTTTGCCAGCCTGTGTCACGTGGGGGGGCCACAAAGCCCAGGGCCTATTACTGCCCCGCCCCCTGCCCCTCCCCCCCGACCAGGGGCACCAGCCAGACCAACAAGGGGGGCCCACAAGATGGCCAGTCACTGACCCCAGCAGGCTGCCCCCCCCCCGGCCTCCACCCAACGCCCACCTTGCCACTAACCCACCCACACGGCCTCCAACCAACCCGCCCGGCCCCCACCCAACGCCAACCCGCCCGGCCCCCACCCGACGCCAACCCGCCCGGCCCCCACCCGACGCCAACCCGCCCGGCCTCCACCCGACGCCAACCCGCCCGGCCCCCACCCGACGCCAACCCGCCCGGCCGCCACCCGACGCCAACCCGCCCGGCCCCCACCCGACGCCAACCCGCCCGGCCCCCACCCGACGCCAACCCGCCCGGCCCCCACCCGACGCCAACCCGCCCGGCCTCCACCCGACGCCAACCCGCCCGGCCCCCACCCGACGCCAACCCGCCCGGCCCCCACCCGACGCCAACCCGCCCGGCCCCCACCCGACGCCAGCCCGCCCGGCCCCCACCCGACGCCAACCCGCCCGGCCCCCGCCCGACGCCAACCCGCCCGGCCCCCGCCCGACGCCAACCCGCCCGGCCACCACCCGACGCCAACCCGCCCGGCCCCCACCCGACGCCAGCCCGCCCGGCCCCCACCCGACGCCAACCCGCCCGGCCCCCGCCCGACGCCAGCCCGCCCGGCCCCCGCCCGACGCCAACCCGCCCGGCCCCCGCCCGACGCCAACCCGCCCGGCCGCCACCCGACGCCAACCCGCCCGGCCCCCACCCGACGCCAACCCGCCCGGCCCCCACCCGACGCCAACCCGCCCGGCCCCCGCCCGACGCCAACCCGCCCGGCCGCCACCCAACGCCAACCCGCCCGGCCGCCACCCAACGCCAGCCCGCCCGGCCGTCACCCAATGCCAGCCTGCACGGCCACATTTGTGCAAGGGTGCATGGACCCTGAGTAACACGGGGACCCTCCTGCAAGGGTGCACGGACCCTGAGTAACACCGGGGACCCTCCTGCAAGGGTGCACAGACCCTGAGTAACACGGGGACCCTCGTGTCAGGGTGCACGGACCCTGAGTAACACGGGGACCCTCCTGCAAGGATGCACAGACCCTGAGTAACACGGAGACCCTCGTGTAAGGGTGCACGGACCCTGAGTAACACAGGGACCCTCGTGCAAGGGTGCATGGACCCTGAGTAACACGGGGACCCTCGTGTAAGGGTGCACGGACCCTGAGTAACACGGGGACCCTCGTGTAAGGGTGCACAGACTCTGAGTAACACGGGGACCCTCGTGCAAGGGTGCACGGACCCTGAGTAACACGGGGACCCTCGTGCAAGGGTGCACGGACCCTGAGTAACACGTAGACCCTCGTGTAAGGGTGCACGGACCCTGAGTAACACAGGGACCCTCGTGTAAGGGTGCACGGACCCTG
This sequence comes from Pelodiscus sinensis, assembly GCF_049634645.1. NCBI lineage: Eukaryota > Metazoa > Chordata > Testudines > Trionychidae > Pelodiscus > Pelodiscus sinensis. Next base: position 117,109 of record NW_027466031.1, read on the forward strand.
AGTAACACGGGGACCCTCGTGTAAGGGTGCACGGACCCTGAGTAACACGGGGACCCTTGTGTAAGGGTGCACAGACTCTGAGTAACACGGGGACCCTCGTGCAAGGGTGCACGGACCCTGAGTAACACGGGGACCCTCGTGTAAGGGTGCACGGACTCTGAGTAACACGGGGACCCTCGTGCAAGGGTGCACGGACCCTGAGTAACACGGGGACCCTCGTGTAAGGGTGCACGGACTCTGAGTAACACGGGGACCCTCGTGCAAGGGTGCACGGACTCTGAGTAACACGGGGACCCTCGTGCAAGGGTGCACGGACTCTGAGTAACACGGGGACCCTTGTGCAAGGGTGCACGGACCCTGAGTAACACGGGGACCCTCGTGTAAGGGTGCACGGACCCTAAGTAACACGGGGACCCTCGTGCAAGGGTACACATACACCACTGCAATGCGGGCGCTAACTGTGGGACACGGGGGTGCTCCCGGCGGGGCTGGAGATGATCCGGCCCGAGCCCTTCCCCTTGGCTCTCGCAGCCCCCGGCAGCGCCCCAGGGGAGCCCGGCGGGGCGGGGCAGGACTCGAACCCGCCTCCCATGAGCGCAGCCCCGCTCGATCGATGCGCTCGGCGCGCGACTGCCTGCGGGCGGCCGGCGGCTCGATGCGCTCGGCGCTCGGCGCCCGGCCCGGCATGGCGGCGCCCAGCGGGGACGCACGTGGGCTGTTCGGCCGCGCGGTGCGGGCGGTGCTGGGCAGCTGGGCCGCGCTGCAGGTGAGGGCGGGGCCGCAGCCCCCGTGGACACCCCCCCCCCCCCGGAGCGCGCCGCTGAACGGGCCCGGCCTCCCAGAGACTCCCCGGCCCCTAGAGATCCGCCCGGGCCTGCACAGCGGGCTCCTATAGATCCGCCCCTATGGCCCCCGCTGTATGGAGCCAGGCAGCAAGTCCCCCTCGAGCCTTCCCTGTGCCACAGGCTGAGAGTGGGCAAGGCCCCCTATGGATTTCCCCGCTGCACCCTATAGAAACAGGCAGCAAGGAGAAACCCGACCCTATAGACAGGCTCAGAGTGGGCAAGGCCCCCTATGGATTTCCCCGCTGCACCCTATAGAAACAGGCAGCAAGGAAAAACCCGACCCTGTAGACAGGCTCAGAGTGGGCAAGGCCCCCTATGGATTTCCCCGCTGCACCCTATAGAAATGGGCAGCAAGGAGAAACCCGACCCTATAGACAGGCTCAGAGTGGGCAAGGCCCCCTATGGATTTCCCTGCTGCACCCTATAGAAATGGGCAGCAAGGAGAAACCCGACCCTATAGACAGGCTCAGAGTGGCCAGGGCCCCCAGCTGGTCCCACTCTCCAACTGCTGGAGACCCGGCCTGGCCTGAGGGCGCCTGGCCTGGAGAACTGCGGCCGGTGACCGGGGCTCCTGTGCCCGCAGATCGCGGTGGAGCACGGCTTCGGCGGGGCGCACGGCCGGGACAAGGCAGAGTGGCTGGTGGGCGCGGTGGAGCAGTATTTCCACAGCAACGGTGAGACGCCCCGCTGCGAATGGGATGGCAGTTCTGTGCAGCTGGAGGGAGCAGGGGCTAGTGGTTAGAGGGGACTGGAGACCAGGGAGCCTGGGTTCTATCCATGGGGAGGGCGTGGGGGCTAGTCCAGGGCTACTCAACGTTGGGAGTCCCGGGGGCCACAACGACGCTCACAGCACAGGCCGGGGGCGCAACTTAAGTGTGGTCCCTAGACATGCAAATATATGCAAATAGCTGCTTTCACGCCGAGGGGCGAGGATGCAAAGGCTCAGGCCAGACGGGCCCCGCCTAAGTGGGTTCTGCTGTTACCAATGCAACAGGGACACGATTCCCACCCGCACGACAGCACTTGGAATGGGCACGGGCAGGCCAGGGAGGGAGCTGCTGACAGCACCAGGAGACCCTTACATCGGCTGCCTGTTGCTTGGGCTCCCGGCCGCGCGTGGAGCCCCGCGGGAACCCAGACCGCCCTGCGGAGCCCCGCGGGAACCCAAACCGCCCCGCGGACCCCCCCGCGGGAACCCAGACCGCCCCGCGGGTCGCACGTGGAAACCCAGACCGCCCCGCGGAGCCCCGCGGGAACCCAGACCGCCCCGCGGGAACCCAGACCGCCCCGCGGGAACCCAGACCGCCCTGCGGAGCCCCGCGGGAACCCAGACCGCCCCGCGAGAACCCAGACCGCCCCGCGGGAACCCAGACCGCCCCGCGGAGCCCCGCGGGAACCCAGACCGCCCCGCGGGAACCCAGACCGCCCCGCGGAGCCCCGCGGGAACCCAGACCGCCCCGCGGGAACCCAAACCGTCCCGCGGACCCCCCCGCGGGAACCCAGACCGCCCCGCGGGAACCCAGACCGCCCCGCGGGTCGCACGTGGAAACCCAGACCGCCCCGCGGAGCCCCGCGGGAACCCAGACCGCCCCGCGGGAACCCAGACCGCCCCGCGGGAACCCAGACCGCCCTGCGGAGCCCCGCGGGAACCCAGACCGCCCCGCGAGAACCCAGACCGCCCCGCGGGAACCCAGACCGCCCCGCGGAGCCCCGCGGGAACCCAGACCGCCCCGCGGGAACCCAGACCGCCCCGCGGGAACCCAGACCGCCCCGCGAGAACCCAGACCGCCCCGTGGGAACCCAGACCGCCCCGCGGAGCCCCGCGGGAACCCAGACCGCCCCGCGGGAACCCAGACCGCCCCGCGGGAACCCAGACCGCCCCGCGGAGCCCCGCGGGAACCCAGACCGCCCCGCGGGAACCCAAACCGCCCCGCGGAGCCCCGCGGGAACCCAGACTGCCCCGCGGGAACCCAGACCGCCCCGCGGAGCCCTGCGGGAACCCAGACCGCCCCGCGGGAACCCAGACCGCCCCGCGGGTCGCACGTGGAAACCCAGACCGCCCCGCGGAGCCCCGCGGGAACCCAGGCCGCCCCGCGGGAACCCAGACCGCCCCGCGGGTCGCACGTGGAAACCCAGACCGCCCTGCGGAGCCCCGCGGGAACCCAGGCCGCCCCGCGGGAACCCAGACCGCCCCGCGGGTCGCACGTGGAAACCCAGACCGCCCTGCGGAGCCCCGCGGGAACCCAGGCCGCCCCGCGGGAACCCAGACCGCCCCGCGGGTCGCACGTGGAAACCCAGACCGCCCTGCGGAGCCCCGCGGGAACCCAGGCCGCCCCGCGGGAACCCAGACCGCCCCGCGGGTCGCACGTGGAAACCCAGACCGCCCCGCGGAGCCCCGCGGGAACCCAGGCCGCCCCGCGGGAACCCAGACCGCCCCGCGGGTCGCACGTGGAAACCCAGACCGCCCCGCGGAGCCCCGCGGGAACCCAGGCCGCCCCGCGGGAACCCAGACCGCCCCGCGGGTCGCACGTGGAAACCCAGACCGCCCCGCGGAGCCCCGCGGGAACCCAGGCCGCCCCGCGGGAACCCAGACCGCCCCGCGGGTCGCACGTGGAAACCCAGACCGCCCTGCGGAGCCCCGCGGGAACCCAGGCCGCCCCGCGGGAACCCAGACCGCCCCGCGGGTCGCACGTGGAAACCCAGACCGCCCTGCGGAGCCCCGCGGGAACCCAGGCCGCCCCGCGGGAACCCAGACCGCCCCGCGGGTCGCACGTGGAAACCCAGACCGCCCCGCGGAGCCCCGCGGGAACCCAGGCCGCCCCGCGGGAACCCAGACCGCCCCGCGGGTCGCACGTGGAAACCCAGACCGCCCCGCGGAGCCCCGCGGGAACCCAGGCCGCCCCGCGGGAACCCAGACCGCCCCGCGGGTCGCACGTGGGAACCCCAGGACCTACGCTTTGCCGACACCCATTTTTTCCTACCATTGTGGCGACGCAGTCGGGTCGCCCCGTAGCAGCGAGAACAGGCTCCGGCAGCAGTCGAATAGGGAGGGTTTATTGCTCCTCCAGGGTTCGGCCCAGCCTGGCCGTGATGCGTTTACAGGAGTCAGGGCCAGGATACCTCAGAGCCCTGGAGGTGGGTCCCTGGCCCCTCGATGCCAGCCCCCTGCGTAGACTGGTTCCTTCATGATTCCAGTCCAAGTGGGGGGGCTGGGAGCCAGGGCGCCTGGGTTCTCTGGGGGGGGAGCAGGGGCTAGTGTTTGGGGGGGGGCTGGCCCTCTCGCCACCCAGCTCCTAGCCCCCTTCTCTCTGCAGCGGCGCTGACGCAGGACGAGGTGGAGGATTTCCTGGCTGAGGTGCTGAACAACGAGTTCGACACCATCATTGAGGATGGCAGCTTGGCTGAGGTATCCAGGCCATGTGTCCTAGCCCCCGTAGTGCGTGGCAGGAGATAATGCCACCCTGCCCCAGGGGATTCTGGGAAGGAGAGGGGCAGTGTGGGGGGGGGAATCCCCTGCCCCAGGGGATTCTGGGAAGGAGAGGGGCAGTGTGGGGGGGAATCCCCTGCCCCAGGGGATTCTGGGAGGAGAGGGGCAGTGTGTGGGGGGGAAATCCCCTGCCCCAGGGGATTCTGGGAAGGAGAGGGGCAGTGGGGGGGTATCCCCTGCCCCAGGGGATTCTGGGAGGAGAGGGGCACCTCCCAGCCTTTCAGCCCATCCCCCCCCCCCCCCCCCCAGGTGAGCCAGCAGCTGCAGTCGCTCTTTGCCCAGTGCCAGCGCGGGGAGGGGGCAGCCGTGACGGACGCCGTGGCCCGGCTGGCGCGGAGGCAGCAGGACGTGGGCAGGGCGGCGTCCCAGGCCCAGCCAGCTGAGGGCAGCAGTGAGGAGGAGGAGGAGGAGAGGCCGGAGGAGGTACTGGCTGGGGGGGAAGGGATCAGCTCAGGAAAAGGGGACTACCTGGGGAGTACTGGACTGGCTCAGCTGGGGGGGGTGGCAATGGGGGCTGATGGGTGTGTGGGGAGAATGGGGGGCTGGCTGAGCCTGGGGGGGCTGATGGGTGTGTGTGGGGGGGAATTGGGGGCTGGCTGAGCCTGGGGGGCTGATGGGTGTGTGTGGGGGATTGGGGGCTGGCTGAGCCTGGGGGGCTGATCGGGGGTGGGACTGGGGGGCTGATGGGGACGAGGGGCTCCCAGCTCTGACGCCTGCCCTGCCCCACAGGCCATGGACTGCAGCAGCTCCCCGCGGCCCCCCCAGCCCCCGGCGGCCGAGGACGGCTGGACCCTCGTGGGGAGGAAGAGGAAGTGAGGGCTGCGGCCCCGGGGCCAGGCCAGGAATAAACAGGGGAGCAACAGCATGTTGCTATGGCAACGGCTGGGGGGGTCCACCGGTGGATCAGCTGGAGACGGGGAGGTGGAGGGAGCCGGACCCCCTACAGGGGAGGGGCGCCTGCCCCACCCCCGCCCCAGCCTCTCCCCCAGGTCACAGCCCCTCCTCCCCAGGGACAGACCCCTTCTCAGGGTACCCCCCCCCCCGAGGACAGACCCTGCCCCGGTCACCGCCCCCCCCCCAGGACAGACCCTGCCCTGGTGCCTTGCTTGGAAGCGAAAGGCCGACGCGGAGCCGATCCTGCCGGCAGAAATGGGCCGAGGGAGCCTGAGCGACGGGACGCCAGGAACTCGGGGTCCCCGCGCTGCGGGGGCAGGGCGCCCCATGGACGTGAGGTGGCCCCCGCGGGCAGCCACTGCGTCAGCAACAATAAACGACTCGGCTACCAGCGGCTCCCGCCCTGGCCTGCGCCCGCCGGGGAGGGGAGGGGAGGGGAGGGGAGATGTGCCCGGGGGGGGGGCAGCCAGAGGGAAGATGGAAGCTAGATCCAGCCGGGGGGGATCAGATCCCTGCTGTGGGGTGAGGGGGGCGGCTGGATCCCTGCTGTGGGGTGAGGGGGGCGGCTGGATCCCTGCTGTGGGGTGAGGGGAGCTGGATCCCCGCTGTGGGGTGAGGGGGGGATCAGATCCCTGCTGTGGGGTGAGGGGGGTGGCTGGATCCCTGCTGTGGGGTGAGGGGGGATCGGATCCCTGCTGTGGGGTGAGGGGGGGGGATCGGATCCCTGCTGTGGGGTGAGGGGGGCGGCTGGATCCCTGCTGTGGGGTGAGGGGGGATCGGATCCCTGCTGTGGGGTGAGGGGGGCCGGATCCCCGCTGTGGGGTGAGGGGGGATCGGATCCCTGCTGTGGGGTGAGGGGGGGATCGGATCCCTGCTGTGGGGTGAGGGGAGCCGGATCCCCGCTGTAGGGTGGGGGGGGGATCAGATCCCTGCTGTGGGGTGAGGGGGGCGGCTGGATCCCTGCTGTGGGGTGAGGGGGGATCGGATCCCTGCTGTGGGGTGAGGGGGGGGGATCAGATCCCTGCTGTGGGGTGAGGGGGGCGGCTGGATCCCCGCTGTGGGGTGAGGGGGGATCGGATCCCTGCTGTGGGGTGAGGGGGGCCGGATCCCCGCTGTGGGGTGAGGGGGGATCGGATCCCTGCTGTGGGGTGAGGGGGGATCAGATCCCTGCTGTGGGGTGGGGGGGGATCAGATCCCTGCTGTGGGGTGAGGGGGGCGGCTGGATCCCTGCTGTGGGGTGAGGGGGGGGATCAGATCTCTGCTGTGGGGTGAGGGGGGCGGCTGGATCCCTGCTGTGGGGTGAGGGGGGATCGGATCCCTGCTGTGGGGTGAGGGGGGGGATCAGATCCCTGCTGTGGGGTGAGGGGGGTGGCTGGATCCCCGCTGTGGGGTGAGGGGGGATCGGATCCCTGCTGTGGGGTGAGGGGGGATCGGATCCCCGCTGTGGGGTGCGAGGCCTGGCAGACCCCAGCCGGGGGAGCAGAGTGATGGGTCCCAGCTGCAGAAGGGGGCCGGGTGCAGGCGGATCCCTGCTGTGGGGGGCAGTTACATCTGGTCTCTGCCCCCAGGCAGGACCCTGGCGCTCACACCTCCCGCCTAGTGCCCGCGCCCCATTCCCAGCCCCACGTGGGTGGTTTGGGGGCACAGTGGGGGGCCTGCAGCTGTTTGGGGGGGCTCAGTCCAGCCCTCAGCGTCATCGGGCCCCGTGGGGCTGGGGGCCGGCTCGCCCCACCCTGCCGGCTCAGGGCCTCCACCCAGCGCTGCTGCAGCCCCTCCGGCTCCGGCGCCCGCCCCGCAAAGCCGAACCGGGAGCTGCGCTGGGCCTTCATGTCCTGTGGCCCGAGACACAGCAGTGGGGGGCCGTAGGTTGACATGCTGGGGACTGGGCTAGCAGGGCTGGGGGGCAGGAGTGAGGGCCCACAAGGGGTGCTGGGAGGCCACGGGGGGACACTCCCCACTCACCTCCATCCCCTCCACGTAGCTCCAGGCCCAGCCCCTGAACGTGGGGCCGGCGGGCGCCCAGCAGCCGCTCGCTGGACTGGGGAGAAAGGGGCGCAGATGGGGTCACAGGTCATGGCCCACCTGCCCTCCAGAGGTCAGGCCTGGCCCTACAGCTGCTGGGACGCTCACCAGGCTCAGGTGCTGGTGCTTAATGAGCGGCCCCCCGTTAGCAGACGGGGAGCTGCCCACTGGCCCGGAGGCCTGTCCACGCAGCCAGCTCACTGGTTCCACTGGCCACCCTAGCCCCCCAGGGCTGCTCCAGGGTTGGTGTCACAGGGAAACTGAGTCAGGACATGGAGCCTGGGGGCTTTGAGGGATGCTGGGGAGGGGGGAGCCGAGCACATGCCCCTGGACAACAGAGGAGGCTGGAATGGGACTCAGGTGTCCTGGCTCCCTGCCCCCCAGCACCGCTCGCCTCCCAGCCGGGGCAGAAGGAAGTGGGGGGCTGGGATCCCAGGTGTTCACAGCAGCCCCATCCCAGAGACAGCCGGCCTGGTGCGCGGGGGGCTGGCCCTCCAAGGGGCACTGGCTCCTGTCTGGCCCAGGGGGGACTCAGGTCAGTGCCTTGCTCAGTGCCTCAGTTTCCCCATTGGTAAAATGGTCCCTTGTCTGTTTGGGCTGGCAGATCTGGAGGAACCGTCTGTCTCTCAAGGCCGTGCCCCCAACTTTGCCCTGCCAGTGCCCCCCACTCCTGCTCCCTGCTGGTGCCCCTCACCCCCCCCCCCCCCGGCAGGACACTTCTCTCTTGGGGCCTGTGTCAGGATTGCCCTGGACTGGCAGTGGAGGGGGCAGGCAGGGGGGTGGTTTTATGCAAATAGTCACCACTGAGGCCTAACCCCAAAATCTGAGCCATGAGGTCTTAGCCCCTCCCCCAGCCAGGGAGAGACCCCAGGCATCCCAGCCCCCAGTCCTCCCTGCTCTAGCCACTAGACCCTGCTGCCCGACCAGGAAGAGACCCCAGGCATCCCGGCCCCCAGTCCTCCCTGCTCTAACCACTAGACCCTGCTGCCCGACCAGGAAGAGACCCCAGGCATTCCGGCCCCCAGTCCTCCCTGCTCTAGCCACTAGACCCTGCTGCCCGACCAGGAAGAGACCCCAGGCATTCCGGCCCCCAGTCCTCCCTGCTCTAGCCACTAGACCCTGCTGCCCGACCAGGAAGAGACCCCAGGCATCCCGGCACCCAGTCCTCCCTGCTCTAACCACTAGACTCCGCTGCCCGACCAGGAAGAGAACCCAGGCGTCCCGGCCCCCCAGCTCCTCTGCTCTAACCACTAGACTCCGCTGCCCGACCAGGAAGAGAACCCAGGCGTCCCGGCCCCCCAGCTCCTCTGCTCTAACCACTAGACCCCACTGCCCGACCAGGAAGAGAACCCAGGCGTCCCGGCCCCCCCAGCTCTTCTGCTCTAACCACTAGCCCCTGCTGCCCTCCCCCAGCAGGGCTGGCCGGCCTCCAGTCTGGGCTCTCCGGCAGGCCGAGCCAAGTCAGCCGACCCTTCCGGAACAATCACATGGTGCTGAACTTGTTTTGCGGAAATGTGTTGCAAGAGCGAGGGCAGCGCAGACAGGCCGCCTCGGAGCTGGCTCGCCCCTCCCGTGGGGATGGGACAGACGCCCCCCTCGAGCCTCTCTCCCAAGCCAGTCCTGTCGCCCCTCCGTGACTCGGTTTCCCCTCCCGCCTCTCGTTCAGTGTTGGGGCCTGACCACGGCGGGGGGGGGGGGGGTGATGTCTAAGTAGCACCAGGGGCAGCATCTCAGAAGGAGGCGGGGAGCCAGGACTCCTGGGTTCTCTCCTGGCTCGGGGAGGGGAGTGGGGTCTAGTGGTTAGAGCCGGGGGGTGGGCACCAGGACACCTGGGTTCTGCCCCGCCTCGGGAGGGCAGTGGGGTCTAGTGGTTAGAGCCGGGGGGTGGGCACCAGGACTCCTGGGTTCTGCCCCGCCTCGGGAGGGCAGTGGGGTCTAGTGGTTAGAGCCGGGGGGGTGGGCGCCAGGACTCCTGGGTTCTGCCCCGCCTCGGGAGGGCAGTGGGGTCACTGAGCCATTCCCCCAGTGATGGGGCGGGGTCCTGGGGGTCCTGTGTCCAGGGCAAGGGGCAGTGGTCATGCCATGTGCCCAGAGCTGGGGGGGAAGGAGACAAATATCAAACCTGCAGGGGTGAAAGCCCCTCCCCCACCACGGCACAGACCAAAGGGACCTGCCCTCACAGCCCCCCCTAACCATTGGACCTCACTGCCCTCCTGGAGCCGGGGAGAGAACCCAGGGGTCCAGGCTTCCAACTCCCCTCCCCCACTTGCCACCAGAGCAGCTCCCCACAGGTTCCTCCTCAATGCAGACCCCCCCCCATTCCGGCTGGGGGCTGCTCCCCAGGTGATGGGAGAAGGCTCCACCTCCGTCCAGGCTGCTCCTCCACATCTGCCCCCCTCCAGGCCTCAGTGCGCCCCCAGCCCGGGGAGCGTCAGGCCACGTGCTCGGCTGGCTCGGATCCCACTCGCCTGCTGCGGGGTGGGGGCGGGGGGCTGTTTTCCTGGCACACGGTCGGCGCGGGGGCTTCTGCCGAGGCCTGGCCCGGCGCCGCGTGCTCGCCCCTCTGCGGCGCGGTACCGGAGCAAGGGGGCAGGCCACCAGCCACGGCCCCCGGACGTCTCACGCCTCTTACGCGGCCAGGCCTCTGTGCTGCCCTCGGCCCGCGAGCGCCCGGCCCGGCCTGGGGATCACCAGGCAGTCACTGCCACCGAGGCCGCGCTCTGGCCCTGAGCCCTCCCCCTTGGGGTCAGGCCAGGCGTGAGCTCCGACCCCCCCAAGCCGGGTGCACACCAGACGGAAGCGCCACTCCAAGAGGTTCCTTTCGAACAGCGGGCCAGTCTAGAGACCCCCCCACTCTAACCACTAGCCCCCACTCCCCTCCCAGAGCCGGGAGAGAGCCCAGCAGTCCTGGCTCCCAGACCCCTCACCCCCGCTCTAACCACTAGCCCCCAGTCCCCTCCCAGAGCCGGGAGAGAGCCCAGCAGTCCTGGCTCCCAGACCCCCCCACCCCCGCTCTAACCACTAGCCCCCACTCCCCTCCCAGAGCCGGGAGAGAGCCCAGCAGTCCTGGCTCCCAGACCCCCCCACCCCCGCTCTAACCACTAGCCCCCACTCCCCTCCCAGAGCCGGGAGAGAGCCCAGCAGTCCTGGCTCCCAGAACCCTCACCCCCGCTCTAACCACTAGCCCCCACTCTCCTCCCAGAGCCGGGAGAGAGCCCAGCAGTCCTGGCTCCCAGACCCCTCACCCCCGCTCTAACCACTAGCCCCCACTCCCCTCCCAGAGCCGGGAGAGAGCCCAGCAGTCCTGGCTCCCAGACCCCTCACCCCCGCTCTAACCACTAGCCCCCACTCCCCTCCCAGAGCCGGGAGAGAGCCCAGCAGTCCTGGCTCCCAGACCCCTCACCCCCGCTCTAACCACTAGCCCCCACTCCCCTCCCAGAGCCGGGAGAGAGCCCAGCAGTCCTGGCTCCCAGACCCCTCACCCCCGCTCTAACCACTAGCCCCCACTCCTCTCCCAGAGCCGGGAGAGAGCCCAGCAGTCCTGGCTCCCAGAACCCTCACTCCCACTCTAACCACTAGCCCCCACTCTCCTCCCAGAGCCGGGAGAGAGCCCAGCAGTCCTGGCTCCCAGACTCCCCCACCTCCGCTCTAACCACTAGCCCCCACTCCCCTCCCAGAGCCGGGAGAGAGCCCAGCAGTCCTGGCTCCCAGACCCCCCCCACCCCCGCTCTAACCACTAGCCCCCACTCCCCTCCCAGAGCCGGGAGAGAGCCCAGCAGTCCTGGCTCCCAGACCCCCCCACCCCCGCTCTAACCACTAGCCCCCACTCCCCTCCCAGAGCCGGGAGAGAGCCCAGCAGTCCTGGCTCCCAGCCCCCACCCCGCTCTAACCACTAGCCCCCACTCCCCTCCCAGAGCCGGGAGAGAGCCCAGCAGTCCTGGCTCCCAGACCCCCCCCACCCCCGCTCTAACCACTAGCCCCCACTCCCCTCCCAGAGCCGGGAGAGAGCCCAGCAGTCCTGGCTCCCAGACCCCCCCACCCCCGCTCTAACCACTAGCCCCCACTCCCCTCCCAGAGCCGGGAGAGAGCCCAGCAGTCCTGGCTCCCAGCCCCCACCCCGCTCTAACCACTAGCCCCCACTCCCCTCCCAGAGCCGGGAGAGAGCCCAGCAGTCCTGGCTCCCAGACCCCTCACCCCCGCTCTAACCACTAGCCCCCACTCCCCTCCCAGAGCCGGGAGAGAGCCCAGCAGTCCTGGCTCCCAGAACCCTCACTCCCACTCTCCTCCCAGAGCCGGGAGAGAGCCCAGCAGTCCTGGCTCCCAGACCCCCCCCCACCCCCGCTCTAACCACTAGCCCCCACTCCCCTCCCAGAGCCGGGAGAGAGCCCAGCAGTCCTGGCTCCCAGACCCCTCACCCCCGCTCTAACCACTAGCCCCCACTCTCCTCCCAGAGCCGGGAGAGAGCCCAGCAGTCCTGGCTCCCAGACCCCCGACCCCCACTCTAACCACTAGCCCCCACTCCCCTCCCAGAGCCGGGAGAGAGCCCAGCAGTCCTGGCTCCCAGACCCCCCACCCCCGCTCTAACCACTAGCCTCCAGTCCCCTCCCAGAGCCGGGAAAGAGCCCAGCAGTCCTGGCTCCCAGACCCCCGACCCCCGCTCTAACCACTAGCCTCCAGTCCCCTCCCAGAGCCGGGAGAGAGCCCAGCAGTCCTGGCTCCCAGACCCCCCACCCCCGCTCTAACCACTATCCCCCACTCTCCTCCCACAGCTGGGGATGGAACCCAGGGTCCAGGCTCCCAGCTCCCGCCCCCCCAACTCACTAGGTAGAGTACACACCCCATGTGTGTACAAAGAGCCCTTCAGTGCCTTTGCCTGGGCCCCGGGAAGGGACCAGCTCACAGACAACTCGAGACACGTACAGTCCGGTAACACGAACACCCCCTTTGCGCCTGCCAATGACTGACTGTTCATGCCTGGGAGGCTGTGGTCAGCCACCTCTGGGGCAGAGCAGCTGGGGGACACCCACACGTAACACGGCCCCCGGACCGCTCCCCCGGCGCTGGAACGCAGCCACCTCTGGGGCAGAGCAGCTGGGGGACACCCACACGTAACACGGCCCCCGGACCGCTCCCCCGGCGCTGGAACGCAGCCACCTCTGGGGCAGAGCAGCTGGGGGACACCCACACGTAACACGGCCCCCGGACCGCTCCCCCGGCGCTGGAACGCAGCCACCTCTGGGGCAGAGCAGCTGGGGGACACCCACACGTAACACGGCCCCCGGACCGCTCCCCCGGCGCTGGAACGCAGCCACCTCTGGGGCAGAGCAGCTGGGGGACACCCACACGTAACACGGCCCCCGGACCGCTCCCCCGGCGCTGGAACGCAGCCACCTCTGGGGCAGAGCAGCTGGGGGACACCCACACGTAACACGGCCCCCGGACCGCTCCCCCGGCGCTGGAACGCAGCCACCTCTGGGGCAGAGCAGCTGGGGGACACCCACACGTAACACGGCCCCCGGACCGCTCCCCCGGCGCTGGAACGCAGCCACCTCTGGGGCAGAGCAGCTGGGGGACACCCACACGTAACACGGCCCCCGGACCGCTCCCCATGTCCCACATGTGGCATCCCATGAGGGTGGCTCTCATAGCGCTCAGATGCAGCCACTTCTGGGGCGGAGCGGCAGGGGGGCAGCTCGCCCGGGACTGAGACGCAGCCAGCCCTGAAAAGAGGCTTCCCCTTCCCCTTCCCCCCAAGTGCGGGGGGGCCCGCTGGAGAGCGGCGTCTAGCGGGGTTCACTCCCGGGGGCGGGGGCCCCTGCGCAGCTCAGCCGGGTCCCCGGGGCTCGGCCCCGCCACGCCGGCCGGATTCGCAGCCGGCCCGTTTGCACGCCCCGCACACCAGGGCTGCAGGGGCCGGGCACGCCGTGTGCACGAGGAACGCGTGTGAGTTCACCAGGGCCGCGCGGGGGCTGCCTGGCTGCAGGACTCGCCCGGCCTGGCCCCGCCCCCTGCGCGCGCGCCCGGGGAGCGCCCAGTGTCGGGAGCGCGCCACGTGGGTTACAGCTGGTGCCCTGGAAGTGAAACTGCGAGAGCCGGGCCGAGGAGAGGTGGGGTGCAGGGGGGGAGGGGCCGGAGCTGGGGGGTGCAGAGTGGGGAGGGGCCGGTGCTGGGGGGTGCAGGGGGGAGGGGCCGGGGCTGGGGGGTGCAGAGTGGGGAGGGGCCGGGGCTGGGGGGTGCAGGGGGGGAGGGGCCGGAGCTGGGGGGTGCAGAGTGGGGAGGGGCCGGAGCTGGGGGGTGCAAGGGGGGAGGGGCCGGTGCTGGGGGGTGCAAGGGGGGCAGGGGCCGGAGCTGGGGGGTGCAGAGTGGGGAGGGGCCGGAGCTGGGGGGTGCAGAGTGGGGAGGGGCCGGTGCTGGGGGGTGCAGGGGGGAGGGGCCGGGGCTGGGGGGTGCAGAGTGGGGAGGGGCCGGGGCTGGGGGGTGCGGGGGGGAGGGGCCGGAGCTGGGGGGTGCAGAGTGGGGAGGGGCCGGAGCTGGGGGGTGCAAGGGGGGAGGGGCCGGTGCTGGGGGGTACAAGGGGGGCAGGGGCCGGAGCTGGGGGGTGCAGAGTGGGGAGGGGCCGGAGCTGGGGGGTGCAGAGTGGGGAGGGGCCGGGGCTGGGGGATGCAGGGGGGAGGGGCCGGGGCTGGGGGGTGCAGGGGGGAGGGGCCGGTGCTGGGGGGGTGCAGGGGGGGAGGGGCCGGGGCTGGGGGGTGCAGAGTGGGGAGGGGCCGGTGCTGGGGGGTGCAGGGGGGGAGGGGCCGGTGCTGGGGGGCGGGGGGTAGGATTTCGGGGTGGCGTGGGAGGGCAGGCGGTGTGGGGTGATCGCTCCAGCCCCCCAGCTGCTCTCACACGGGGTCTAACGGCCATTTCTTCCCAGGCGCAGAGAGGCCCCGCAGCCCCCCTGGGAACCATGACACGGCCCAGTAAGTCTTGGGCCCCGGCGCCAGCCCCGAGCCCCCTTGCTGTGACCCCCCCTTAACTCTGTCCCCTTCTCCGCAGAGCACGCGCCCGCCGCAAAGAAACAGGCCCACAAGGTGAGCACAGGACCCTGGGCTCCTGCCCAGCCTTGGGGGGGGGGACCGGGCCTAGTGGTTAGAGAAGGGGGGAGGCTGGAAGGAAGGGCCCTGGGTTCCTGCCCAGAGCTGGGGGGGAGAGGAGAAGGGCCTAGTGGTTGGAGTGGGGGAGGCTGGAAGGAAGGACCCAGGGCTCCTGCCCAGCGCTGGGGGAGCGGGGGCTAGTGGTTAGGGCGGGGACGGGGAGGCAGGAGAAGGGGGAGCAGGTGGCTGCCCATTGGGAGGCTCCTAGCAGACTCTCCCTTGCAGAGGAAGGATGCAAAGGCTCATGGGAGAAAGGCCCGGGGCCGGGGGCTGCCTCAGCTGCTGCACGTCAAGGAATATGCCAAGAAGGAAGAATTAAAGAAAAAAAGGGTGGGGGAGCCTGGATACCCGGTGGGGGGAGCCCAGGCGCCTGAGTTCCCAGCTCGGGGGAGGGGTGGGGTGGGGGTGCCCAGGAGCCCTGCAGGGGGGAGGGGAGCCCTGGGGGTGCCCAGGAGCCCGTGGGGGGGGGAGGGGAGGGATGGAAGCCCAGCGGGGGAGGGGAGGAGCGCCCGCCATGGGGAGGGGGGGCACCCAGGAGCCCAGCGGGGGGGGGAGGGATGGGGATGCCCAAGAGCCCCGTTGGGGGGGAGGGGAGGGATGGAAGCCCAGTGGGGGAGGGGAGGGGCGCCCGCCGAGGGGAGGGGGGCACCCAGGAGCCCGGCGGGGGGGGAGAGATGGGGGTGCCCAGGAGCACCGTGGGGGGGGAGAGGAGGGATGGAAGCCCAGCGGGGAAGGGGAGGGGCGCCTGCCGAGGGGAGGGGGGCACCCAGGAGCCCGGCGGGGGAGGGGAGGGGCGCCCGCCGAGGGGGAGGGAGGGGAGGGGGGGCGCCCGGGAGCCTGGCGGGGGCTCACCCTGGCTGTGCCCGCAGGTGGCAGAGCTGAGGGCCCAGCAGCAGGAGGCCCGGGCCAAGGCGATGGGGCAGCGCCGCAGCCTGGAGGCCCTGCAGCAGGAGGCCCTGTGCAAGCAGCAGGCTTTCGAGCAGAAGGTACCGGCCCCGCGGTCTGGCCCGAGGGGGGCGGGGGCCCGAGGGCCCAGCAGGGCTGGGGGGGGTCCATGCTCTTCCCTCTCCTCTCTCCACAGGAGGCCGGGCTGCAGCAGCTGCCGGAGCCCCCGCGGCTGGAGAAGGAAGGGCTCCCGCCGGGCCTACTCCCGGGAGTTCTGGAAGGTGGGTGAGAGCCATGGGGAAGGGCGCCCCAACCCCCCCCCCCCCCCGGGCAGCGCTCAGTGGGCCGGGCCAGGCTGCAGAGGGGGCGTCCCCAACCCCCCCCCCCCCGGGCAGCGCTCAGTGGGCCGGGCCAGGCTGCAGAGGGGGCGCCCCAACCCCCCCCCCCGGGCAGCGCTCAGTGGGCCGGGCCAGGCTGCAGAGGGGGCGCCCCAACCCCCCCCCCCGGGCAGCGCTCAGTGGGCCGGGCCAGGCTGCAGAGGGGGCGCCCCAACCCCCCCCCCGGGCAGCGCTCAGTGGGCCGGTCCAGGCTGCAGAGGGGGCGTCCCAACCCCCCCCCGGGCAGCGCTCAGTGGGCCGGGCTGCAGAGGGGGCTCCCCAACCCCCCCCCGGGCAGCGCTCAGTGGGCCGGGCCGGGCTGCAGAGGGGGCGTCCCAACCCCCCCCCGGGCAGCGCTCAGTGGGCCGGTCCGGGCTGCAGAGGGGACGTCCCAACCCCCCCCCCCGGGCAGCGCTCAGTGGGCCGGGCCGGGCTGCAGAGGGGGCGTCCCAACCCCCCCCCCCCCCGGGCAGCGCTCAGTGGGCCGGGCCGGGCTGCAGAGGGGGCGTCCCAACCCCCGGGCAGCGCTCAGTGGGCCGGGCCGGGCTGCAGAGGGGGCGTCCCAACCCCCCCCCCCCCGGGCAGCGCTCAGTGGGCCGGGCCGGGCTGCAGAGGGGGCGTCCCAACCCCCCTCCCCGGGCAGCGCTCAGTGGGCCGGGCTGCAGAGGGGGCGTCCCAACCCCCCCCCGGGCAGCGCTCAGTGGGCCGGGCCGGGCTGCAGAGGGGGCGTCCCAACCCCCCCCGGGCAGCGCTCAGTGGGCCGGGCCGGGCTGCAGAGGGGGCGTCCCAACCCCCCCCCCGGGCAGCGCTCAGTGGGCCGGGCCGGGCTGCAGAGGGGGCGTCCCAACCCCCCCCCCCGGGCAGCGCTCAGTGGGCCGGGCCGGGCTGCAGAGGGGGCGTCCCAACCCCCCCCCCCCCCGGGCAGCGCTCAGTGGGCCGGGCCGGGCTGCAGAGGGGGCGTCCCAACCCCCCCCCCGGGCAGCGCTCAGTGGGCCGGGCCGGGCTGCAGAGGGGGCGTCCCAACCCCCCCCCGGGCAGCGCTCAGTGGGCCGGGCTGGGCTGCAGAGGGGGCTCCCCAACCCCCCCCCGGGCAGCGCTCAGTGGGCCGGGCCGGGCTGCAGAGGGGGCGCCCCAACCCCCCCCCCCCGGGCAGCGCTCAGTGGGCCGGGCTGGGCTGCAGAGGGGGCTCCCCAACCCCCCCCCGGGCAGCGCTCAGTGGGCCGGGCCGGGCTGCAGAGGGGGCGCCCCAACCCCCCCCCCCGGGCAGCGCTCAGTGGGCCGGGCCGGGCTGCAGAGGGGGCGCCCCAACCCCCCCCCCCGGGCAGCGCTCAGTGGGCCGGGCCGGGCTGCAGAGGGGGCGTCCCAACCCCCCCCCCCGGGCAGCGCTCAGTGGGCCGGGCCGGGCTGCAGAGGGGGCTCCCCAACCCCCCCCCCGGGCAGCGCTCAGTGGGCCGGGCCGGGCTGCAGAGGGGGCGTCCCAACCCCCCCCCCCGGGCAGCGCTCAGTGGGCCGGGCCGGGCTGCAGAGGGGGCGTCCCAACCCCCCCCCCGGGCAGCGCTCAGTGGGCCGGGCCGGGCTGCAGAGGGGGCGTCCCAACCCCCCCCCCGGGCAGCGCTCAGTGGGCCGGGCCGGGCTGCAGAGGGGGCGTCCCAACCCCCCCCCCGGGCAGCGCTCAGTGGGCCGGGCCGGGCTGCAGAGGGGGCTCCCCAACCCCCCCCCGGGCAGCGCTCAGTGGGCCGGGCCGGGCTGCAGAGGGGGCGTCCCAACCCCCCCCCCCGGGCAGCGCTCAGTGGGCCGGGCCGGGCTGCAGAGGGGGCGTCCCAACCCCCCCCCCCGGGCAGCGCTCAGTGGGCCGGGCTGCAGAGGGGGCGTCCCAACCCCCCCCGGGCAGCGCTCAGTGGGCCGGTCCAGGCTGCAGAGGGGGCGCCCCAACCCCCCCCCCGGGCAGCGCTCAGTGGGCCAGTCCAGGCTGCAGAGGGGGCGCCCCAACCCCCCCCCCCGGGCAGCGCTCAGTGGGCCGGGCCGGGCTGCAGAGGGGGCGCCCCAACCCCCCCCCGGGCAGCGCTCAGTGGGCCGGGCCGGGCTGCAGAGGGGGCGTCCCAACCCCCCCCCCCGGGCAGCGCTCAGTGGGCCGGGCCGGGCTGCAGAGGGGGCGCCCCAACCCCCCCCCGGGCAGCGCTCAGTGGGCCGGGCCGGGCTGCAGAGGGGGCGCCCCAACCCCCCCCCCGGGCAGCGCTCAGTGGGCCGGGCCGGGCTGCAGAGGGGGCGTCCCAACCCCCCCCCCGGGCAGCGCTCAGTGGGCCGGGCCGGGCTGCAGAGGGGGCGTCCCAACCCCCCCCCCGGGCAGCGCTCAGTGGGCCGGGCCGGGCTGCAGAGGGGGCGCCCCAACCCCCCCCCCGGGCAGCGCTCAGTGGGCCGGGCCGGGCTGCAGAGGGGGCGTCCCAACCCCCCCCCGGGCAGCGCTCAGTGGGCCGGGCCGGGCTGCAGAGGGGGCGCCCCAACCCCCCCCCCGGGCAGCGCTCAGTGGGCCGGGCCGGGCTGCAGAGGGGGCGCCCCAACCCCCCCCCCGGGCAGCGCTCAGTGGGCCGGTCCAGGCTGCAGAGGGGGCGCCCCACTCACCCCGTCTCTGCCCCCCCAGGTGATCCAGGCGGCCGACGTTGTGCTCGAGGTGCTGGACGCCCGAGACCCCCTGGGCTGCCGCTGCCCCCTGGTGGAGGAGGCCGTGCTGCAGGCCGGGGGCAGCAAGAAGCTGGTGCTGGTATTGAACAAAATCGGTGGGTGCGTGGCAGGGGCCAGACTCCCCCTGGGGGGCGGTGCTGGTGGGGTGGAGCGGGGGGCCCGGACTCCCCCCGGGGGGCGGCGCTGGTGGGTGCGTGGCAGGGGCCAGACTCCCCCCCGGGGGGCGGCGCTGGTGGGGTGGAGCGGGGGGCCCGGACTCCCCCCGGGGGGCGGCGCTGGTGGGGTGGAGCGGGGGGCCCGGACTCCCCCCGGGGGGCGGCGCTGGTGGGGTGGAGCGGGGGGCCCGGACTCCCCCCCGGGGGCGGCGCTGGTGGGGTGGAGCGGGGGCCCGGACTCCCCCCGGGGGGGGGGCGCCATGGTAACCCCTGTGCTCCTGCCCCAGACCTGGCCCCGGGGGGGGGGGGGGCGCCACGGTAACCCCTGTGCTCCTGCCCCCAGACCTGGCCACGGGGGGGGGGGGGCGCCCTGGTAACCCCTGTGCTCCTGCCCCCAGACCTGGCCCTGGGCGGGGGGGCGCCACGGTAACCCCTGTGGTCCTGCCCCAGACGTGGCCCGGGGGGGGGGGCGGGCGCCACGGTAACCCCTGTGCTCCTGCCCCACACCTGGCCCCGGGGGGGGGGGGGGCCACGGTAACCCCTGTGCTCCTGCCCCCAGACCTGGCCCCGGGGGGGGGGCCACGGTAACCCCTGTGCTCCTGCCCCCAGACCTGGCCCCGGGGGGGGGGGGCGCCATGGTAACCCCTGTGCTCCTGCCCCCAGACCTGGCCCTGGGGGGGGGGGCGCCCTGGTAACCCCTGTGCTCCTGCCCCCAGACCTGGCCCCGGGGGGGGGGCCACGGTAACCCCTGTGCTCCTGCCCCCAGACCTGGCCCTGGGGGGGGGGGCGCCACGGTAACCCCTGTGCTCCTGCCCCCAGACCTGGCCCTGGGGGGGGGGGGGGCCACGGTAACCCCTGTGCTCCTGCCCCCAGACCTGGCCCCGGGGGGGGGGGCCACGGTAACCCCTGTGCTCCTGCCCCCAGACCTGGCCCCGGGGGGGGGGGGGGCGCCACGGTAACCCCTGTGCTCCTGCCCCCAGACCTGGCCCGGGGGGGGGGGGGGCGCCACGGTAACCCCTGTGCTCCTGCCCCCAGACCTGGCCCGGGGGGGGGGGCGCCACGGTAACCCCTGTGCTCCTGCCCCCAGACCTGGCCCGGGGGGGGGCGCCACGGTAACCCCTGTGCTCCTGCCCCCAGACCTGGCCCCGGGGGGGGGCGCCACGGTAACCCCTGTGCTCCTGCCCCCAGACCTGGCCCCGGGGGGGGGGGCGCCCTGGTAACCCCTGTGCTCCTGCCCCCAGACCTGGCCCCGGGGGGGGGCGCCACGGTAACCCCTGTGCTCCTGCCCCCAGACCTGGCCACGGGGGGGGGGGCGCCACGGTAACCCCTGTGCTCCTGCCCCCAGACCTGGCCACGGGGGGGGGCGCCCTGGTAACCCCTGTGCTCCTGCCCCAGACCTGGCCACGGGGGGGGGCGCCACGGTAACCCCTGTGCTCCTGCCCCCAGACCTGGCCCCGGGGGGGGGGGCGCCACGGTAACCCCTGTGCTCCTGCCCCCAGACCTGGCCACGGGGGGGGGGCGCCACGGTAACCCCTGTGCTCCTGCCCCCAGACCTGGCCACGGGGGGGGGCGCCCTGGTAACCCCTGTGCTCCTGCCCCAGACCTGGCCACGGGGGGGGGCGCCATGGTAACCCCTGTGCTCCTGCCCCCAGACCTGGCCCGGGGGGGGGGGGGCGCCCTGGTAACCCCTGTGCTCCTGCCCCAGACCTGGCCCCGGGGGGGGGGGGCGCCACGGTAACCCCTGTGCTCCTGCCCCCAGACCTGGCCACGGGGGGGGGCGCCACGGTAACCCCTGTGCTCCTGCCCCAGACCTGGCCCCAGGGGGGGGGCGCCCTGGTAACCCCTGTGCTCCTGCCCCCAGACCTGGCCCCGGGGGGGGGGGGGCGCCCTGGTAACCCCTGTGCTCCTGCCCCAGACCTGGCCCTGGGGGGGGGGGGCGCCACGGTAACCCCTGTGCTCCTGCCCCCAGACCTGGCCCTGGGGGGGGGGGCGCCACGGTAACCCCTGTGCTCCTGCCCCAGACCTGGCCACGGGGGGGGGCGCCACGGTAACCCCTGTGCTCCTGCCCCCAGACCTGGCCCCGGGGGGGGGGGGCGCCACGGTAACCCCTGTGCTCCTGCCCCCAGACCTGGCCACGGGGGGGGGCGCCACGGTAACCCCTGTGCTCCTGCCCCCAGACCTGGCCACGGGGGGGGGCGCCCTGGTAACCCCTGTGCTCCTGCCCCAGACCTGGCCACGGGGGGGGGCGCCATGGTAACCCCTGTGCTCCTGCCCCCAGACCTGGCCCGGGGGGGGGGGCGCCCTGGTAACCCCTGTGCTCCTGCCCCAGACCTGGCCCCGGGGGGGGGGGGCGCCACGGTAACCCCTGTGCTCCTGCCCCCAGACCTGGCCACGGGGGGGGGCGCCACGGTAACCCCTGTGCTCCTGCCCCAGACCTGGCCCCAGGGGGGGGGGCGCCCTGGTAACCCCTGTGCTCCTGCCCCAGACCTGGCCCCGGGGGGGGGGGCGCCACGGTAACCCCTGTGCTCCTGCCCCAGACCTGGCCCCGGGGGGGGGGGGGCGCCACGGTAACCCCTGTGCTCCTGCCCCCAGACCTGGCCACGGGGGGGGGCGCCACGGTAACCCCTGTGCTCCTGCCCCCAGACCTGGCCCGGGGGGGGGGGGGCGCCCTGGTAACCCCTGTGCTCCTGCCCCAGACCTGGCCCGGGGGGGGGGGGGGCGCCCTGGTAACCCCTGTGCTCCTGCCCCCAGACCTGGCCCCGGGGGGGGGGGGGGGGTGCCACGGTAACCCCTGTGCTCCTGCCCCAGACCTGGCCCGGGGGGGGGGGGCGCCCTGGTAACCCCTGTGCTCCTGCCCCAGACCTGGCCCGGGGGGGGGGGGGGCGCCCTGGTAACCCCTGTGCTCCTGCCCCAGACCTGGCCCCGGGGGGGGGGCGCCCTGGTAACCCCTGTGCTCCTGCCCCAGACCTGGTGCCCCGGGAGGTGGTGGCCGGGTGGCTGAAGTACCTGAGGAATGAGCTGCCGGCCGTGGCCTTCAAAGCCTGCACCCAGCAGCAGAGCCAGCACCTGGTAAGGGGGCCGGCGGGGGTGGGGCCGGGCCCGGGGTGGGGGGGGCACTGCCCTGCCTCCTGCTGCAGCCGCTCTCTCCCCCAGCAACAGAGCAAGGTGCCTGCGGCCACGGCCCCCGGCGAGCTGCTGAGCAGCGGGGCCTGCGTGGGAGCCGCCTGCCTGCTCACCGTGCTGGCCAACTACAGCCGCAGCCAGGACCTCAAGATGGCCATCAGTGTGGGGGTGGTAGGTAAGAGAGGGGGTCCTCCCCCTGGCTCTGGGGGAAAGTGGGGGCTAGTGGTTAGAGCAGGGGGGTGTGGGGATGGGAGCTTGGCCTCTCTCCAGCTGGCTCTGGGGGGAGTGGGGACTAGTGGTTAGAGTGGGGTGGGGGTGGGAGCCCGGCCGCCTGGCCTCTCTCCAGCTGGCTCTGGGGGGAGTGGGGGCTAGTGGTTAGAGTGGGGGGGGGGAGCGCGGCCGCCTGGCTTCTCTCCAGCTGGCTCGGGGGGGGGGGGGGAGTGTGGGCTAGTGGTTAGAGTGGGGGGGAGCGTGGGAGCCCGGCTGCCTGGCTTCTCTCCAGCTGGCTCTGGGGGGAGTGGGGGCTAGTGGTTAGAGTGGGGGGGGGAGCCCAGCCGCCTGGCTTCTCTCCAGCTGGCTCTGGGGGGAGCGGGGGCTAGTGGTTAGAGTGGGGGGGGAGCCCGGACGCCTGGCTTCTCTCCAGCTGGCTCTGGGGGGAGCGGGGGCTAGTGGTTAGAGTGGGGGGGGAGCCCAGCCGCCTGGCTTCTCTCCAGCTGGCTCTGGGGGGGAGCGGGGGCTAGTGGTTAGAGTGGGGGGGGAGCCCGGACGCCTGGCTTCTCTCCAGCTGGCTCTGGGGGGAGCGGGGGCTAGTGGTTAGAGTGGGGGGGGGGAGCCCAGCCGCCTGGCTTCTCTCCAGCTGGCTCTGGGGGGGAGCGGGGGCTAGTGGTTAGAGTGGGGGGGGAGCCCGGCCGCCTGGCCTCTCTCCAGCTGGCTCCCTTTGCCCCGTTCCAGGCTACCCCAACGTGGGCAAGAGCAGCCTGATCAACAGCCTGAAGCGGAGCCGGGCCTGCGGGGTGGGGGCCACACCCGGCGTGACCAGGTGAGGTCCTGCCCGGGGGCGGGGGGGATGGGCCAGGGCTGCCCCGCTGACCCCCCCCCCCCCCAGGTGCCTGCAGGAGGTGCAGCTGGACCGGCACATCAAGCTCCTGGACTGCCCCGGCCTTGTGCTGGCGCCCGCGGCCTCCGACGCTGCCCTGGTGCTGCGCAGCTGCCTCAAGGTGGAGCAGGTGGCCGACCCGGTGGCGCCCGTGGATGCCATCCTGCGCCGCTGCGCCAAGGAGCAGGTGGGTAGGGACGGGGGGGTCACTGGGGCGGGGCAGCCGTGGGGTGGGGGGGCAGTCGCGGCGCGTGGGGTGGGGGGGCAGTCGCGGCGCGTGAGGTGGGGGGAGCCGCGGCGCGTGGGGGGGGGAGCCGCGGTGGCATGGCCCTGTTGCTGGCCTCTCTCGCGGAGCTGGGGGGGGAGCCGCGGTGGCTTGGCCCTGTTGCTGGCCTCTCGCGGGGCGGGGGGGGAGCCGCGGTGGCATGGCCCTGTTGCTGGCCTCTCTCGCGGGGCGGGGGGGGGGAGCCGCGGTGGCATGGCCCTGTTGCTGGCCTCTCTCGCGGGGCGGGGGGGGGGAGCCGCGGTGGCATGGCCCTGTTGCTGGCCTCTCGCGGGGCGGGGGGGGGAGCCGCGGTGGCTTGGCCCTGTTGCTGGCCTCTCTCGCGGGGCGGGGGGGGGGAGCCGCGGTGGCTTGGCCCTGTTGCTGGCCTCTCTCGCGGGGCGGGGGGGGGGAGCCGCGGTGGCATGGCCCTGTTGCTGGCCTCTCTCGCGGGGCGGGGGGGGGGAGCCGCGGTGGCTTGGCCCTGTTGCTGGCCTCTCTCGCGGGGCGGGGGGGGGAGCCGCGGTGGCTTGGCCCTGTTGCTGGCCTCTCTCGCGGGGCGGGGGGGGGGAGCCGCCGCGGCGGCATGGCCCTGTTGCTGGCCTCTCTCGCGGGGCGGGGGGGGGAGCCGCGGCGGCATGGCCCTGTTGCTGGCCTCTCTCGCGGGGCGAGGGCGCCTGTGACGGCAGCTCCCCTGGGTCCCGCCGTGGCCCCGCGCTAAGGGCGACCGTCCCCGGACCACGTCCACTCCTAGCCCGGCCGGCGCTCCCCAGGGCATCTGCCCGGCCCAAGCCGAGAGCTCTGGGGCAGCTGGCAAGGCTGGGGGGGGGGGCGCCCTGCTGGCCCCTGGCCTGGGCTTCCGCACTCACCTCCTTGCGGGGTCCCGCGCCCCCGTCTCCCCTCCGCGCACGGGGCGGCCAGTTCCTAGGGACACTCCGGCTCTGGGGCTCGGCGCTGCGCGGCGGCAGGAGCGGTGCCCGTGGGGCCGGGCTGTCCCCGCCTTGGTCCCTAGCATTGGCGCCGCCCCACAGCCTCTGGCCAGAGGACCGCTGCCGCCGAGTGCCGGGGGGCTGGCCTGCCGCTGGCAATCTGGGCCTAGAGTCGCCCCTCGGCTCTGAGGCCAGGCTGGGGGGGAGGGAGGAGGCGGGCGCAGGCTGACGGGCGTGTCCGGCCGCTCCCGCCCCAGCTCATGCAGCACTACGGCGTGCCGGCCTACCGGGACGTGGCGGAGTTCCTAGCGCACCTCGCCCGGAGAACGGGGAAACTGAGGAAGGGGGGCGTGCCCGACCACGAGAAGGCGGCCAGAGCGGTGCTGAGCGACTGGATGAGGTGGGTGGGGCGCGGGACGGGTTCCTGGGGGGTGGCGGGGGGAGCTGGTAAGAGCCCCTTTCCTGTCCTCCCCAGCGGGAAGATCAGCTACTTCACGCACCCCCCCGAGAGCCACACGCTGCCGACCCACCTCAGCGCCCAGATCGTCTCGCAGATGGGCCAGGCCTTCGACTTCGAGGCGCTGGAGCAGGGCAACCAGGAGACTTTGGCCAGTGAGTAGTGAACGTGGCTGGGAACCGGCCAGGCCCCCTCCCCCAGCTCTAACCGCTAGGCCTCACTCCCCGGAGCCAGGGCACAGAGGATATCGCTTTCTCGGGGGCGCGGCAGAGCATCGGCTCACGGGGCTCTCCCTGTGCCCACTCCCTGCCCAGGCCTCTCGTCGCTTCCCGCGGGCACCGGCCTCGCGCCCACCGGCCTGGCTGGCGGGGCAGGGACAGAGATGGAGGAAGAGGCGGCGGCAGGCCAGGAAGAAAGCGCCATGGAGGAAGACCGAGATCTGGAGGTATGGAAAGGGCGGGGGGAGGAGCATGTCCCATAAGCCCCACCCCCTGCACAGGCTCCGCCCACACATTCCCTAGAGGTGGAGGCTTTGGCCCCCTCACCCAGCCCCCCGTTCTTGGTGCCCACGGGAGAGTCGATATCCTGGCCCCCCCTCAGGCCTCCCTCTCCCCCAGCTCGGGCCCGTGACCGTGGCACTGAAGGCTAAGACCAGAGCGGCTCCGGCGGCGGAGAGGCCTGGCCCCCGCGCCCCCTGCCTGGAGGAGGTGGCCGCCCTGGACCCCCTGCACCAAGGGCAGGGCCTGCGGGCAGCCAGCAAGCGGCGGAAGAAGCGGCAGAAGAGAGCAGGTTGGTGGAGGGCGGAGCGGGGCAGCAGGGGGGAACTGAGGCACAGAGCAGTGGCTTGGCTGAGGTCCCTGGTGGCTCCCAGGCCTCCCCCACCCAAGCCTGACCCGCCGGGGCCGGGAGAGAACCCTGGAGGCCTGTGGCAGGAGCCAGGGCGGGGGAGCGCTCACTCTGCACGGCCGGCTCCTGCGCCCACGGCTCTGCTGGCCGGAGGGCTCGCGGGGGGGGGTGTCATATGCCAGCGGGGGGGGTGCACAGCTTGCTGGGGGGGGTCGCTGGGCGGATCTCACAGCTCACTTGCCTCCTGCAGAGAAAATCGCCAGCAAGCTCTCCGCCACGCTGACAGCTGCCATGAACTTCGGCGCCGCAGGCGACTAGGCGCCACGCCGGCCGCCTGGGGACCCCGCTCCCCCGGAGCCCTGCCCGCCAGCCTGGGGACTCTGCCCGCCCAGGGACCCCGCTCCCCCGGAGCCCTGCCCGTCAGCCTGGGGACCCTGCCCCCCTGGAGCTCTGCCCGCCCGGGGACCCCGCCTGCCCGCGACAAGCACAGAGCCACCTCTCCGGAAACGTCAGGCTCCCTTTATTACAAGCTAAAAAGCTGGGGCATGGGCAGCCCCCAATAAAACACCATGTGCTGCTCCCCCCGTCCCCTTGGTCTCATTCACTGCAGGCTGGGGAGGGAACCCAGCCCCCCCCCCCCCCCACGCTGCTGCAGGAGCCGGGGGAGAAGCCAGGGGCTGGGCCGGGCATCCCAGGCGGGCTCAGCGGGGCGGCAGCTGGAGGGAGGGCCGGCGACGGAGGTCGTAGCGGCAGAGCTGGAGGAGACACGTTCAGAGCAGTCAAAGGCCTGGCCCTGGGAGGGGAGTGGGGTCCAGTGGTTAGAGCAGGGCTCGGCTCACCCTGTCCCACGGTGGGGGGTTGTCGTGTGGCTCCGAGTCCCGGCGGCTGGGGCGTCTCTGCAGCCGGGCGCGCTGGCGGGCCGGGGAGCCGCTCCTGGGCTTGGGGCTGCTGGTCCTGCCTTCCGCCCCTGGCCCTACGCAGACAGGGCTGGGTTAGCGGGGAGCTCCCTCCGGCACCGCCCAGACCCCCCCGGCGTCCTGCCCTCCTTCCGCCTGCTCTGCCCACTAGACCCCGCTCCCCTCCCAGAGCCTGCAGAGAACCCAGGCCTCCTGCCCCCCTTCCGCTCTACCCACTAGACCCCGCTCCCCTACCCACTAGACCCCACTCCCCTCCCCCCTTCCACCTGCTCTGCCCACTAGACCCCGCTCCCCTCCCCCCTTCCGCCTGCTCTGCCCACTAGACCCCGCTCCCCTCCCCCCTTCCGCCTGCTCTGCCCACTAGACCCCGCTCCCCTCCCCCCTTCCGCCTGCTCTGCCCACTAGACCCCGCTCCCCTCCCCCCTTCCGCCTGCTCTGCCCACTAGACCCCGCTCCCCTCCCAGAGCCTGCAGAGAACCCAGGCCTCCTGCCCCCCTTCCGCTCTACCCACTAGACCCCGCTCCCCTACCCACTAGACCCCACTCCCCTCCCCCCTTCCACCTGCTCTGCCCACTAGACCCCGCTCCCCTCCCCCCTTCCGCCTGCTCTGTCCACTAGACCCTGCTCCCCTGCTCCCTTCTCTACCCACTAGACCCCACTCCCCTCCCCCTTCCGCCTGCTCTACCCACTAGACCCTGCTCCCCTCCCCCCTTCCGCCTGCTCTACCCACTAGACCCCGCTCCCCTCCCAGAGCCTGCAGAGAACCCAGGCCTCCTGCCCCCCTTCCGCTCTACCCACTAGACCCTGCTCCCCTACCCACTAGACCCCACTCCCCTCCCCCCTTCCACCTGCTCTGCCCACTAGACCCCGCTCCCCTCCCCCCTTCCGCCTGCTCTGCCCACTAGACCCTGCTCCCCTGCCCCCTTCTCTACCCACTAGACCCCACTCCCCTCCCCCTTCCGCCTGCTCTACCCACTAGACCCCGCTCCCCCTCCCTGACCCAGGGGAGACCCTGGCGTGGGGGGCCGCTCACCCCAGGGCGCCCCTCGCTCTGGCTGGGAGAGGGGCTCCGGGAAGCCCGAATCCACAAACTCCATGCTGTCCTGGCTGGGCTTCTGGCCCCGCTGAGCCAGCAGGCGCTCTGAGTGGGGGAGGGGAGAGGGGTTAGCCCGCCCACATGACCCCACCTCTTCCTAGCCCCGCCCAGACAGAGATGCTCCACCCTCTTATCCCCTCCCCCTGAGGTTTAGCTCCACCCATTCTGTGATGCCCTGACCATAATCCCCGCTAGCTCCGCCCCAGCCATGCCCATGCAAATGATCAGTCCACTAGCCCCTCCCCCTGCCTTGACCCAGGACCTCCCCCCCCCCTCGCCCGGCCCTGCCCCCTACCGGTCTCCTGCAGGATGTCCTGCATCTGGGCCCGGGTCTCCTGCAGCCCCCGCAGCAGCTCCCGGCTCTGCTGGGCCACGTCGCGGTAGGTGAGGGTGCAGTAGGCCAGGACGGCCAGCCCGGCGCCCGCGCACAGCCTGCGGCACAGCCCCACCCAGCGGGCCAGGGCCTCCTGAGAGAGGGCACCGTCAGGGCAAGGACCCCCACGGCCCGCCCGGCACCCAGCCCTGCCCCCGCCCCCACCTGGGTCAGATCAAGGGTCTATCTTGGCCAGCGCCAGGTGCCCCAGAGGGGGTGGACCGAAGACAACGATCAAGCGATTTGTCTTCTGCCATCCCTCTCCAGCCTCTGACAGACAGAGGCCAAGGACACCATTTCTACCCCCTGGCTAGTAGCCTTTTATGGACCTAACCTCCATGAAATTATCTCACTTCTCTTTAAACTCTGTTCTAGTCCTGCCTTCACAGCCTCCTCTGGCAAGGAGTTCCACAGGTTGACTACACGCTGTGTGAAGAACTTTTTAGTTTTAAACCTGCTCCCCATTAACTTCATTTGGTGTCCTCTAATCCTCCTATTATGGGAACTAATTAATAACTTTTCTTTATCGGCCCTCTCCACACCACCCAGGATTTTCTAGACCTCTATCATATCCCCCTCAGTCTCCTCTTTTCTAAACTGAAAAGTCCCAGTCGCTTTAACCTCTCCTCATATGGGACCTGTTCCAAACCCCTAATCATTTTAGTTGCCCTTTTCTGACCCCATTCCAAGGCCAAAATATCTTCTTTGAGGTGAGGATGGGGGGGGGGCGCAGTATTCAAGATGTGCGTGTACTATAGTTTTATACAGGGGCAGTAAGATATTCTGGGTCTTATTTTCTATCCCTTTCCTAATAATTCCTAGCATCCTATTTGCCTTTTTGACCACCGCTGCACTCTGTGTGGGAGTTTTCAGAGAACTGTCCACGATAACTCCAAGATCTTTCCTGATTTGTCGTAGCCAGATTAGCCCCCATCATACTGTACGTATAGTTGGGGTTATTTTTCCCGATGTGCATTACTTTACACTTAGCCACATTAAATTTCATTTGCCATTTTGTTGCCCAATCACTCAATTTGGTGAGATCTTTTTGGAGTCCCTCACAGTCTGCTTCTGTCTTGACTATCCTAAACAGTTTGGTATCATCTGCAAACTTTCCCACCTCACTGCTTACCCCTTTCTCCAGATCATTTATGAATAAGTTGAAAAGGACTCGTCCCAGGACTGACCCTTGGGGGACACCTCTAGTTACCCCTCTCCAGTCTGAACATTTACCATCTATTCCTACCCTTTGTTTCCTGTCTTTTAACCTCAGCCCGCTCTAACCACTACACCCCACTCCTCTGAGCCACAGAGCACCCAGGAGGCCTGGCCCTGCACACCCCCAATCTCAGATGCCCAAGGAGCAAAAATGCAAGTTCCCCCACCCTGGCTGGACCCAGTGTCTCCTGACCTGAGAGGGCAACGGGGGGGGGGGGGGATGAAGGGAATGCCCTGGGGGGGAATGCAGGGCAGGGGGCTCCGGGGACTGGTCAGTACCGTCGGGTCAGAACTGGCCTCAGCGTTTTCCAGGACCAGGCCGCTGAGCGTGCGCTCCAGGTAGACATTGACGGCCACCAGGGCCAGCAGGATCAGCCTGGGACAAAAGAGAAAGGGGCCCGTGGGCAGGGAAAGGGGGGTCCTGACCCACGCCCTGCCCCCTGGGCCAGCGCGGGTCCGGCCCTGGGCGGGGTGCAGGCGGCCCTACCTGGCCCCAGCGGTGCGCGGGCTGGAGGTGAGCAGCAGGGCGGCGCTGCCGGTCAGCAGGTGGTAGAAGACGGAGCCCAGAGCCTGCGACTCCCCCACCAGGAAGTGGTGCAGGTAGCTGAGGCGGTTCACGATCTCGGCGAAGGCCAGGCGCTGCCGGCCGGCCACCTCCTGCATCTCCCGGAAAGCCTCCCGCACGCCTGCCAGGAGCCGGGTCAGCAGTCACGCCCCCCCCCCGCGCTACCCACTAGCCCCCACTGCCCTGCCAGAGCCAGGCAGAGAGCCCAGGAGTCCTGGCCCCCACCCTCCACCCACCCCGCGCTACCCAGTAGTCCCCACTGCCCTCCCAGAGCCAGGCAGAGAGCCCAGGAGTCCTGGCCCCCACCCTCCACCCACCCCGCGCTACCCACTAGCCCCCACTGCCCTCCCAGAGCCAGGCAGAGAGCCCAGGAGTCCTGGCCCCCACCCTCCACCCACCCCGCGCTACCCACTAGCCCCCACTGCCCTGCCAGAGCCAGGCAGAGAGCCCAGGAGTCCTGGCCCCCACCCTCCACCCACCCCGCGCTACCCACTAGCCCCCACTGCCCTGCCAGAGCCAGGCAGAGAGCCCAGGAGTCCTGGCCCCCACCCTCCACCCACCCCGCACTACCCACTAGCCCCCACTGCCCTCCCAGAGCCAGGCAGAGAGCCCAGGAGTCCTGGCCCCCACCCTCCACCCACCCCGTGCTACCCACTAGCCCCCACTGCCCTGCCAGAGCCAGGCAGAGAGCCCAGGAGTCCTGGCCCCCACCCTCCACCCACCCCGCGCTACCCACTAGCCCCCACTGCCCTGCCAGAGCCAGGCAGAGAGCTCAGGACTCCTGGCCCCCAATCTCCATCCATCCCGCGCTACCCACTAGCCCCCACTGCCCTGCCAGAGCCAGGCAGAGAGCTCAGGACTCCTGGCCCCCACTCTCCATCCATCCCGCGCTACCCACTAGCCCCCACTGCCCTGCCAGAGCCAGGCAGAGAGCTCAGGACTCCTGGCCCCCAATCTCCATCCATCCTGCGCTACCCACTAGCCCCCACTGCTCTGCCAGAGCCAGGCAGAGAGCTCAGGACTCCTGGCCCCCACTCTCCATCCATCCCGCGCTACCCACTAGCCCCCACTGCCCTGCCAGCACAGGAGGACTCAGGCGGTACCCGTGGAGGAGTCCTGCAGCGTCTGTCTGAGCAGCTCCCCGTGGCGGAGAATCTCCTCCTGGGAGCGCAGGGTGGCCTCCTGCGCCGCGCGCCGCCTGCTCCGCCAGCCGCTTGGTCTCCTCCAGCCGCGCGGAGACGCCCTCCGAACTGGCCACCAGCCTGGGGGGAGCGCCAGGTAGCGGAGCCGCCGCTCGGACACCCCGGGGGAGGGGCGCCCCACTGCCAGCCCCGGCCTGCCACGCACCCCCCCCAGGCCTGCCTCAGGCGTGGCCAGTGCGCCCCCCCCCCATCCTGCAGGGGCCCCCCGCAGGCCTTCCCCCCGCACCCCACCAAACCCTGCCCTCTCCCCACAGACCTCCCTCCGCACCCCGCCAAACCCTGCCCTCTCCCCACAGACCTCCCCCCGCACCCCGCCAAACCCTGCCCTCTCCCCCACAGACCTCCCCCCGCACCCCGCCAAACCCTGCCCTCCCCCCCACAGACCTCCCCCCGCACCCCGCCAAACCCTGCCCTCTCCCCACAGACCTCCCCCCGCACCCCGCCAAACCCTGCCCTCTCCCCACAGACCTCCCTCCGCACCCCGCCAAACCCTGCCCTCCCCCCCACAGACCTCCCCCCGCACTCCGCCAAACCCTGCCCTCCCCCCCACAGACCTCCCCCCGCACCCCGCCAAACCCTGCCCTCCCCCCCACAGACCTCCCCCCGCACCCCGCCAAACCCTGCCCTCTCCCCCACAGACCTCCCCCCGCACCCCGCCAAACCCTGCCCTCTCCCCCACAGACCTCCCCCGCACCCCGCCAAACCCTGCCCTCCCCCCCACAGACCTCCCCCCGCACTCCGCCAAACCCTGCCCTCCCCCCCACAGACCTCCCCCCGCACTCCGCCAAACCCTGCCCTCCCCCCCACAGACCTCCCCCCGCACCCCGCCAAACCCTGCCCTCTCCCCACAGACCTCCCTCCGCACCCCGCCAAACCCTGCCCTCTCCCCACAGACCTCCCCCCGCATCCCGCCAAACCCTGCCCTCTCCCCACAGACCTCCCCCCGCACCCCGCCAAACCCTGCCCTCCCCCCCACAGACCTCCCCCCGCACTCCGCCAAACCCTGCCCTCTCCCCACAGACCTCCCTCCGCACCCCGCCAAACCCTGCCCTCTCCCCACAGACCTCCCCCCGCACCCCGCCAAACCCTGCCCTCCCCCCCACAGACCTCCCCCCGCACTCCGCCAAACCCTGCCCTCCCCCCCACAGACCTCCCCCCGCACTCCGCCAAACCCTGCCCTCCCCCCCACAGACCTCCCCCCGCACTCCGCCAAACCCTGCCCTCCCCCCCACAGACCTCCCCCCGCACTCCGCCAAACCCTGCCCTCCCCCCCACAGACCTCCCCCCGCACCCCGCCAAACCCTGCCCTCCCCCCCACAGACCTCCCCCCGCACCCCGCCAAACCCTGCCCTCTCCCCACAGACCTCCCTCCGCACCCCGCCAAACCCTGCCCTCTCCCCCACAGACCTCCCCCCGCACCCCGCCAAACCCTGCCCTCTCCCCACAGACCTCCCCCCGCACTCCGCCAAACCCTGCCCTCCCCCCACAGACCTCCCCCCGCACTCCGCCAAACCCTGCCCTCCCCCCACAGACCTCCCCCCGCACTCCGCCAAACCCTGCCCTCCCCCCCACAGACCTCCCCCCGCACTCCGCCAAACCCTGCCCTCCCCCCCACAGACCTCCCCCCGCACTCCGCCAAACCCTGCCCTCCCCCCCACAGACCTCCCCCCGCACTCCGCCAAACCCTGCCCTCTCCCCACAGACCTCCCCCCGCACCCCGCCAAACCCTGCCCTCCCCCCCACAGACCTCCCCCCACACTCCGCCAAACCCTGCCCTCTCCCCACAGACCTCCCCCCGCACCTCGCCAAACCCTGCCCTCTCCCCACCCCTCCACAGGTCTCCCCCCCACACCCCAACCCTCTCTCACAGCTACACCCCCATAGCAGCCTGCACCCCCCCTTGGCCCGTTACACGTTGGCACACACGTAACAATTCATTCCACACAAGGGTGGGGACACGAGAAGGAATCGTGTCAATGGGAGGGGGGGAGGCTGGATCCTGGCTCCTGCCCCCCACCCAGGCAGCGCTGCCTCCTGGCTCCCCCTCTGTGAGCCACGGGCGCAGGCTGGCAGACGGGTGGGGCGGTTCACACCCTGCGGGCGGTGGCAGGTGGCACCTGTCCCTGCTTCTGTCCCCGAGCGCGAGGGCTCCCCTGGCCGCCTGCACCCGTGAGCCCCCCCGCTCTGGCCTGTGGGGCAGGGACCAGCCCCCAGCCAGCGCTGGCGGGGCTGAGCGCCGACAAACTCGGCTCAGGGGCGGAGCTGCTGCCCCCAGAGCTGGGGGCCTGCCCACGATCCCCTGCCCCCGAACCCCGGCTCACCGGTGCGCGGTGCGTTGGGCTCGCCGCCGCCAGGCCTCGCCGCGCAGGAGGTAGCAGAGGCTGTGGGCGTGGGTGAAGAACTCCGTGTAGACCCCGAAGGCCACCGGGTCCATGTGCTGGGTGCAGGCGCGGACGGAGCTGCCGGCCTCGCAGGGAGGGAAGGGCCGGCCCGACCTGGCCAAGCGACAGCCAGGGGCTCAGCCGGGACCCCCCGCCTGCTCCCCGCCCTAACCCCAGGGGCTGCCTCTCCCCTCCCCCCACGGGGAGTGACCCCGGGTGCCCCCGCCCCACCCACGGGCTGCCCTCTACGGGGAGTGACCCCGGGTGCCCCCGCCCCACCCACGGGCTGCCCTCTATGGGGCGTGACCCCGCGTGCCCCCGCCCCACCCACGGGCTGCCCTCTATGGGGAGTGACCCCGGGTGCCCCCGCCCCACCCACGGGCTGCCCTCTACGGGGACCCACCCCGGGTGCCCCTGCCCCACCCACGGGCTGCCCTCTACGGGGACCCACCCCGGGTGCCCCCGCCCCACCCACGGGCTGCCCTCTATGGGGCGTGACCCCGCGTGCCCCCGCCCCACCCACGGGCTGCCCTCTATGGGGCGTGACCCCCGCGTGCCCCCCGCCCCACCCACGGGCTGCCCTCTATGGGGACCCACCCCGGGTGCCCCCCGCCCCACCCACGGGCTGCCCTCTATGGGGAGTGACCCCGCGTGCCCCTGCCCCACCCACGGGCTGCCCTCTATGGGGAGTGACCCCGCGTGCCCCTGCCCCACCCACGGGCTGCCCTCTATGGGGAGTGACCCCGGGTGCCCCCGCCCCACCCACGGGCTGCCCTCTATGGGGAGTGACCCCGGGTGCCCCCCGCCCCACCCACGGGCTGCCCTCTATGGGGCGTGACCCCGCGTGCCCCCGCCCCACCCACGGGCTGCCCTCTATGGGGCGTGACCCCGCGTGCCCCCGCCCCACCCACGGGCTGCCCTCTATGGGGAGTGACCCCGGGTGCCCCCGCCCCACCCACGGGCTGCCCTCTACGGGGACCCACCCCGGGTGCCCCCGCCCCACCCACGGGCTGCCCTCTACGGGGACCCACCCCGGGTGCCCCCGCCCCACCCACGGGCTGCCCTCTATGGGGCGTGACCCCGCGTGCCCCCGCCCCACCCACGGGCTGCCCTCTATGGGGCGTGACCCCGCGTGCCCCCGCCCCACCCACGGGCTGCCCTCTATGGGGACCCACCCCGGGTGCCCCTGCCCCACCCACGGGCTGCCCTCTATGGGGAGTGACCCCGGGTGCCCCCACCCCACCCACGGGCTGCCCTCTATGGGGAGTGACCCCGGGTGCCCCCGCCCCACCCACGGGCTGCCCTCTACGGGGAGTGACCCCGCGTGCCCCCGCCCCACCCACGGGCTGCCCTCTACGGGGACCCACCCTGGGTGTCCCCGCCCCACCCACGGGCTGCCCTCTATGGGGAGTGACCCCGGGTGCCCCCGCCCCACCCACGGGCTGCCCTCTACGGGGACCCACCCCGGGTGTCCCCGCCCCACCCACAGGCTGCCCTCTACGGGGACCCACCCTGGGTGTCCCCGCCCCACCCACGGGCTGCCCTCTACGGGGAGTGACCCCGGGTGCCCCCGCCCCACCCACGGGCTGCCCTCTATGGGGAGTGACCCCGGGTGCCCCCGCCCCACCCACGGGCTGCCCTCTATGGGGACCCACCCCGCGTGCCCCCGCCCCACCCACGGGCTGCCCTCTACGGGGAGTGACCCCAGGTGCCCCCGCCCCACCCACGGGCTGCCCTCTATGGGGACCCACCCCGCGTGCCCCCGCCCCACCCACGGGCTGCCCTCTATGGGGAGTGACCCCGGGTGCCCCCGCCCCACCCACAGGCTGCCCTCTACGGGGACCCACCCCGGGTGCCCCCGCCCCACCCACGGGCTGCCCTCTACGGGGACCCACCCTGGGTGCCCCCCGCCCCACCCACGGGCTGCCCTCTACGGGGACCCACCCCGGGTGCCCCCACCCCACCCACGGGCTGCCCTCTACGGGGAGTGACCCCGCGTGCCCCCGCCCCACCCACAGGCTGCCCTCTACGGGGACCCACCCCGGGTGCCCCCGCCCCACCCACGGGCTGCCCTCTACGGGGACCCACCCTGGGTGCCCCCGCCCCACCCACGGGCTGCCCTCTACGGGGACCCACCCCGGGTGCCCCCACCCCACCCACGGGCTGCCCTCTACGGGGACCCACCCCGGGTGCCCCCGCCCCACCCACGGGCTGCCCTCTACGGGGACCCACCCCGGGTGCCCCCGCCCCACCCACGGGCTGCCCTCTATGGGGAGTGACCCCAGGTGCCCCCGCCCCACCCACGGGCTGCCCTCTATGGGGAGTGACCCCAGGTGCCCCCGCCCCACCCACGGGCTGCCCTCTACGGGGACCCACCCCGGGTGCCCCCGCCCCACCCACGGGCTGCCCTCTATGGGGACCCACCCCACGTGCCCCCGCCCCACCCACGGGCTGCCCTCTCCCGGGCCAGGCCCTGGGCATCACCTCTGCAGGTGGCAGTGGGCGAAGGCCAGGGCAATGCGGCTCTGCTGCTCCTCGTCCAGCTCCTGGCAGCCCACGTCCAGCCTGCCCAGGGCCCCCGCCCAGCAGGCCCCGAGCTGCGGGTGCTGGGCCAGCAGCTGGGCCTCCTGCAGCCGGGCACGGCCCTGGGCCAGCAGCCCCGGGTCCAGGGGGTCCAGGCCCTGGGGCCCAGGGCAGAGCCACAACACAAGCAGAAGAGCCAGGGGGGCCATGGGGGAGTAGGTCAGCAGGGGGCGGGGCCACTGGGGGTTAAATAGCTTATGGGGGCGGGGCCACTGGGGGTTACACCCCTTTGCATTGGGGCGGGGCCACTGGAATCAAGCACCTCCCATCGGGGGCGGGGCCACTGGGGTTATACCATTTCTGGGGTGGGGCGTTATGTCCCTCCCCTTGGGGCGGGGTCACTGGTTGCGCCCTGAGCGTGGGGAGAGGCTGCGGAAGGGAGTTCTCTGCTATCCAGCCCCTGGGATGCGCTGAGACACCGACCCCCCTTTCTTAGCGGAGATGGTACGTTCCATCTCCGCTTTTCCCCTTCTCCCGCCGGCCCCGCCCTGCGCGGGAGGCGGGGCGGGAGATCACAAAGCCGATTGGCTCCTATGTCAGCCACGCGCTCGCTGCGTGACCAGTGGCGCTTTAGTGCCACCTGGTGGCAAAGATGCCACGTTTGCTGCCGAGGCGGGGCCATGAAGCTAAGCAGGGCCAGGCGCGTTCAGGACGTGGAGGGGAGACATATGCCCTCCTCCCTGCCGGGGTGTGGGTGCACTGCCCCACAACAGTACGCGCCTGGACCCACGTGCACAGGGCAGCTACTGTCCAGCCTCGCCTGCGTGCAGCAGCCTGGCTGGGGATGGCAAAGAGTCTACATGAGCCAGCTGCATGCTGGGGCCACTGTTGCTCTGGGAGGACAGTCTAGTGGTTAGAGCAGGGAGGCTGGGAGCCATTTCTTTGCTCTCACCTGGACCTTCTAGCTTCATTGAATCTGTCTTCTAGCCTTCCTGGGGCCTCCACCCCAAAGTGCAGGCTGGCCAGCTGCGCCTGCCCTCTGGGGACATACCCCCAGCTGCGTATGAGCTCCCCCTTTGGACGCTGTCACCTTACCTACGGGATCCCATCTCAAATCAGTGTGCTGCCTGCCGGGGGATGGGATCCACCTGAAATCCAAGGTTCTCCTATAACTGCAGGTAGAGCTGGCAAGTGGTCAGGTAGCACTAACTCAGCTACCTCCTGAAGGGGCCAGAGTAAGTTTCCTGCAGGGGGGGGGGGGGGGGACGAATCCTTGCTGAACAAATGATTCACACACAAGCACACGGAGAAAAATCCACCTTAAATCAATAACCCGTATCCATTCCACCAAATCGCCAAATTGCACTTGGAAAGGAAATCCCACTTAAATTAAGGACCTGTGGTTTGGAGGGGAGAGGACTTGGGGGAGGTGTGGGGGGGGGCGGTTTTCAGGTATCTAAAAGGGTGTTACAAGGAGGAGGGAGAAAAATTGTTCCCCTTGACCTCTGAGCACAGGCCAAGAAGCAAGGGGCTTAAACTGCAGCAAGGGAGGTTTAGGTTGGACCTTAGGAAACACGTCCTGGCCGCTGGGTGGTGACACACTGGGATAAGTTGCCTGGGGGGGTTGTGGAATCTCCGTCCCTGGAGATATTGAAGAGCGGGTCAAACAGACCCCTGCCAGGGACGGGCTAGACCAGGGCTAATCAACACACGGCCCGTGGGCCAGATGTGGCCCCCCGGTGGGAGCCAAAACAAAAAAGTGGTCCCTGTAATGGCCTTCTGTTGAGAGGCGTTTTAGAAGGTCCATTCCTGGACTGTCATTGCTCCGGCATTGTCAAGTGCTGTCCTACGGGGCAGGTGGAAATCGGGTCAATGTTGCGTTGTATTAATATCTGCAGAACTGACTTCAATGTTCTGCGAGTTGTCGTCTGGCCTGCACCTTGGCATTCACGCCTGTCAGTGTGAAAGACGCTATTTGCATATAGATTTGCATGAGTTGCGGGCCTCGGCGTGTGCTGTGAGCATCACTGTGGCCCCCGGGGCTTCCAAAGCTGAGTAGCCCTGGTCTAGAAGTGAGGGCAGGGGTGGGCCGGCCACGATGCCTCTCGTGGTTCCTCCCGGTTCTAGTGTGCTACCATTCGAGGATTCTGCATCTGCTCATGGGGGGGGGGGGGTCTACCTTGATTCAGAACTTGTGTGGCCAGGGGAAAGCGAGTCCGCCTAATTCAGGGTCCCTGCTGGGAAGGAAGAATTCCACTTGAAATCTGGTCTGTGAGGGACCCTGGGGAGGGAGGATTCTGCTTTAAATCCATGATCCCTGGGGAAAGGGAGCGTTCCACCTTAAATCCACGATTGGAAGGGGGAGAGGAACGATTCCACCTTAAATCCAGGCTCTGAGGGCCATTGCACCTGGAATCCGTGAATGGGGAGGGGGATGTGGGCTGCCCCACTGCGGGAATGGGGGGGCCAGTCTCAGGGCCGGGCTACAGGAGCCCCACCCAGCCCAGTGGCTGGGCCACGCCCTCCGGCCTCACATCTCTGGTGGGCTGGGGACCACAAACGCGCCATAGGCCCCGCCCAGCAGGGCCTCCAGGGCGGCGCCCTTCACCAGCCAGCAGGGGCCCTGGTGGGCCGGCAGGGGCGAGTCCTTCAGCAGCCTGGTCACCCGCAGGGCCGGCACCACGGCGCCCCCTCTCTGCAGCCGCGGGGGCTGCTCCCCGCTGCCCGGCCACAGCTGGATGTCAGCGGCCTGGAACTGACCTGCAGGGGCGAGAGGGGGCAGGGGTGACTGGCGGGAACCCCCCTCCAGAGGGCAGCGGGGGAGGGGAGGGGGCCCCGATGCCCTTACCCAGCAGCCCATGGGCCTGGGCCGAGAGCCCGCGGCCGTCCAGCACGTAGAAGCCCAGGTGGTCTCTCTGCAGGGTGCTGGGGTGGCTGTACCGATGGCGCTGGACCACGAACTCCAGCCCGGCGCCCAGCCGCAGGGTCACGCTGGCGCCCGGCCCCACCCGCACGCCCAGCCCCGGGCGGCTGGTCCAGGCCGGGCGGCCGAAGGGCAGATCCAGGGCCCCCTCTCCCCGCAGGGCCATGCCCTGCAGTGTCACGTTGATGGCGTAGCGCAGCCGGGGGGCCCCCGCGAGCACCGTGATGGCGTCCAGGTAGGTGCGGGGCCGGCCCTCCGAGCCCGGCCGGGGGGGGGGCGCCAACGAGGTGTCCGTGGACAGCCAGGCCTGGGGGAGAGAGCACAGGTCACGCTGCGTCCACTGCGCTGTCAGGGTATGTCTACACTACCGCCCTAGTTCGAACCAGGAGCAAGGGGTGGGCACGGAGTCCGAACTAGCGGACATTTCAAAATGGCGGCGCCCGGATATATGCAAATGAAGCCCGGGAAGTTCAAATCCTGGGCTTCATTTGCAACTCCGGTTGCCTACATTACCAGCCTAGTTCGAACTAGTGTAGTGTAGACAGACCCCAAGGGACCCCCTCTTTTCCCCATGGTGCACCCCCACCTGGACCTCCCCCCGGACCCCAGAGCCCAGGAGAGAGCCCAGCGGACTGGGCCCCCTGCTCTGACCACCAGGCCCCACTCCCCGCCCAGAGCCCGGGAGAGACCCCAGGAGACCGGCCCCCTGCTCTAACCACCAGGCCCCACTCCCCGCCCAGGGCCCAGGAGCCCGGGGGCTCTCACCTCTGGGGGGGTCGGTCAGCAGCTGGAGCAGGTCCCCGGGGTGCCCGTCCAGGGTGAAGCACAGCATCTCCGGAGAGCCAGGCAGGCGGGCCACAAAGTGGGGGTCTCCATCCACTGCAAGCAGAGCACGGGGGGGAGGGGTGAGGGGGAGGAACCAGGCTGGCCCCACCCACCCCCGCCCAGGCAGCCTTACCTGAGGAGGAGAAGGTGAAGAACTTGGCACCAGCCAGGTTTGCCAGGCCCGCTGCGGGGGGAGGAGAGAGGGTCAGAGCCAGTGGGACGGAGCAACCCCCCGTCTCTGGCCCCCTCCCCCAGCGGGCCCGGCCTGGCACAGCCCCCCCCGGCCGCTTACCTGTGTCGCCGCCCGGCCCCTCCGGCGAGCCTGGTGGGGAGAGGCAGAGTCAGGGAGGGGGCAGGGGCTGCGTCCGGCTCTCGCTCTCCTGGCTGCGGGGGGAAGACGGGGCCCGAGCGAGCCTGGGCCGGTGCTGGGGGAAGCGGGACGGGGGCGCCCTGCGGCCTGGCTGGAGGGTTCAAGGGGTGACCCGGGGCTGGGGCTGGCTGCGGCGGGTGCGAGGGGAGTCTCGGCGGGCGGCGGAGGCAGGGAGGGGGGCAGGGCCTTGACTCCCCCCCCCCCCCCCCCCAGGCTGCTCCTGGCTCCCGTGAGGAGTCGGGGCTACGCTGGGTCCTGGGACCCGACAGCCCTTCTCCTCTACCTGCCGCCGGAGAGTCCCCCTGGCTGGGGCTCTGGGCTCAGCCCCACATGTCCCTGCACCTCGGCCGTGGGTCGCTGCTCCCAGGCACTGGGGGCTGTGGGGAGGGGGCCTTGCTCCTGCAGGCTCTGGTGCAGCGGGGGGTGGAGGGATGGGACCTGCCCTGTCATCTCCTGCCCAACTCTTAGCAGGCCAAGCTGCCAGCCCAGCGGGCCTACAGCTCCCAGGGATCTTGGCCTTCAAGGGGCAGCAGGCTGGGACGACCCCGGCTGCCTTCCACCGGGGGGGTTACCTGGGTAGTCTTCGTAATCCAGGACACCTGGAGAGAGAAGGAGCCAGAATAAACCCCCAGCACCTGCGGGGACCCCTGCCGTCAGGAGCCAGGTGGCTGGGGAGTGGGGGATGGGGGAAGTGGGGGGAACGAGGCAGGCAGCCGGGGGAGCACAGGCCGAGGGGGGATCCCAGCAGCGGGGGGGGTGGGGGGAGGTGGATGGGAAGCTGGGGGTGGGGGGGATCCCGGCAGCAGGGGGCGCAGGTGGGGGAGGTGGATGGGAAGCTGTGGGTGGGGGGGATCCTGGCATCGGAGGGTGTGGGGGGGAGGTGGATGGGAAGCTGGGGGTGGGGGGGATCCCGGCAGCGGGGGGCGTGGGGGGGAGGTGGATGGGAAGCTGGGGGTGGGGGGGATCCCGGCATCGGTGGGTGTGGGGGGGAGGTGGATGGGAAGCTGGGGGTGGGGGGGATCCCGGCATCGGGGGGTGTGGGGGGAGGTGGATGGGAAGCTGGGGGTGGGGGGGATCCCGGCATCGGGGGGTGTGGGGGGGAGGTGGATGGGAAGCTGGGGGTGGGGGGGATCCCGGCATCGGGGGGTGTGGGGGGGAGGTGGATGGGA
Organism: Pelodiscus sinensis; assembly: GCF_049634645.1. NCBI lineage: Eukaryota > Metazoa > Chordata > Testudines > Trionychidae > Pelodiscus > Pelodiscus sinensis. Next base: position 157,864 of record NW_027466031.1, read on the forward strand.
AGCTGGGGGTGGGGGGGATCCCGGCATCGGGGGGTGTGGGGGGAGGTGGATGGGAAGCTGGGGGTGGGGGGGATCCCGGCATCGGGGGGTGTGGGGGGAGGTGGATGGGAAGCTGGGGGTGGGGGGGATCCCGGCATCGGGGGGTGTGGGGGGAGGTGGATGGGAAGCTGGGGGTGGGGGGGATCCCGGCATCGGGGGGTGTGGGGGGGAGGTGGATGGGAAGCTGGGGGTGGGGGGGATCCCGGCATCGGGGGGTTTGGGGGGAGGTGGATGGGAAGCTGGGGGTGGGGGGGATCCCGGCAGCGGGGGTTGTGGGGGGGAGGTGGATGGGAAGCTGGGGGTGGGGGGGATCCCGGCAGCGGCGGGGGGAGCACGGCGAGGGGGATTGAGGAACCCTCCCGGCCCCGGGGAAGGAGGCAGCGGGGGGAGGGCCGTGGGGGGATGGGCAGCGAGAGGACCCCCACCCTTCTCTCCTTTGGCCGCCACGAAGCTGTACACGGCTGGCGGGTCGAGGGACTCCACAAACTCCTCCTCCAGTTCCTCTCCCGACAGGAGCCGTGCTTCGGCCGGCAGCAGCAGCAGCCGGTGGCTGAGATCGGTGGGCACAACGGAGCCCTCGGCGCCACGGGGGCCCTTGGCCTCTGGCCCGGGAGTGGCAGCCGCCGTGGCCCAGGAGAACGGGGCCCTCTCTGTTCGGGGCTGTGGTTGGTGTTTGGTGGCTGGCTGCTGCTGGACCGTGGCCATGCCCTTGGTGGTGGCTGATCCTGGGCTCGGCGGCAGATGAGCCGTGGCCCTGGGCTTCCCAGCTTTGGGTGCTCTTCCGGGCGTGGCTTGGGCTGCTTTGATGACGCCGTGGGCTGTGGGCACCGTGGCTTGGGCTGGTTTGGAGGTGCCCTGGGACGTGGCAGGTGCTCCTGGGACAGGCGTGGCTTGGGCTGGGCTGCAGAGAGGAAGGACCGTGGTAGGGGCCACGGACGTGACTCGGGTGGCATCCTCAGGCAGCAAGCTAGCCGTGGCTCCCGGGCCGGACGTGGCTCTGGCTACTTTGGTGGCCTGGTGGCTGGCCGTGGTGGCCCGCAGCGTGCCAGAGGTCCCCAGCGTGGCCTGCAGCTCGGGACGCTTCTCCTCATCCTCCGGCCTGACCACCACCAGCGAGGTGACGGGCGTGACAAAGTTGTACTTCAGCGAGAGGTTCGTGGCCTTCTCCGTGAGCAGGCGCCGGGCGGCCGTGTCGTTGGAGCGGAACCGGGCCTGCAGCAGATCCCGGATGGTGGAGAACGCCCAGAGGCGCTGCACAAAGCGCCCGATCTGCCCCAGGTCCGGAGAGCAGCCGAAGGGGGAGGCCTCCGTGGCATTGGCCGCGATCTCGTTCTGCAGGCTCAGCTGCCCGGTGTGGCCCTGGCCCACGGCCTGCACCTGCAGCTCGGTGGCTCCCGCGGCCACGCGCCCGGCCACCACCAGCTCGGAGCCGCGGAAGTAGTGGGGGAAGAGGGTGCGGGTGAGGTCGGCGCCCTCGCGGTAGGAGAGGGCCACGTCGGAGAGCAGCGGGCTGGCGATCTCCTCGTAGAAGCCCGTGAGCTGCAGCGTGGCGTCCGCGTCCTCGTAGATGCGCCGGGCCACGCCCTGGTTCTCCAGCGCCAGGCGCCGCAGTAGCCCGTAGTCGGCGTCGTCCCCGAAGGCCAGGCTGAAGAGGGCGACGGAGCCCCCCAGGGCCTGCCGCACGTTGGCCAGGATGCGGGCACCGGAGGTCACGCCTGCCGTGGGCTCCCCGTCCGTCAGGAAGATGAGCAGGGGGATCCGGCGGGGGGGCGGCTCCAGCGGGCTCTGCGCCAGCAACGAGGCGGCCTCCAGCAGGGCTTTGTTGATGTCGGTCCCTGAGCGAGAGAAAGGAAGGAGGGTCCCGAGTTCAGCCTTTCAAGTCCCCTGAGCATCCTGGCCGCCAGCCCCCGGCTCTACCCACTAGGCCCCACTCCCCTCCCCAAGCAGGAGAGAACCCAGCGTCCTGGCTGCCTGGCCCCGGCTCTACCCACTAGGCCCCACTCCCCTCCCTGATCGGGAGAGAACCCAACGTCCTGGCCGCCTGCCCCGCCTCTACCCACTAGCCCCCACTCCCCTCCCCGAGTAGGAGAGAACCCAGCACCCTGGCTGCCTGCCCCTGGCTCTACCCACTAGCCCCCACTCCCCTCCCCGATTGGGAGAGAACCCAGCGTCCTGGCTGCCTGGCCCCGGCTCTACCCACTAGCCCCCACACCCTCCCCGAGCAGGAGAGAACCCAGCATCCTGGCTGCCTGGCCCCGGCTCTACCCACTAGCCCCCACACCCTCCCCGAGCAGGAGAGAACCCAGCGTCCTGGCCGCCTGCCCCTGGCTCTACCCACTAGCCCCCACTCCCCTCCCTGATCGGGAGAGAACCCAGCGTCCTGGCCGCCTGCCCCTGGCTCTACCCACTAGCCCCCACTCCCCTCCCCGATCGGGAGAGAACCCAGCGTCCTGGCTGTCTGGCCCCGGCTCTACCCACTAGCCCCCACATCCTCCCCGAGCAGGAGAGAACCCAGCGTCCTGGCTGCCTGGCCCCGGCTCTACCCGCTAGCCCCCACACCCTCCCCGAGCAGGAGAGAACCCAGCGTCCTGGCCGCCTGCCCCTGGCTCTACCCACTAGCCCCCACTCCCCTCCCCGATCGGGAGAGAACCCAGCGTCCTGGCTGTCTGGCCCCGGCTCTACCCACTAGCCCCCACATCCTCCCCGAGCAGGAGAGAACCCAGCGTCCTGGCTGCCTGGCCCCGGCTCTACCCGCTAGCCCCCACACCCTCCCCGAGCAGGAGAGAACCCAGCGTCCTGGCCGCCTGCCCCTGGCTCTACCCACTAGCCCCCACTCCCCTCCCCGATCGGGAGAGAACCCAGCGTCCTGGCTGTCTGGCCCCGGCTCTACCCACTAGCCCCCACATCCTCCCCGAGCAGGAGAGAACCCAGCGTCCTGGCTGCCTGGCCCCGGCTCTACCCACTAGCCCCCACTCCCCTCCCCGATCGGGAGAGAACCCAGCGTCCTGGCCGCCTGCCCCTGGCTCTACCCACTAGCCCCCACTCCCCTCCCTGAGCAGGAGAGAACCCAGCGTCCTGGCCCCCTGCCCCTGGCTCTGCCCACTAGCCCCCACTCCCCTCCCCGAGCAGGAGAGAACCCAGCGTCCTGGCCGCCTGCCCCTGGCTCTACCCACTAGCCCCCACTCCCCTCCCCGAGGGGGAGAGAACCCAGCGTCCTCGCCGCCTGCCCCTGGCTCTACCCACTAGCCCCCACTCCCCTCCCCGAGCGGGAGAGAACCCAGCGTCCTCGCCGCCTGCCCCTGGCTCTACCCACTAGCCCCCACTCCCCTCCCCGATCGGGAGAGAACCCAGCGTCCTGGCTGCCTGCCCCTGGCTCTACCCACTAGCCCCCACTCCCCTCCCCGATCGGGAGAGAACCCAGCGTCCTGGCCGCCTGCCCCTGGCTCTACCCACTAGCCCCCACTCCCCTCCCCGAGCAGGAGAGAACCCAGCGTCCTGGCTCCCAGTTCCCCCGCATCCCAGTAGTCCGGGGGTAGGGAACCATTTTTGGCGTGGGGGCTGCAGAGCCACAGAAAATCAGTCGGGGCCGCAAGTGAGAAGCCAAAAGAGAAACCCCACTGAGGTGGCTGCCGGCAGAAAGAGCCCCTCCCCTCGCCTAGCAGCGCCCCATGGGGCCCAGGCGAGCAGAGCGCGGGGAGGTGGGGGGCGGCTCTCCCATGGCCGGGCGGGGCCCTGAGTTTCGGGGGCAGATCCAGGCCACCTCAGAATACGCTGGGGGCGCGGCAGGGGCCTGGCTGTGTGGGGCGCCTCGGGGGTGTAGGGGGCAGGGCGGGGCCTGGCTGCGGGGGACCCCCCAGACTCACATCCGTCCGCCTCCAGCCGGTGGACGTGGTCCTTGGCGCTGCGGAGGTTCTGGGCCGTGGCGGGGACGGCGTGGCCCGCCTGCCACACGTGCACGGTGTCCGAGAAGGTGACGATGTTGAAGCCGTCGTCCGGGTGCAGGTCGCTCAGGATGGCGTGCATGGCCTTCCTGGTCTGGGGCACAAAGGCAGCCATGGCCACTCCACCGGGGCAGGGCGGGGCATGCCGCAAGCTTTCCAAAGGGGGCAGGGGGGAGGGTTGCCAGATGGTTGAACCAAAGAATACCCAACACCCCCCAAAAAACGGGAAAAAATTCTGTTGAAGGGGGAAAAGGGGGGGAGACCAAAGTTGTTAAACAAAAAAAAGGGATTCCAAGGACTTATTCAGCCAATAGAAACTGTAAAATGTCAAATAAACCAGCATTAAAAGAGCAGGTCCCCTTTAAGAGTGAGTGCAGGGCTAGGGACGGGGAGCGGTTGAGCACTAAGACCCAGGGGAAGCATGGGGCCTGGGCTTCAGGGGCTGGGGATGTTGGTGGCCAGAGGAGTTGGGGGGGGAGGCCGGGTGCTGAGTGTTTGTAGGGTTGCCAGGTGCCCGGCATTTTCGCCTCCTGGCCGGGAAAAAATTCAGAAAATACCCAACATCTCAGGTGGTATACGCCTCACACATACACCCCGGCACAGCCGCACGGTCAGCCAGAGAGAGGTGTTGGTACCGAGGGATACGCCTCACACATACACCCCGGCACAGCCGCACGGTCAGCCAGAGAGAGGTGTTGGGACCGAGGGATACACCTCACACATACACCCCGGCACAGCCGCACGGCCAGCCAGAGAGAGGTGTTGGGACCGAGGGATACACCTCACACATACACCCCGGCACAGCCGCACGGTCAGCCAGAGAGAGGTGTTGGGACTGAGGGATACACCTCACACACGCACCCCGGCACAGCCGCACGGCCAGCCAGAGAGAGGTGTTGGGACCGAGGGATACACCTCACACATACACCCCGGCACAGCCGCAGGGCCAGCCAGAGAGAGGTGTTGGGACCGAGGGATACACCTCACACATACACCCCGGCACAGCTGCACGGCCAGCCAGAGAGAGGTGTTGGGACCGAGGGATACACCTCACACATACACCCCGGCACAGTCGCAGGGCCAGCCAGAGAGAGGTGTTGGGACCGAGGGATACACCTCACACATACACCCCGGCACAGCCGCACGGCCAGCCAGAGAGAGGTGTTGGGACCGAGGGATACACCTCACACATACACCCTGGCACAGCCGCATGGCCAGCCAGAGAGAGGTGTTGGGACCGAGGGATACACCTCACACATACACCCCGGCACAGCCGCACGGCCAGCCAGAGAGAGGTGTTGGTACCAAGGGATACACCTCACACATACACCCCGGCACAGCCGCACGGCCAGCCAGAGAGAGGTGTTGGGACCGAGGGATACACCTCACACATACACCCCGGCACAGCCGCAGGGCCAGCCAGAGAGAGGTGTTGGGACCGAGGGATACACCTCACACATACACCCCGGCACAGCCGCACGGCCAGCCAGAGAGAGGTGTTGGGACCGAGGGATACACCTCCCAGTCACACCTCATCTGCCAGAAGAGGGATATAGGAGCCTTCCACACCCCGTCATTAGCGGCTGCCACCTCTCCCTGCAGGGCGGCCCGGCTCCTCCCTGCTCTGCAGTGTCCTGTGGGGAGTGTCTCTGCCTGCGGATCTCTCTTGCTTTGTGCGAGCGCAGCCGGGAGATTGGCGGGCTCCACGCTTAGCACGTCCAGCTCGGCGCCGGGGCTCTGACTTCAGCACTGCCCCTTGCTGCATTGCGAGGGCCCCACAAGTCTCCCCGTCCCCGGTAGCAGGGGGCAGACAGGGCCGGCTGGCTGTGACATTGCGAGGGCCCCACAAGTCTCCCCGTCCCCGGTAGCAGGGGGCAGACAGGGCCGGCTGGCTGTGACATTGCGAGGGCCCCACAAGTCTCCCCGTCCCCGGTAGCAGGGGGCAGACAGGGCCGGCTGGCTGTGACATTGCGAGGGCACCACAAGTCTCCCCGTCCCCGGTAGCAGGGGGCAGACAGGGCCGGCTGGCTGTGACATTGCGAGGGCCCCACAAGTCTCCCCGTCCCCGGTAGCAGGGGGCAGACAGGGCCGGCTGGCTGTGACATTGCGAGGGCCCCACAAGTCTCCCCGTCCCCGGTAGCAGGGGGCAGACAGGGCCGGGTGGCTGTGACATTGCGAGGGCCCCACAAGTCTCCCCGTCCCCGGTAGCAGGGGGCAGACAGGGCCGGCTGGCTGTGACATTGCGAGGGCCCCACAAGTCTCCCCGTCCCCGGTAGCAGGGGGCAGACAGGGCCGGCTGGCTGTGACATTGCGAGGGCCCCACAAGTCTCCCCGTCCCCGGTAGCAGCGGGCAGACAGGGCCGGCTGGCTGTGACATTGCGAGGGCCCCACAAGTCTCCCCGTCCCCGGTAGCAGCGGGCAGACAGGGCCGGCTGGCTGTGACATTGCGAGGGCCCCGCAGGTCTCCCCGTCCCCGGTAGCAGGGGGCAGACAGGGCCGGCTGGCTGTGACATTGCGAGGGCCCCACAAGTCTCCCCGTCCCCGGTAGCAGGGGGCAGACAGGGCCGGCTGGCTGTGACATTGCGAGGGCCCCACAAGTCTCCCCGTCCCCGGTAGCAGGGGGCAGACAGGGCCGGCTGGCTGTGACATTGCGAGGGCCCCACAAGTCTCCCCGTCCCCGGTAGCAGCGGGCAGACAGGGCCGGCTGGCTGTGACATTGCGAGGGCCACGCAGGTCTCCCCGTCCCCGGTAGCAGGGGGCAGACAGGGCCGGCTGGCTGTGACATTGCGAGGGCCCCACAAGTCTCCCCGTCCCCGGTAGCAGGGGGCAGACAGGGCCGGCTGGCTGTGACATTGCGAGTTGACGTTTCTCCGTCACCACAAGGAGACGTCGGATGCTCCGGGGGCTTGTCTGGCCTCCTCGCCGCCGCCGCAACTGGCCAAATTCAGCCGCCTCTCCCGCGAGCTGCCCCACGCCGCCCGGCCCCTCTGCCCCACGCTCCCGTTCCTCCGAGTCCGACCACTCCCGGGCCGCGTGGCGCAGGCCCCGGCGATCCAGCTCCTCCTGGTCTCACGCAGGCCAGAGACCTGCCCCCCGTCCTTCCGGGTACCAAGACTGGCCAGCAAGCGCCGCCCCGGTACAGCGACTCCCTTCCCACCGACACCCGGGCCCGCTCGGGATCAGCCCCGCTCCCCCACCAGGCCTTCTCGCACCCCACACAGCTTGCGCCACACGTGGGGAGGCCCCGGCCCTGCCCGCCCCCAGCCAGGCGTGGGGCTCAGCTGGCGGGAGCACAGGGGGGGGCTGGGGTAGCAGGGACACAGCGGAGAACAGATGCGGCAGCACCGGCACCAGAAGCCACCCCCGAAACCAGAGCCCTGCTCCCCCTGCCCCCCAAAGCAGGGCCTTGCCCTCCTGTCCCCCAAGCCAGGGCCCCCCAAAGCAGGGCCTTGCCCCCCCTGCCTTCCAAGCCAAGGCCCTGCCCCCTCCCTGCCCCCCAAGCCAGCCCAGCTTGGGGCGGGGGGTGCAGCGTGGCATGAGTGGACAGTATCTAACTAGACGATGGCTGCTGCCGCCTCGGGCCTGGGGGAGCTGCTGTTCGCAGGGGCGGGTGCTTCCAAATCCACCCCCCAGCCGCCTCCTCTGCCCTCACCCGCCTGCCCCCCGGCCTCTCACCTGCCTGATCTTGGTGCCGTGCATGGAGCCGCTGACGTCGATGACGAACACCACGTCCTTGGGCACGGGGGGCAGCGCCCGGGGCGCGAAGTAGTGGGCGAAGTAGCCGTTGTAGATCTGCCGGGGGGCGCAGGGCCAAAGGGGTGAGGTGGGGGGGCTGCCCTGGGCGGGGTGGGGGCCGGGAGAGCCCATGGGTGGGACAGTGGGGGGGGTTGCCTGGGCATCCGCCTGTCCCGGCGTGTCGGGGCCCCCGCCCTGCGCCCACCCGCAGCCAGAGGGGACTCTCCACCGGCAGACGGAGCATCGGGTCGACCCAGGGCAGGCAGCCTCATTCCTGGGGGGGAGGGCTCCCGGGCCCCTCCCCCCCCTTCCTCCTAGCCCCGCCCCGACTGACCCCCCCCGCCTGCCCTTTGACCCTGGCCAGGGGTTGGGATCGTGGGGTCGGGCCCAACACCCCTGGGGTGAGTCGCCGGGAACGCCACCTAACCCGTGGCACAGAGCCAAGCCGGCACCCCCGCGACGCCACGCCAGCCCCTCCCGCCTCCCGGCCACCAGCGCCCCTACCTGCACGTCCCCCGCCACGTAACCCGGCCAGCACAGAGCCAAGCCGGCACCCCCGCGACGCCACGCCAGCCCCTCCCGCCTCCCGGCCACCAGCGCCCCTACCTGCACGTCCCCCGCCACGTAACCCAGCCAGCACAGAGCCAAGCCGGCACCCCCGCGACGCCACGCCAGCCCCTCCCGCCTCCCGGCCACCAGCGCCCCTACCTGCACGTCCCCCGCCACGTAACCCGGCCAGCACAGAGCCAAGCCGGCACCCCCGCGACGCCACGCCAGCCCCTCCCGCCTCCCGGCCACCAGCGCCCCTACCTGCACGTCCCCCGCCACGTAACCCGTGGCACAGAGCCAAGCCGGCACCCCCGCGACGCCACGCCAGCCCCTCCCGCCTCCCGGCCACCAGCGCCCCTACCTGCACGTCCCCCGCCACGTAACCCGTGGCACAGAGCCAAGCCGGCACCCCCGCGACGCCACGCCAGCCCCTCCCGCCTCCCGGCCACCAGCGCCCCTACCTGCACGTCCCCCGCCACGTAACCCGGCCAGCACAGAGCCAAGCCGGCACCCCCGCGACGCCACGCCAGCCCCTCCCGCCTCCCGGCCACCAGCGCCCCTACCTGCACGTCCTCCGCCACGTAACCCGGCCAGCACAGAGCCAAGCCGGCACCCCCGCGACGCCACGCCAGCCCCTCCCGCCTCCCGGCCACCAGCGCCCCTACCTGCACGTCCCCCGCCACGTAACCCAGCCAGCACAGAGCCAAGCCGGCACCCCCGCGACGCCACGCCAGCCCCTCCCGCCTCCCGGCCACCGCGCCCCTACCTGCACGTCCCCCGCCACGTAACCCGTGGCACAGAGCCAAGCCGGCACCCCCGCGACGCCACGCCAGCCCCTCCCGCCTCCCGGCCACCAGCGCCCCTACCTGCACGTCCCCCGCCACGTAACCCGGCCAGCACAGAGCCAAGCCGGCACCCCCGCGACGCCACGCCAGCCCCTCCCGCCTCCCGGCCACCAGCGCCCCTACCTGCACGTCCCCCGCCACGTAACCCGGCCAGCACAGAGCCAAGCCGGCACCCCCGCGACGCCACGCCAGCCCCTCCCGCCTCCCGGCCACCAGCGCCCCTACCTGCACGTCCCCCGCCACGTCCGGCATGGCCACGTCGTACTGAACCACGAAGTCCCCCAGGATGCCGGAGCTGGAGAACGCCGCCTGCTCCTGCGGGCTCGGGCGGAAGACCACCCAGGCGCAGTGGCTCCCCTTCTCCACCCTGGTGGAGGGCGGCGCGCCGGCAGCCCCTGCAGAGACGCCCCCCCGTCAGGGTACGAGACAGAGCCCTCCCGGCAGACTCCTGCCACCCCCTTTCTCAGCGCCCGGGAAGGAACCCAGGAATCGGCGGCCCGGGGAGCGGGACGGAAGGAAGGAGCCGGGGCGCGGAGCCAGAGGGACCCGACTGAACAGCGTGCGTGGCAGCCTGGCTGCAGGGGGACGGGCATGCGGGGCACCAGCTGGGGCAGCGCCCTACGGCGACTCGGGGCACCCGCTGCCGGGGTAGACGGGAGCCTGAAGAGCTCATGGGACGCGGGGGTGTCACCTGGGCGTCAAGGGGGCTTTCTCCCCGATGGGGCCCGGGCGTGGCGGCCGCCGCTGGCAGCCTGCACCCCACACGGCAGGAGGGCGGCGATGGTTGGGAAGGGCCCGCGAAGAGCCGCGAGAGCCGGCTCAGACCCAGCCTGCGAGCGGAAGCGTCCGGCGGGCCGGCGGCTCACGCCGCAGAGAAGGGCTCCAAGGACAAGGCCCAAACGCTGAGCAGGGGCTCTGGGCCCAGCCGCGGGAGGGTAACCCCAGGGTGGCAGCTGCCGCTAGGCGGCCCGGAAAGGAGGAACAGGGCTGGGCCAGAGCTGACGCACAGGTGGGCCGAGCAGATGCCCACGGAGACCCCTCCGGCTGACGGTGACTGGGCAGCTTGTGTCCCGGGGGGTGCCTACAGGAAACTCTTGGGAGACCCCGGAGTAACAAGGCCCGGCCGCAGGGAGACGCCGGGTAACAAGGCCCGGCCGCAGGGAGACGCCGGGTAACAAGGCCCGGCCGCAGGGAGACGCCGGGTAACAAGGCCCGGCCGCAGGGAGACGCCGGGTAACAAGGCCCGGCCGCGGGGAGACGCCGGGTAACAAGCCCGGCCGCAGGGAGACGCCGGAGTAACAAGGCCCGGCCGCGGGGAGACGCTGGAGTAACAAGGCCCGGCCGCGGGGAGACGCCGGAGTAACAAGGCCCGGCCGCGGGGAGACGCCGGGTAACAAGCCCGGCCGCAGGGAGACGCCGGAGTAACAAGGCCCGGCCGCGGGGAGACGCCGGGTAACAAGCCCGGCCGCAGGGAGACTCCGGAGTAACAAGGCCCGGCCGCGGGGAGACGCCGGGTAACAAGGCCCGGCCGCGGGGAGACGCTGGAGTAACAAGGCCCGGCCGCGGGGAGACGCTGGAGTAACAAGGCCCGGCCGCAGGGAGACGCCGGGTAACAAGGCCCGGCCGCAGGGAGACGCCGGGTAACAAGGCCCGGCCGCAGGGAGACGCCGGGTAACAAGGCCCGGCCGCGGGGAGATGCCGGAGTAACAAGGCCCGGCCGCGGGGAGACGCCGGAGTAACAAGGCCCGGCCGTGGCGAGACGCCGGAGTAACAAGTCCCGGCCGCGGCGAGACGCCGGAGTAACAAGGCCCGGCCGTGGCGAGACGCCGGGTAACAAGGCCCGGCCGCAGGGAGACGCCGGGTAACAAGGCCCGGCCGCGGGGAGATGCCGGAGTAACAAGGCCCGGCCGCGGGGAGACGCCGGAGTAACAAGGCCCGGCCGTGGCGAGACGCCGGAGTAACAAGGCCCGGCCGTGGCGAGACGCCGGAGTAACAAGGCCCGGCCGCGGGGAGACGCTGGAGTAACAAGGCCCGGCCGCGGGGAGACGCCGGGTAACAAGGCCCGGCCGCGGGGAGATGCCGGAGTAACAAGGCCCGGCCGCGGGGAGACGCCGGAGTAACAAGGCCCGGCCGTGGCGAGACGCCGGAGTAACAAGGCCCGGCCGTGGCGAGACGCCGGAGTAACAAGTCCCGGCCGCGGCGAGACGCCGGAGTAACAAGGCCCGGCCGTGGCGAGACGCCGGAGTAACAAGGCCCGGCCGTGGCGAGACGCCGGAGTAACAAGGCCCGGCCGTGGCGAGACGCCGGAGTAACAAGGCCCGGCCGTGGCGAGACGCCGGAGTAACAAGGCCCGGCCGTGGCGAGACGCCGGAGTAACAAGGCCCGGCCGTGGCGAGACGCCGGAGTAACAAGGCCCGGCCGTGGCGAGACGCCGGGTACCTCGCACGGCGTTGGTGAGCAGGCGGCTGGTGCGGAGCGGCAGCACGTGGAGGTGGTCGATGCCGGTGCGCTCCGAGATGCTCACCACCACGGTGAGGTTCTCCACCACCTGCTGGGGGCGCACGCTCACGGCGTGCTGGTACTTCCCCATGTGCCGCTGCAGCAGCTCCTCGTAGCTCAGCTCGAAGGACACCTGGCTGCCGGCCGCCACGCTGGCAGAGACCCGGAACTTCTCCATCTCCCGGTCCCTGGGGGCACCGCCAGCCATGAACCCGGGGTCCAGCCCCCAGCCCCACGCTCTACCCACTAGCCCCCACTCCCCTCCCAGAGCAGGGATGGAACCTGGGGTCCAGCCCCCAGCCCCACGCTCTACCCACTAGCCCCCACTGCCCTCCCAGAGCAGGGATGGAACCCAGGGTCCAGCCCCACGGCCCCTCGCTCTACCCATTAGCCCCCACTCCCCTCCCAGAGCAGGGATGGAACCCAGGGTCCAGCCCCCAGCCCCACGCTCTACCCACTAGCCCCCACTGCCCTCCCAGAACCAGGAGTCCTGGCTCCCAACCCGCCCCCCCCACTCTAACCACTAGGTGCCAGGGTCTCACCTCGTGCCAACGTGAGCCGCTGTCCTGCCCTGTCTCCGGGCCTCATCGTACATCTTCTTGGCTTGCTGCTTCTCTTTCACCTCCGCCACGTAGAGCTGGTTGTTGATGGTTCTAGGGTGGAGGAGAGAGGGGCTGTGGGAGATGGCTCCGCGCCCCTCCCCTGAAAGGAGCAGACACAGTGTGGGGGGGTCTCCTTGATTAGAGCTGGTTCTGGGGACCCCCCAGTCCCACGCCCCCTCCACCCCCCCGTCCCCACCCGCACACCCTTCCACCCACTGCCCCGTCCCCACCCGTACACCCCTCCACCCACCGCCCCGTCCCCACCCGCACACCCCTTCATCCACCGCCCATCCCCACCCGCACACCCCTTCATCCACCGCCCATCCCCACCCGCACACCCCTTCATCCACCGCCCATCCCCACCCGCACACCCCTTCATCCACCCACCCCCCCGTCCCCACCCGCACACCCCTCCACCCACCCACCCATCCCCACCCGCACACCCCTTCATCCACCGCCCATCCCCACCCGCACACCCCTTCATCCACCCACCCCCCCGTCCCCACCCGCACACCCTTCCACCCACTGCCCCGTCCCCACCCGCACACCCCTTCATCCACCCACCCCCCCGTCCCCACCCGCACACCCCTTCATCCACCCACCCCCCCGTCCCCACCCGCACACCCCTCCACCCACCCACCCATCCCCACCCGCACACCCCTTCATCCACCGCCCATCCCCACCCACACACCCCTCCACCCACCGCCCCGTCCCCACCCGCACACCCCTTCATCCACCCACCCACCCGTCCCCACCCGCACACCCCTTCATCCACCCACCCACCCGTCCCCACCCGTACACCCCTTCATCCACCCACCCCCCCGTCCCCACCCGCACACCCCTTCATCCACCCACCCACCCGTCCCCACCCGCACACCCCTTCATCCACCCACCCACCCGTCCCCACCCGCACACCCCTTCATCCACCGCCCATCCCCACCCGCACACCCCTTCATCCACCGCCCATCCCCACCCGCACACCCCTCCACCCACCCACCCATCCCCACCCGCACACCCCTTCATCCACCGCCCATCCCCACCCGCACACCCCTTCATCCACCGCCCATCCCCACCCGCACACCCCTTCATCCACCACCCATCCCCACCCGCACACCCCTTCATCCACCGCCCATCCCCACCCGCACACCCCTTCATCCACCCACCCACCCGTCCCCACCCGCACACCCCTCCACCCACCCACCCGTCCCCACCAGCACACCCCTCCACCCACTGCCCAGCCCTCCACCCACCCGTCCCCACCCGCACACCCCTCCATCCACCGCCCAGCCCTCCACCCACACGTCCCCACCCACACACCCCTCCACCCACCTGCCCATCCCTCCACCCACCTGTCCCCACCTGCACACCCCTCCATCTCCCTTCCCACAATCCCACCTGTCCCCCCTTCGTGACTACCTCACCCCCTCTCTCCTGTCCCCATCATCCCTCCCCCAGCGTCCCACATTCTTTAATCTCGCTGGCTCTGGGCCCCCCCGGTCCCTCCGTGCTCCCCCAGGTCCCGGTGCAGGCCCGGCCCGCTCGCACATGCTGAAGTTGGAGATGAAGGCGGCCGCGGGCAGGTCCAGGTCGAAGACGGCCTCCTTGGGCCCGGCGTGCGCGTTGCTCAGGACGGCCCGGACGCAGGTGGTGGCGTAGCGGGACACGATGGTGGAGCGCACCGAGAAGCTGCGCATGCTGAGCTGGGGACACAAGCGGGATGTCTGCCCTGCGGCCCCTCCCCCGGCCTGTGGCTCATGGGGGGGCCGGGCCAGAGCCGCCTAGACCCCCGTGTCCCTAGGAGACGGCCCTTCCCGCGCGGATCCCCCTTTCCTAGCGGCTCCCAGCCCGCCCAGTCCTCATCCTCCCCTGCCCCGGCCCTGCCTGTGCCTGGAGCCCACTGCGGAGGGGACCCTGTCTCCTGGGAGCCCCGCTCCGTTACAGTGGAGCTCCAGCGCCTCTGCCCGTAGTGTCACAGGGGCCAGACCCAGCCCGGCTCCATCGCCCACACCGCCACTGGAGTCAGACCCCAGCCCGGCTCCATCGCCCACACCGCCACTGGAGTCAGACCCCAGCCCGGCTCCATCGCCCACACCGCCACTGGAGTCAGACCCCAGCCCGGCTCCATCGCCCACACCGCCACTGGAGTCAGACCCCAGCCCGGCTCCATCGCCCACACCGCCACTGGAGTCAGACCCCAGCCCGGCTCCATCGCCCACACCGCCACTGGAGTCAGACCCCAGCCCGGCTCCATCGCCCACACCGCCACTGGAGTCAGACCCCAGCCCGGCTCCATCGCCCACACCGCCACTGGAATCAGACCCCAGCCCGGCTCCATCGCCCACACCGCCACTGGAATCAGACCCCAGCCCAGCTCCATCGCCCATAGGGCCACTGGAGTCAGACCCCAGCCCGGCTCCATCGCCCACACCGCCACTGGAGTCAGACCCCAGCCCGGCTCCATCGCCCACACCGCCACTGGAGTCAGACCCCAGCCCGGCTCCATCGCCCACACCGCCACTGGAATCAGACCCCAGCCCGGCTCCATCGCCCACACCGCCACTGGAATCAGACCCCAGCCCAGCTCCATCGCCCATAGGGCCACTGGAGTCAGACCCCAGCCCGGCTCCATCGCCCACACCGCCACTGGAGTCAGACCCCAGCCCGGCTCCATCGCCCACACCGCCACTGGAGTCAGACCCCAGCCCGGCTCCATCGCCCACACCGCCACTGGAATCAGACCCCAGCCCAGCTCCATCGCCCATAGGGCCACTGGAGTCAGACCCCAGCCCGGCTCCATCGCCCACACCGCCACTGGAGTCAGACCCCAGCCCGGCTCCATCGCCCACACCGCCACTGGAGTCAGACCCCAGCCCGGCTCCATCGCCCACACCGCCACTGGAATCAGACCCCAGCCCGGCTCCATCGCCCACACCGCCACTGGAATCAGACCCCAGCCCAGCTCCATCGCCCATAGGGCCACTGGAGTCAGACCCCAGCCCGGCTCCATCGCCCACACCGCCACTGGAGTCAGACCCCAGCCCGGCTCCATCGCCCACACCGCCACTGGAGTCAGACCCCAGCCCGGCTCCATCGCCCACACCGCCACTGGAGTCAGACCCCAGCCCGGCTCCATCGCCCACACCGCCACTGGAGTCAGACCCCAGCCCGGCTCCATTGCCCACACCGCCACTGGAGTCAGACCCCAGCCCGGCTCCATCGCCCACACCGCCACTGGAGTCAGTGGGGCCAGACCCCAACCCGGCTCCATCGCCCATAGGGCCACTGGAGTCAGTGGGGCCAGACCCCAGCCCAACTCCATCGCCCTTAACGCCATTGGAATCATAGAATCCTAGAGCACTAGGACTGGAAGGGACCTCGAGAGTCATGGAGTCCAGTCCCCTGCCCCCATGGCAGGACCCAGCACTGTCTAGCCCATCCCTGCTAGACATTTCTCTAACCTGCTCTTCAATGTCTCCGGAGATGGGGATTCCACAACCTCCCTGGGCAATGGATCCCAGTGTTTGGCCCCCCTGACAGGCAGGATGTTTTTCCTAATGTCCAACCTAAACGTCCCTCGCTGCAGTTTAAGCCGCTTGCTCCTTGTCCTGTCCTCAGAGGCCAGGGGAACAAGTTTTCTCCCTCCCTGGAGTCCGTGAGGCCAGACCCCAGCCGGGCTCCAGCGTCCGTAGCGCCACTGGGGTCAGCGGGCGAGCGGCACAGCCCTACACCCCGGTAGAGCAGCGTGGTTTGCGGGTTTCTCTCTGCCCGTGCTCCACAGGCCCAGGAGCAGTGCCGGAGCTCCGGAGGGGTTGAGCAGGGTTAGCTTTGTGCTGCACTGGGTGCCAGACAGACCGGAAGACCTTTCAGCCTAGAGACAGGCCACCCCGGCGACCCAGCCCCACTGGACCCGCAGCTGTTGGCTGGCGAGGAGATGGGATCCCTGTGGTTAGAGGGAAGCAGCGGGGCAGACTCAGCTGCGACCACTCTGTGAGGGGAGCGGGGTCTAGTGGTTAGTGCTGGGAGCTGGGACACCTGGGTCCTCTCCCCAGTTCTGCGGGGGGAGCTGGGAGAGCGAGGGGCCGCTGCAGTCTGGAGGTGGCAAACAGGGCCCAGCCCCCCGGGTGTCACGTCTCCTGCTGCGGCCACGAGCCCCCAGACCGTAGCGAGGGGAGTGGAAAAGCCCTGAGCCTCACCTCCGGAGTCCGGGGCTGCCCGGGGCTGGGAGGAGGCCCCAGGCACAGCAGGAGGGCGAAGGAAGGGAGCAGCAGCTGTCTCAGCCGTGGCATGGTGCGTCCCCGCGGCTCTGCCGAGGAGACCCAGCCTGAGAGCCCTTCTTAAAGGTCCCTGGGCTTACCCCGCACCTCTCAATGTAGCATTCATGCGGACACAAGCCCCGATTGTCCGCCCCTCGGCGGCTGGAGGGAGGCCAGGCCTCCGCGCTCCCCTCCGCAAGGCGAAATGCAAACAACGTGCTCAGGAGAGCCCGGCCCCGGGTTGAAAAGGGAAAGACGCAAAGCGGAGGGCGTCTGCCAGCAGGTCAGCAGAGCCCGGGCGCCCACGGGCAGGTCAGTGGGAAAGGAACGCCCCGGCCCCTGGCTGGGTCATCGCCGCGCTCTCAACCCGGCCGGCTCTAGGGCTGCAGGTGCAGTGGCTCCCCGCATCGAGCTGGGTTTCACAGCGGGCGCAGCGCTGGGATCCGCGAGGGGGATCTTCCCACGGGCCGGAAAGCCCTGGTGTGCACAGATCCCGGCCCGGGGCAGGGTGGGCCTGGCTCTTCCAGGGGGATGGGGCACAGATCCCAGCCCCGTCCAGCCCGGGGCAGGGTGAGCCTGGCTCTTCCAGGGGAGTGGGGCACAGATCCAGTCCCCGTCCGGCTCGGGGCAGGGTGAGCCTGGCTCTTCCAGGGGAGTGGGGCACAGATCCCAGCCCCGTCCAGCCCGGGGCAGGGTGGGCCTGGCTCTTCCAGGGGGATGGGGCACAGATCCAGTCCCCGTCCGGCTCGGGGCAGGGTGAGCCTGGCTCTTCCAGGGGGATGGGGCACAGATCTGGTGGGCCTGGCTCTTCCAGGGGGATGGGGCACAGATCCCAGCCCCGTCCAGCCCGGGGCAGGGTGAGCCTGGCTCTTCCAGGGGAGTGGGGCACAGATCCAGTCCCCGTCCGGCTCGGGGCAGGGTGAGCCTGGCTCTTCCAGGGGAGTGGGGCACAGATCCCAGCCCCGTCCAGCCCGGGGCAGGGTGGGCCTGGCTCTTCCAGGGGGATGGGGCACAGATCCAGTCCCCGTCCGGCTCGGGGCAGGGTGAGCCTGGCTCTTCCAGGGGGATGGGGCACAGATCCAGTCCCCGTCCGGCTCGGGGCAGGGTGAGCCTGGCTCTTCCAGGGGGATGGGGCACAGATCTGGTGGGCCTGGCTCTTCCAGGGGGATGGGGCACAGATCCAGTCCCTGTCTGGCTCGGGGCAGGGTGGGCCTGGCTCTTCCAGGGGGATGGGGCACAGATCCCGGGGCAAGGGGGCAGTTGCCCTGGGGGGCCAGTGATTCCAAGAGGCCCAGAGTGCCCAGCCACCGCTGCAGCAGCGGAGTCCTGGGCCCTTGAAATGGCCACCGGAGCAGGTGGGGGGGTGCACGGGCTCCTGGCAGCTGGGAGGGCTGGCTGCCCCGGGCCCGGCCCCTGCAGGGGCGTGGGCCCAGCCCCAGGAGCCTGGCTTGAGGCCCGGAGGCGGCTGGCTCTGTTGGCGCGTGAGGAAACCCGAGCAGCACTATTGCTCCATGTCTGAGGTCAGCAGAGCGCCTCGTGCTGCTTGCCGGGACGCCGGGGACACAGGCTGTCTCTGTCCCATTGCCCGCCTGCTCGGACGCTCCTGGGCCAGAAGAGACCCCAGGATCCCCTAGTCCCGGGCGCTGGCTGGGCTCGCCCTGGGAAGGATTCGGACTAAACTCGAAGGGAACTTTTCGACGAGATCGGCGTCGTGTAGACGTCTCATCCACCAACACGGCACTAGAGACGCTGCTTGGGGCTGGCTCGGCAAATAGCCGCCATGTCGGGGAGCAGCTGTCCCCTTTCTTACAGTGCACCCTGAGCGACCCCAGGACTCCAGTGATCACAGGGGCGTCGGCTGCTCTCCAGCCCTCGGGCCGGGGTCCAACGGGGAGGTATGCTTCTGCCCCGCTCCACAGGCTGGGGGGGTCTACAGCAGGCAGCAAAGCACTGTGCAGGGGCCCTGATCCCGGTTAGGGAGTGTCCGGAGCAACGGGGGTCCAGTCGCAATCTGGGGGTGCCTGGGCAGCACTGCTTGGCACAGTGGGGCCCCAAGCTCCGGTCGGGGGATTGCTGTCACAGCACAAGGACACACACAGATACGCTCTCTACAGAGGAAGGAGGAAAGGAGACTAGCGGGAAGGGCGGAACCACTGGCGTAGGGGCAGGCTGGATTGCCCATCTCTTGATGTCTTGAGATCAGGACTGGGAGCCAAGCGCCATCAGAAGCAATGGATGTGATCCCAGGCCTGGCTCCTGTCACCCAGGCCAGATGCGACCCTCTCTGTGCCTCCTTCCACTGTCGAGACCCTCCCAGCGCTGAGCCGCACTCTCAAGATGGTGGAAGCTAAGAAAGGAAGTAAACCAGTACGGAGCCAGAGCTTCTCTTGGCCGGCAGGATGTTGACAGCAGC
The DNA here is from genome assembly GCF_049634645.1 of Pelodiscus sinensis. Lineage (NCBI taxonomy): Eukaryota > Metazoa > Chordata > Testudines > Trionychidae > Pelodiscus > Pelodiscus sinensis. The sequence goes on from NW_027466031.1 coordinate 176,740, forward strand.
CTCTGCCAGAGAGGACAGAGCCAAGGCTCAGTGAAAAGGCTGCTTCTTTCTTTTGGAAAAAGTCAAAACAACAAAACCAAGGATTCAGGAGCCACAAAAAAGGGAACTGGAAAAAAGCTGAAGGAGGCCGGAAGGGACGACCCAGAGCCGTGAAAGACATTAGTCATCGACAGGAAAACGTTTCGCCTGTGCTGGTGTCTTGCTTATTTACCCGACGGTGGGTTTGGAATTCACCCCAGAGCCGTGCAGGCTGAAAATACTTCTCAGTCCCGGCGGCTGGTGACCAAGCATTCTGCATTTCCACACACGAACTCCCGCTGAGACCTGGCACCCTTGTGCCAGGCGTTGCCCAGACCGCGCCCAAGATCGGGGCCCCCGCCATGCACCGACGCCCATCGCCAGCAGGTGCCCCTTGTGCCATGGGCTGAGGTCAAGGCCCTCACTGCATCTAGCGCTCCAGGGGAGGGATGTTAAATATCGGTTAATCGAATAGTCGGTTTACCTCATGAATTCTTATCGGTTACTCAACTAGTCTAGAGTCCCCGGGGTGGGGCCAGCAGCTTGTGTGCTCCGGCCCCACCCCCGGGGAGCGCCCTGCCACTCCATGCTGCTGCTGCTGCTGTATCAGAGGCAGCAGCGTGGGGTGCCAGGCAGGAGCTGGTCTCCGAGGGGAGCCAGTTTAAAAACCAGCTCCCCTTATGGGCCAGCTGCCTGGCGCCCTGCACTGCTGCCTCTACATAAGAACATAAGAATGGCCATACTGGGTCAGACCAAAGGTCCATCTAGCCCAGTAGCCTGTCTGCCGACAGTGTCCAGCACCAGGTGCCCCAGAGGGGGTCGACCAAAGACAATGATCAAGCGATTTGTCTCCTGCCATCCCTCTCCAGCCTCTGACAAACAGAGGCCAGGGACACCATTTCTACCCCCTGGCTAATAGCCTTTTATGGACCTAACCTCCATGAAATTATCTAGCTTCTCTTTAAACTTTGTTATAGTCCTAGCCTTCACAGCCTCCTCTGGCAAGGAGTTCCACAGGTTAACTACGGGCTGTGTGAAGAAGAACTTTCTTTTATTAGTTTTAAACCTGCTCCCCATTAACTTCATTTGGTGTCCTCTAGTCCTTCTATTATGGGAACTAATTCATAACTTTTCTTTATTCACCCTCTCTACACCACTCATGGTTTTATAGACCTCTATCATATCCCTCCTCAGTCTCCTCTTTTCTAAACTGAAAAGTCCCAGTCGCTTTAACCTCTCCTCATATGGGACCCGTTCCAAACCCCGAATCATTTTAGTTGCCCTTTTCTGACCCCTTTCCAAGGCCAAAATATCTTCTTTGAGGTGAGGAGACCACATCTGTACACAGTATTCAAGATGTGGGCGTACCATAGTTTTATACAGGGGCAGTAAGATAGTCTGTCTTATTTTCTATTCCTTTCCTAATAATTCCTAGCATCCTATTTGCCTTTTTGACCGCCGCTGCACTCTGTGTGGAAGTTTTCAGAGAACTGTCCACGATAACTCCAAGATCTCTTCCCTGATTTGTCGTAGCCAAATTAGCCCCCATCATACTGTACGTATAGTTGGGGTTGTTTTTTCCACCAGTATAGAAGCAGCAATGCAGGGTGGCAACAGCCTCTGTCTGGGGTGGTGTCTGAGCTCCCGGACACAGCATGAGCCAGACCTGAGCCGGGCTGCCTGCCCGCCTGGCTCCTAATACCCCTAACAAACCCAGGGTCTGCTAACTTAAGTTCTACTAACCCTTGGCTCACTTCGCAAGGTGTTAGGATCCCCAGTGGGGGTAGGTCCCAGACCCGGCACAAACCAGGACTGAGCTGGGCTGCTGGACCAGCCTGCTACAAAATGTACTGGCAAGGAGGGGCGCCGGGGGTGGAGATGGGTTAGGGTTGCCAGGTGTCCAGTTTGGAACCGGACAGTCCAGTATTTGAGCTTTCGGTTCGGGAAACAAATTTAGAAACTAGAACTGTCCGGTATTTTCGAAATAAGACGTACTGTAGATTGCGCTGCCATGGCAAGCGTGTCCGGTATTTTCGAAATAAGACGTACTGTAGATTGCGCTGCCATGGCAAGCGTGTCCGGTATTTTAGAAATAAGACGTACTGTAGATTGCGCTGCCATGGCAAGCGTGTCCGGTATTTTAGAAATAAGACGTACTGTATATTGCGCTGCCATGGCAAGCGTGTCTGGTATTTTCGAAATAAGACGTACTGTAGATTGCGCTGCCATGGCAAGCGTGTCCGGTATTTTCGAAATAAGACGTACTGTAGATTGCGCTGCCATGGCAAGCGTGTCCGGTATTTTAGAAATAAGACGTACTGTAGATTGCGCTGCCATGGCAAGCGTGTCCGGTATTTTCGAAATAAGACGTACTGTAGATTGCGCTGCCATGGCAAGCGTGTCTGGTATTTTCGAAATAAGACGTACTGTAGATTGCGCTGCCATGGCAAGCGTGTCCGGTATTTTCGAAATAAGACGTACTGTAGATTGCGCTGCCATGGCAAGCGTGTCCGGTATTTTCGAAATAAGACGTACTGTAGATTGCGCTGCCATGGCAAGCGTGTCCGGTATTTTCGAAATAAGACGTACTGTAGATTGCGCTGCCATGGCAAGCGTGTCCGGTATTTTCGAAATAAGACGTACTGTATATTGCGCTGCCATGGCAAGAGTGTCCGGTATTTTCGAAATAAGACGTACTGTAGATTGTGCTGTCATGGCAAGCGTGTCCGGTATTTTTGTTGAACCCATCGGGCACCTCTAGGTGGGTCTATTTGAAGACACTTTCTAAACGCCCCTCCCCCAGCCTTGCGGGAGGGATGACTGAACCCGTCTCAACTAATTACTGGGGACAGACAATGACAAAAGGGGCAAGGCGTGCAGGCTAAAGGTTTATAACTAGGGAACCGGATGGGGACACCGAGCAGAGAGCCCTGGCCAGCGCCCACTGCTCCTCAAAGCTATGGAAGGAGCCAGCGGACGCCGCCCAGAGGAGCTCTGCCCGGACTCGTGACACGAGGGAAGAGCGGAAATGGGCCCCCCAGTCGCAGAGCCCCCTCGCCCAGCATCCTCCTCCTGGTATCATAGAGAGCGGTCTCTGCGAGGGCCAGGCGCAGGCTGACGAGGTGTGATGGGGTGTGATCCAGGAAGAGGGGAGGGGAGAAGTGCAGCCAGGCCCTCAGGAAGAGGCTCTGGAGGAGCCGGACTAGGGGCTGCAGCCGGCCAGGTTCCCCCTCACCCGCAGAAGGGGCAGGGACACGCCCGGCTCACGCCCGTGGGGGAGCCGCCAGCCCATGTCCCCGAGGGGCCGTGGAATTAGGTCAGAATAGACGCTGGCCCAGCGGGCCCCCCACAGGGCTTAGATGGGGGGGGCCCGTCACACGGACTGGACTGTGCCATTGCACCCGGCCCAGCGCCAGGCCCGACACGGGGCCCCCCACGGGGCTTAGATGGGGGGGGCCCGTCACACGGACTGGACTGTGCCATTGCACCCGGCCCAGCGCCTGGCCCGACACGGGGCCCCCCCACGGGGCTTAGATGGGGGGGTCCCGTCACACGGACTGGACTGTGCCATTGCACCCGGCCCAGCGCCTGGCCCGACACGGGGCCCCCACGGGGCTTAGATGGGGGGGCCCGTCACACGGACTGGACTGTGCCATTGCACCCGGCCCACGCCTGGCCCGACACGGGGCCCCCCCACGGGGCTTAGATGGGGGGGGCCCGTCACACGGACTGGACTGTGCCATTGCACCCGACCCAGCGCCAGGCCCGACACGGGGCCCCCCACGGGGCTTAGATGGGGGGGGCCCGTCACACGGACTGGACTGCGCCATTGCACCCGGCCCAGCGCCTGGCCCGACACGGGGCCCCCCCACGGGGCTTAGATGGGGGGGGCCCGTCACACGGACTGGACTGTGCCATTGCACCCGGCCCAGCGCCAGGCCCGACACGGGGCCCTCCCCACGGGGCTTAGATGGGGGGGGCCCGTCACACGGACTGGACTGTGCCATTGCACCCGGCCCAGCGCCTGGCCCGACACGGGGCCCCCCCACGGGGCTTAGATGGGGGGTCCCGTCACACGGACTGGACTGTGCCATTGCACCCGACCCAGCGCCTGGCCCGACACGGGGCCCCCCACGGGGCTTAGATGGGGGGGGCCCGTCACACGGACTGGACTGTGCCATTGCACCCGGCCCAGCGCCTGGCCCGACACGGGGCCCCCCCACGGGGCTTAGATGGGGGGGGCCCGTCACACGGACTGGACTGTGCCATTGCACCCGGCCCAGCGCCTGGCCCGACACGGGGCCCCCCACGGGGCTTAGATGGGGGGGGGCCCGTCACACGGACTGGACTGTGCCATTGCACCCGGCCCAGCGCCTGGCCCGACACGGGGCCCCCCCACGGGGCTTAGATGGGGGGGGCCCGTCACACGGACTGGACTGTGCCATTGCACCCGGCCCAGCGCCTGGCCCGACACGGGGCCCCCCCACGGGGCTTAGATGGGGGGGGCCCGTCACACGGACTGGACTGCACCATTGCACCCGGCCCAGCGCCTGGCCCGACACGGGGCCCCCCACGGGGCTTAGATGGGGGGGGCCCGTCACACGGACTGGACTGTGCCATTGCACCCGGCCCAGCGCCTGGCCCGACACGGGGCCCCCCCACGGGGCTTAGATGGGGGGTCCCGTCACACGGACTGGACTATGCCATTGCACCCGGCCCAGCGCCTGGCCCGACACGGGGCCCCCCCACGGGGCTTAGATGGGGGGGGTCCCGTCACACGGACTGGACTGCGCCATTGCACCCGGCCCAGCGCCTGGCCCGACACGGGGCCCCCCACGGGGCTTAGATGGGGGGGGCCCGTCACACGGACTGGACTGCGCCATTGCACCCGGCCCAGCGCCTGGCCCGACACGGGGCCCCCCCACGGGGCTTAGATGGGGGGGGCCGGTCACACGGACTGGACTGTGCCATTGCACCCGGCCCAGCGCCTGGCCCGACACGGGGCCCCCCCACGGGGCTTAGATGGGGGGGGCCCGTCACACGGACTGGACTGTGCCATTGCACCCGACCCAGCGCCTGGCCCGACACGGGGCCCTCCCCACGGGGCTTAGATGGGGGGGGCCCGTCACACGGACTGGACTGTGCCATTGCACCCGGCCCAGCGCCTGGCCCGACACGGCGCCCCCCCACGGGGCTTAGATGGGGGGGGCCCGTCACACGGACTGGACTGTGCCATTGCACCCGGCCCAGCGCCTGGCCCGACACGGGGCCCCCCACGGGGCTTAGATGGGGGGGGCCCGTCACATGGACTGGACTGTGCCATTGCACCCGGCCCAGCGCCAGGCCCGACACGGGGCCCCCCACGGGGCTTAGATGGGGGGGGCCCGTCACACGGACTGGACTGAGCCATTGCACCCGGCCCAGCGCCAGGCCCGACACGGGGCCCCCCCACGGGGCTTAGATGGGGGGGGCCCGTCACACGGACTGGACTGTGCCATTGCACCCGGCCCAGCGCCTGGCCCGACACGGGGCCCCCCCACGGGGCTTAGATGGGGGGGGCCCGTCACACGGACTGGACTGTGCCATTGCACCCGACCCAGCGCCTGGCCCGACACGGGGCCCCCCCACGGGGCTTAGATGGGGGGGGCCCGTCACACGGACTGGACTGTGCCATTGCACCCGGCCCACGCCTGGCCCGACACGGGGCCCCCCCACGGGGCTTAGATGGGGGGGGCCCGTCACACGGACTGGACTGCGCCATTGCACCCGGCCCACGCCTGGCCCGACACGGGGCCCTCCACGGGGCTTAGATGGGGGGTCCCGTCACACGGACTGGACTGCACCATTGCACCCGGCCCAGCGCCTGGCCCGACACGGGGCCCCCCACGGGGCTTAGATCGGGGGGGCCCGTCACACGGACTGGACTGCGCCATTGCACCCGGCCCAGCGCCTGGCCCGACACGGGGCCCCCCACGGGGCTTAGATGGGGGGGTCCCGTCACACGGACTGGACTGTGCCATTGCACCCGGCCCAGCGCCTGGCCCGACACGGGGCCCCCCCACGGGGCTTAGATGGGGGGTCCCGTCACACGGACTGGACTGCGCCATTGCACCCGGCCCACGCCTGGCCCGACACGGGCCCCCCCCACGGGGCTTAGATGGGGGGGGCCCGTCACACGGACTGGACTGTGCCATTGCACCCGGCCCAGCGCCTGGCCCGACACGGGGCCCCCCACGGGGCTTAGATGGGGGGGGCCCGTCACACGGACTGGACTGTGCCATTGCACCCGGCCCAGCGCCTGGCCCGACACAGGGCCCTCCCCACGGGGCTTAGATGGGGGGGGCCCGTCACACGGACTGGACTGTGCCATTGCACCCGGCCCAGCGCCAGGCCCGACACGGGGCCCCCCACGGGGCTTAGATGGGGGGGGCCCGTCACACGGACTGGACTGTGCCATTGCACCCGGCCCAGCGCCTGGCCCGACACGGGGCCCTCCCCACGGGGCTTAGATGGGGGGGGGCCCGTCACACGGACTGGACTGTGCCATTGCACCCGGCCCAGCGCCAGGCCCGACACGGGGCCCCCCACGGGGCTTAGATGGGGGGGGCCGGTCACACGGACTGGACTGAGCCATTGCACCCGGCCCAGCGCCTGGCCCGACACGGGGCCCCCCACGGGGCTTAGATGGGGGGGGGCCATCACACGGACTGGACTGTGCCATTGCACCCGGCCCAGCGCCTGGCCCGACACGGGCCCCCCCCACGGGGCTTAGATGGGGGGGGCCCGTCACACGGACTGGACTGTGCCATTGCACCCGACCCAGCGCCTGGCCCGACACGGGGCCCCCCCACGGGGCTCAGATGGGGGGGGCCCGTCACACGGACTGGACTGTGCCATTGCACCCGGCCCAGCGCCAGGCCCGACACGGGGCCCCCCCACGGGGCTTAGATGGGGGGGGGCCCGTCACACGGACTGGACTGTGCCATTGCACCCGGCCCAGCGCCAGGCCCGACACGGGGCCCTCCCCACGGGGCTTAGATGGGGGGGGCCCGTCACACGGACTGGACTGTGCCATTGCACCCGGCCCAGCGCCAGGCCCGACACGGGGCCCTCCCCACGGGGCTTAGATGGGGGGGGCCCGTCACACGGACTGGACTGAGCCATTGCACCCGGCCCAGCGCCTGGCCCGACACGGGCCCCCCCCACGGGGCTTAGATGGGGGGTCCCGTCACACGGACTGGACTGCGCCATTGCACCCGGCCCAGCGCCAGGCCCGACACGGGGCCCCCCCACGGGGCTTAGATGGGGGGGGCCCGTCACACGGACTGGACTGTGCCATTGCACCCGGCCCAGCGCCTGGCCCGACACGGGGCCCCCCCACGGGGCTTAGATGGGGGGGGGCCCGTCACACGGACTGGACTGTGCCATTGCACCCGGCCCAGCGCCTGGCCCGACACGGGGCCCCCCCACGGGGCTTAGATGGGGGGGGGCCATCACACGGACTGGACTGTGCCATTGCACCCGGCCCAGCGCCTGGCCCGACACGGGGCCCCCCCACGGGGCTTAGATGGGGGGGGCCCGTCACACGGACTGGACTGTGCCATTGCACCCGGCCCAGCGCCAGGCCCGACACGGGGCCCCCCCCACGGGGCTTAGATGGGGGGGGCCCGTCACACGGACTGGACTGTGCCATTGCACCCGGCCCAGCGCCTGGCCCGACACGGGGCCCCCCACGGGGCTTAGATGGGGGGGCCCGTCACACGGACTGGACTGTGCCATTGCACCCGGCCCAGCGCCTGGCCCGACACGGGGCCCCCCCACGGGGCTTAGATGGGGGGGGCCCGTCACACGGACTGGACTGTGCCATTGCACCCGGCCCAGCGCCTGGCCCGACACGGGGCCCCCCACGGGGCTTAGATCGGGGGGTCCCGTCACACGGACTGGACTGTGCCATTGCACCCGGCCCAGCGCCTGGCCCGACACGGGGCCCCCCCACGGGGCTTAGATGGGGGGTCCCGTCACACGGACTGGACTGTGCCATTGCACCCGGCCCACGCCTGGCCCGACACGGGGCCCCCCACGGGGCTTAGATGGGGGGGGGGCCCGTCACACGGACTGGACTGAGCCATTGCACCCGGCCCACGCCTGGCCCGACACGGGGCCCCCCACGGGGCTTAGATGGGGGGGGCCATCACACGGACTGGACTGTGCCATTGCACCCGGCCCAGCGCCTGGCCCGACACGGGGCCCCCCCCACGGGGCTTAGATGGGGGGGGCCCGTCACACGGACTGGACTGAGCCATTGCACCCGGCCCAGCGCCTGGCCCGACACGGGGCCCCCCCCACGGGGCTTAGATGGGGGGGGCTCGTCACACGGACTGGACTGAGCCATTGCACCCGGCCCAGCGCCTGGCCCGACACGGGGCCCCCCCACGGGGCTTAGATGGGGGGGGCCCGTCACACGGACTGGACTGTGCCATTGCACCCGGCCCAGCGCCTGGCCCGACACGGGGCCCCCCCACGGGGCTTAGATGGGGGGGGCCCGTCACACGGACTGGACTGTGCCATTGCACCCGGCCCAGCGCCTGGCCCGACACGGGGCCCCCCCACGGGGCTTAGATGGGGGGGGGCCCGTCACACGGACTGGACTGTGCCATTGCACCCGGCCCAGCGCCTGGCCCGACACGGGGCCCCCCCACGGGGCTTAGATGGGGGGGGCCCGTCACACGGACTGGACTGTGCCATTGCACCCTGTCCAGCGCCTGGCCCGACACGGGGCCCCCCCACGGGGCTTAGATGGGGGGTCCCGTCACACGGACTGGACTGTGCCATTGCACCCGGCCCAGCGCCAGGCCCGACACGGGGCCCCCCACGGGGCTTAGATGGGGGGGTCCCGTCACACGGACTGGACTGTGCCATTGCACCCGGCCCAGCGCCAGGCCCGACACGGGGCCCCCCACGGGGCTTAGATGGGGGGGGCCCGTCACACGGACTGGACTGTGCCATTGCACCCGGCCCAGCGCCTGGCCCGACACGGGGCCTCCCCCACGGGGCTTAGATGGGGGGTCCCGTCACACGGACTGGACTGTGCCATTGCACCCGGCCCAGCGCCAGGCCCGACACGGGGCCCCCCCACGGGGCTTAGATGGGGGGGGGCCATCACACGGACTGGACTGAGCCATTGCACCCGGCCCAGCGCCTGGCCCGACACGGGGCCCCCCCACGGGGCTTAGATGGGGGGGGCCCGTCACACGGACTGGACTGTGCCATTGCACCCGGCCCAGCGCCAGGCCCGACACGGGGCCCCCCACGGGGCTTAGATGGGGGGGGCCCGTCACACGGACTGGACTGAGCCATTGCACCCGGCCCAGCGCCTGGCCCGACACGGGGCCCCCCACGGGGCTTAGCTGGGGGGGGCCGGTCACACGGACTGGACTGTGCCATTGCACCCGGCCCAGCGCCTGGCCCGACACGGGGCCCCCCCACGGGGCTTAGATGGGGGGGGGCCATCACACGGACTGGACTGTGCCATTGCACCCGGCCCAGCGCCTGGCCCGACACGGGGCCCCCCCACGGGGCTTAGATGGGGGGGGCCCGTCACACGGACTGGACTGTGCCATTGCACCCGGCCCAGCGCCAGGCCCGACACGGGGCCCCCCCCACGGGGCTTAGATGGGGGGTCCCGTCACACGGACTGGACTGTGCCATTGCACCCGGCCCAGCGCCAGGCCCGACACGGGGCCCCCCACGGGGCTTAGATGGGGGGGTCCCGTCACACGGACTGGACTGTGCCATTGCACCCGGCCCAGCGCCAGGCCCGACACGGGGCCCCCCACGGGGCTTAGATGGGGGGGGCCCGTCACACGGACTGGACTGTGCCATTGCACCCGGCCCAGCGCCTGGCCCGACACGGGGCCCCCCACGGGGCTTAGATGGGGGGGCCCGTCACACGGACTGGACTGTGCCATTGCACCCGGCCCAGCGCCTGGCCCGACACGGGGCCCCCCCACGGGGCTTAGATGGGGGGGGCCCGTCACACGGACTGGACTGTGCCATTGCACCCGGCCCAGCGCCTGGCCCGACACGGGGCCCCCCACGGGGCTTAGATCGGGGGGTCCCGTCACACGGACTGGACTGTGCCATTGCACCCGGCCCAGCGCCTGGCCCGACACGGGGCCCCCCCACGGGGCTTAGATGGGGGGTCCCGTCACACGGACTGGACTGTGCCATTGCACCCGGCCCACGCCTGGCCCGACACGGGGCCCCCCACGGGGCTTAGATGGGGGGGGGGCCCGTCACACGGACTGGACTGAGCCATTGCACCCGGCCCACGCCTGGCCCGACACGGGGCCCCCCACGGGGCTTAGATGGGGGGGGCCATCACACGGACTGGACTGTGCCATTGCACCCGGCCCAGCGCCTGGCCCGACACGGGGCCCCCCCCACGGGGCTTAGATGGGGGGGGCCCGTCACACGGACTGGACTGAGCCATTGCACCCGGCCCAGCGCCTGGCCCGACACGGGGCCCCCCCCACGGGGCTTAGATGGGGGGGGCTCGTCACACGGACTGGACTGAGCCATTGCACCCGGCCCAGCGCCTGGCCCGACACGGGGCCCCCCCACGGGGCTTAGATGGGGGGGGCCCGTCACACGGACTGGACTGTGCCATTGCACCCGGCCCAGCGCCTGGCCCGACACGGGGCCCCCCCACGGGGCTTAGATGGGGGGGGCCCGTCACACGGACTGGACTGTGCCATTGCACCCGGCCCAGCGCCTGGCCCGACACGGGGCCCCCCCACGGGGCTTAGATGGGGGGGGGCCCGTCACACGGACTGGACTGTGCCATTGCACCCGGCCCAGCGCCTGGCCCGACACGGGGCCCCCCCACGGGGCTTAGATGGGGGGGGCCCGTCACACGGACTGGACTGTGCCATTGCACCCTGTCCAGCGCCTGGCCCGACACGGGGCCCCCCCACGGGGCTTAGATGGGGGGTCCCGTCACACGGACTGGACTGTGCCATTGCACCCGGCCCAGCGCCAGGCCCGACACGGGGCCCCCCACGGGGCTTAGATGGGGGGGTCCCGTCACACGGACTGGACTGTGCCATTGCACCCGGCCCAGCGCCAGGCCCGACACGGGGCCCCCCACGGGGCTTAGATGGGGGGGGCCCGTCACACGGACTGGACTGTGCCATTGCACCCGGCCCAGCGCCTGGCCCGACACGGGGCCCCCCCACGGGGCTTAGATGGGGGGGGCCCGTCACACGGACTGGACTGTGCCATTGCACCCGGCCCAGCGCCAGGCCCGACACGGGGCCCCCCACGGGGCTTAGATGGGGGGGGCCCGTCACACGGACTGGACTGTGCCATTGCACCCGGCCCAGCGCCTGGCCCGACACGGGGCCCCCCCACGGGGCTTAGATGGGGGGGGCCATCACACGGACTGGACTGTGCCATTGCACCCGACCCAGCGCCTGGCCCGACACGGGGCCCCCCCACGGGGCTTAGATGGGGGGGGCCCGTCACACGGACTGGACTGTGCCATTGCACCCGGCCCAGCGCCAGGCCCGACACAGGCCCCCCCCACGGGGCTTAGATCGGGGGGGGCCCGTCACACGGACTGGACTGTGCCATTGCACCCGGCCCAGCGCCAGGCCCGACACGGGGCCCCCCCACGGGGCTTAGATGGGGGGGGCCCGTCACACGGACTGGACTGCGCCATTGCACCCGGCCCAGCGCCTGGCCCGACACGGGCCCCCCCCACGGGGCTTAGATGGGGGGGGCCCGTCACACGGACTGGACTGTGCCATTGCACCCGGCCCAGCGCCAGGCCCGACACGGGGCCCCCCCACGGGGCTTAGATGGGGGGGGCCCGTCACACGGACTGGACTGTGCCATTGCACCCGGCCCAGCGCCTGGCCCGACACGGGCCCCCCCCACGGGGCTTAGATCGGGGGGGGCCCGTCACACGGACTGGACTGCGCCATTGCACCCGGCCCAGCGCCTGGCCCGACACGGGCCCCCCCCACGGGGCTTAGATCGGGGGGGGCCCGTCACACGGACTGGACTGTGCCATTGCACCCGGCCCAGCGCCTGGCCCGACACGGGGCCCCCCACGGGGCTTAGATGGGGGGGTCCCGTCACACGGACTGGACTGTGCCATTGCACCCGGCCCAGCGCCTGGCCCGACACGGGCCCCCCCCACGGGGCTTAGATCGGGGGGGCCCGTCACACGGACTGGACTGCGCCATTGCACCCGGCCCAGCGCCTGGCCCGACACGGGGCCCCCCCACGGGGCTTAGATGGGGGGGGCCCGTCACACGGACTGGACTGCGCCATTGCACCCGGCCCAGCGCCTGGCCCGACACGGGGCCCCCCACGGGGCTTAGATGGGGGGGGCCCGTCACACGGACTGGACTGTGCCATTGCACCCGGCCCAGCGCCTGGCCCGACACGGGGCCCCCCACGGGGCTTAGATGGGGGGGGCCCGTCACACGGACTGGACTGTGCCATTGCACCCGGCCCACGCCTGGCCCGACACGGGGCCCCCCACGGGGCTTAGATGGGGGGGGCCCGTCACACGGACTGGACTGTGCCATTGCACCCGGCCCAGCGCCTGGCCCGACACGGCGCCCCCCCACGGGGCTTAGATGGGGGGGGCCCGTCACACGGACTGGACTGTGCCATTGCACCCGGCCCACGCCTGGCCCGACACGGGGCCCCCCCCACGGGGCTTAGATGGGGGGGGGCCATCACACGGACTGGACTGTGCCATTGCACCCGGCCCAGCGCCTGGCCCGACACGGGGCCCCCCACGGGGCTTAGTTGGGGGGGGGCCCGTCACACGGACTGGACTGTGCCATTGCACCCGGCCCACGCCTGGCCCGACACGGGGCCCCCCCACGGGGCTTAGATGGGGGGGCCCGTCACATGGACTGGAATGAGCCATTGCACCCGGCCCAGCGCCTGGCCCGACACGGGGCCCCCCCACGGGGCTTAGATGGGGGGGGCCCGTCACACGGACTGGACTGCACCATTGCACCCGACCCAGCGCCAGGCCCGACACGGGGCCCCCCCACGGGGCTTAGATGGGGGGGGGCCCGTCACACGGACTGGACTGTGCCATTGCACCCGACCCACGCCTGGCCCGACACGGGGCCCCCCACGGGGCTTAGATGGGGGGGGCCCGTCACACGGACTGGACTGCGCCATTGCACCCGGCCCACGCCTGGCCCGACACGGGGCCCCCCCCACGGGGCTTAGATGGGGGGGGGCCCGTCACATGGACTGGACTGTGCCATTGCACCCGGCCCAGCGCCTGGCCCGACACGGGCCCCCCCCACGGGGCTTAGATGGGGGGGGGCCCGTCACACGGACTGGACTGTGCCATTGCACCCGGCCCACGCCTGGCCCGACACGGCCCCTCCCTGGGGGGGGCAATGCCAAAGGGGCCTTCCCTAGGGCACCAGGCCCCCCCCCAGCGGGCCGGAATGCGAAGGGCCCCGCGCTCCGCCAGCGACAACTGAGCCGCGGGGCCTAGTGGGCGGCACGAGGGGGGGCGGGGCCGGAGGGGCGCGGCCGTTGGCGGCACGAGGGGGGGGCGGGGCCGGTGGGGCGCGGCCGTTGGCGGCACGAGGGGGGGGCGGGGCCGGTGGGGCGCGGCCGTTGGCGGCACGAGGGGGGGGCGGGGCCGGTGAGGCGCGGCCGTTGGCGGCACGAGGGGGGGGCGGGGCCGGTGGGGCGCGGCCGTTGGCGGCACGAGGGGGGCGGGGCCGGAGGGGCGCGGCCGTTGGCGGCAGGAGGGAGGAGCGCGCGAGCCGGTGGGGAACCGGCGGGGAGCTCTGGAGAGCGTTGGGGGGGCTGGGGAGAGCGTTGGGGGTGCGGCTGGGGGAGTCATGGGGGGCTGGGGAGAGCGCTGGGGGGGCGGCTGGGGGAGTCATGGGGGGCTGGGGAGAGCGCTGGGGGGGTTGCTGGGGGAGTCATGGGGGGCTGGGGAGAGCGTTGGGGGGGCTGGGGGAGTCATGGGGGCTGGGGAGAGCGTTGGGGGGGCTGGGGGAGTCATGGGGGCTGGGGAGAGCGTTGGGGGGGCTGGGGGAGTCATGGGGGCTGGGGAGAGCGTTGGGGGGGCTGGGGGAGTCATGGGGGGCTGGGGAGAGCGTTGGGGGAGTCATGGGGGGCTGGGGAGAGCGCTGGGGGGGCGGCTGGGGGAGTCATGGGGGGCTGGGGAGAGCGCTGGGGGGGCGGCTGGGGGAGTCATGGGGGGCTGGGGAGAGCGCTGGGGGAGTCATGGGGGGCTGGGGAGAGCGTTGGAGGGGCTGGGGGAGTCATGGGGGGCTGGGGAGAGCGCTGGGGGAGTCATGGGGGGCTGGGGAGAGCGTTGGGGGGGCTGGGGGAGTCATGGGGGGCTGGGGAGAGCGTTGGGGGGGCGGCTGGGGGAGTCATGGGGGGTGGGGAGAGCGTTGGGGGGGTGGCTGGGGGAGTCATGGGGGGCTGGGGAGAGCGCTGGGGGAGTCATGGGGGGCTGGGGAGAGTGCTGGGGGGCGGCTGGGGGAGTCATGGGGGGCTGGGGAGAGCGCTGGGGGAGTCATGGGGGGCTGGGGAGAGCGCTGGGGGGGTGGCTGAGGGAGTCATGGGGGGCTGGGGAGAGTGCTGGGGGGCGGCTGGGGGAGTCATGGGGGGTGCGGAGAGCGCTGGGGGGGTGGCTGGGGGAGTCATGGGGGGCTGGGGAGACTGTTGGGGGGTGGCTGGGGGAGTCATGGGGGGCTGGGGAGAGCGCTGGGGGGCGGCTGGGGGAGTCATTGGGGGCTGGGGAGAGCGTTGGGTGGTGGCTGGGGGAGTCATGGGGGGTGGGGAGAGCGCTGGTGGGGCTGGGGGAGTCATTGGGGTTGGGGAGAGCGCTGGGGGGCGGCTGGGGGAGTCATGGGGGGGCTGGGGAGAGCATTGGGGGGCGGCTGGGGAAGTCATGGGGGGCTGGGGAGAGCATTGGGGGGCGGCTGGGGAAGTCATGGGGGGCTGGGGAGAGCGCTGGGGGGGCGGCTGGGGGAGTCATGGGGGGCTGGGGAGAGCGTTGGGGGTGGCTGGGGGAGTCATGGGGGATGGGGAGAGCATTGGGGGGGCTGGGGGAGTCATGGGGGGCTGGGGAGACTGTTGGGGGGTGGCTGGGGGAGTCATGGGGGGTTGGGGGAGCCCCAGGCAGGAATCAGGTTGGGTGGGAGTGATCGGGGGGTGCTCTCCAGGGGAGGGTTGCCCAGGCAGCGCCTGGGGGGCAGCTGAGGCCCTGGAGCCCCTTGGTTGGTGGGGGGCCCAAGGCAGGAGCGGGCCTGGCCACCCCTCCTCTTGGTGCCAGGCTGTGCCGCAGCAGTGAAGGGGCGGCAGAGGCTGCCCCCTTGCCAACAACCCCTCATGCCACAGGGCAGGTGAGCCAGCTAGGACAATGGCCCCAAAGAGGTGCAGCAAGTGGCCTGACCCCTCCCAGGTAGGCAGCTTGCCTTGGGGATTGCCCCTGAACTTTGTTCTCCCTCCCCCACCGTGGGGCCAGCCCCCCCTTTCAGAGGGGAAAGGCCACGTGCCCGATTCCCTTAGCCAGCTCTTCCCCCAGCAGAGATCTTCCAGTGCCCTGGCTCTCTGCTCCTCTTTCCGCTCTGCCAGGAGGAAGGCTTGGCCCAGGAGGAGGAGGAGGAGGACTTTGCGCTGACCCAGCGCAGCAGCCAGGTGCAGCGGAACTTGCAGAGATTATCGGGGGCTCAGGTGGATCAGAAGGTGGGGGCCTTGGTGGGTCACGGGGGCTTAATCTTCCCCTGGGCAGCCACCTTCCCCTGGGTAACACAGCTCATCCTCCCCCTGCAGGTGAGTGAATTGGTGCAATTCCTCCTGGTCAAGGATCAGAAGAAAATCCCCATCAAACGGGCAGGTAGGAGGCCTGCTTCTAGATAGCCCTGGCATTTGGGGGGGGGTTCCATGGCCCCCTTCAGGTTAGCAGAGGGGCTCTCTGGGGCCACTTGGGTTCCCCACTTTGTTTGAACCCAGCTCTGAATCAGTGGAGCCAGCCTTTAGCCAAGGTTCTTTCCCTCTTCTATATGCCTTAATTAGCCTTTCTGTAGTCGCTGCCTTCTCCTCTTTGATCGCCGAGCCCCCAGTAGGGATGTCAGTGTAGTCAGTCAGCTGAATAACAGATAAGCAAAAGTGTATAGGCTAATGCTATTGACTGCACGCATCCCCCCCCCCCCCCCCCCCAACCTCTTGCCAGTAAATTCTTTAGCAGGCTGGCCAGCAGCCTGCCTCAGTCCTGGCTTGCACTGGGTCCTACCCCTGCTGCAGCTCTGCATTTATAGTGTATTAGGAGCCAGTGTATTAGGGCAGGCAGCCCAGCTCCTTTCCGGCTCGTGCTGGGTCTTCCCTGAGGGGCTGCCGGGGGACTATAGAATAGTCGACTAACATACGAATTCATGAGGTTAATAGACTATTCAATTAACCAACGTTTAACGTCTCTAGGCCCCAGTCCCCTCCCAGCAGGGAGGAAATGCAGGAGTCCTGGCTTCCAGCCTGCTCTACCATAACCACGAAATCCCCTCCCTTTGGAAAGCGGGGATGGACCCTTGGATCCCATGCTGGGGAGGGGGATGTCACTGGAACAGTCTCTGAGAAGTTACAATTCCAGATGTCTGGTTCTGCCACTGGAGAGGTTACCACTGGAGGGGACTTTTCCTGCTGGCAGGGGGTGCTAGGAGCCACATCTCCCCGCTTCCCCTTGCAGATATTCTGAAGAACATCATCAAAGACTACAAAGATGTGTACCCGGAGATCATTAACCGAGCCGGCAGGACCCTTCAGCAGGTGACGCCGTCCTGGAGCACTGCCAAGCACTCCCGAGTGCTGCTGTACGAGGGGCCACCTTTCACCCGCGCGAGCTTTAAGCATTGGTCAAAGCGTTCGGTTTGCTTGTCCTGGGCCAGTATTGGTCGTTCTTTCCTCGTTCCTCTTGCCTCTGTCCTCCTAGTGTCAGGGAGAGACCCCAGCCCAGCCTAGGCTTGCTCTAACCCCTAGGCCCCACTCCCTTCCCAATGTCAGAGAGAACATGAGAACGGCCACGCCGGGTCAGACCAAAGGTCCATCCAGCCCAGGGTCCTGTCTGCCGACAGTGGCTGATGCCAGGTGACCAGAACAGGAATTCATCCAGTGATTTGTCCCTGTCGCCTGTTCCCAGCTTCTGGCAGACTGAGGCTAGGGACATCCTCCCTGCACAGCTTGGCTAAAAGCCATTTAAAGAGCAACCCCAGGAGTCCTGGCTCTCTGCACCCCCCCAAGACTCGACATAAGAATGGCCAGACTGGGTCAGACCAAAGGTCCATCTACCCAGTGTCCTGTCTGCCCACAGTGGTCAATGCTAGATGCCCCCAAGGGAAGGATCACAAAGGTAATCCGCATGTGATTCCTCCCCTGTCACCCACCTCCAGAGAACCAGAGGCCAGGGATACCATTCCTACCCAGCCTGGCTAATAGCCATTGATGGGCCTAACCTCCATGAATCCATCTAGCTCTTTTTTGAACCCTGTTAAAGTTCTAGCCTTCACCACATCCTCTGGCGAGGAGTTCCACAGGTTGTGCGCTGAGTGAAGAAAAACTTCCTTTTGTTTTAAATCTGCTGCCTGTTAGTTTCATGTGGTGACCCCTAGTTCTTTCAGTGTGGCTACGTCTACACTGGCCCCTTTTCCGGAAGGGGCATGTTAATTTCAGCTATCGTAGTAGGGAAATCCGCGGGGGATTTAAATATCCCCCGCGGCATTTAAATAAAAATGTCCGCCGCTTTTTTCCGGCTTTTAGAAAAGCCGGAAAAGAGCGTCTACACTGGCCCCCATCCTCCGGAAAAAGCGCCCTTTTCCGGAGGCTCTTATTCCTACTTCAAAGTAGGATTCTACGTTTTTCTTTCACGTGCAGTGCCCCTCCCACTCCAGCACAACCTGTTCTGTCCTTCCGATAGATTGTGTATCCTGGTATGACAGTGACCCATTGATTGTCCTCATTCCACCAAGTTTCCATGATACTTATTATATCCGTATCCTCCTTTCAAACTAGGCACTCCGGTTCACCCATTTTACTATTTAGACTTCCCTACGCCTCATCCTATGCCTCTGAGGTTAGCCTTTTCCCCACAGGTGTTTGGGCTGCGGCTGGTGGAGATCGACACCAAGCATCACGTCTACATCCTGGTCAGTGACCTGGTGCGCCTGGAAGGGGAGAACCTGAAACAGTAAGAAGGGATGGGGCTGGCTGGGTGCGGGGAGGTCTGTGACAGTGCTTTCCCCTCCCCCCCCTGCCCCGAGGCTTCCAAGCTCTCAAGGGTTAATCCTTGTCATTAGGCTCTACCCACCCTCTGAAAACTCCCCTGGCTCATCCCTATGTGCCCCCACCTTGCATTGTATTCCCCAGTCCCTTAGTGCAGTCTCTATGCCAGGAGGTCCTGGCTCTGTTTGAGTGAGGGAAGCCGCTCCAAGCCAGGACGCCTGAGCTCTGTCCCAGCTCAGGAAGGGAGTAGGGTCTAGTGGTTAGTGTGGGGCAGGATGTTGGGGTTCTTTTTCCAGCTCAGGAAGGTTTGAGCAGCTCCTTGCTCTGCCATTTAAACTCCTTGCCTCTTTGTCCAGAGCCCCAGGCTCCACGGAGTTCCCCAGGTGAGTGGCACCCCCTTGTGTGTTGCAGGGACCATCTCACAGCCAGGCTGGGCCTCCTCACCGTCATCCTGAGCTTCATCTACATGAGGGGCAATTCTGCTAAGGAATGTAAGGCCTGCCCCCGTCAGTGCTGCCCCCCCTTGCTGGTGGCCGAGCCCCTTGACTGACAGTCTCTCTGCCCTTTCAGCTGATGTGTGGGACATGCTGAAGAGACTGGGAGTTGAACCCAGGTAAGGGTGGGGTGGGATACCGGGCCGTAGGCTGCTCCTGCTTGGGGCACCAGTGCCCCTTTAACATGCGCCCCTCCCCTCCCCTCCCCTCCCAGAAAGCCACACAAGCTCTTTGGGGATGTCAAGAAGTTGGTGACTGTGGAATTTGTCCAGCAGAAGTAAGTTGGGGCTCAGGGAGGGGAGTAGTTGGCGAGGTGTGGGGGAGCAGGCCTCCGGGAGTCCTGGGATGGGCGTGAGGGCTGGTGGGAGCGGGGGTGACAGACTGGCAGTGAGTCCTGGTGCCCAGAGCCCAGACTCTCACCAGATCTATGCCCATGGGTAGATTTGGGCCCTGCGGGAGGCGCTGGGAGGGCGCTGGGGCGGACACTTAGAATCCCTGTAGCCAGTGGCGCTCACAGCCTGGCCATCCCCGTGCCAGCAGCCTGCCTGGCCCTTAACCCTTCTCCACCAGTTGGGAAGGTCAGGTGAGCATTTTCCCTGGTGGGGGGGCTAGCCCCAAGGGTCTTGGAGAGTGGGTAGCCCCAAGGCCTTTGGAAAAGGGAGGGGGTGTTTGGAGCCTGGCTGAGGAGAAACTGAGGCACAGGGAGAGGAAAGGAGTAGTGGACCAGCTAGAGCCCTGTGTTCAAGTCCTTCTGCACCCACTGTGCCATGCTGGGAGCTGGTTACTGGCTCATGGAGGGGTGAACCCAGAGGAGGGGATGTGCTCAGTCACAGCTTGGGTGGGAATGTGATGAATTGGGTGCGGTTGCTAACGCCCATGCCCCGCCCCCTCAGATACCTGGAGTATAATCGCCTGCCCAGCACAGACCCAGCTGAGTTTGAGTTGCAGTGGGGGCCACGGGCTGCCAAGGAGACCTCCAGGATGCAGATTCTGCAATTTGTGGCCAAGGTCTGTGCCGGTGGGGGCCAAGGGACGGGGTGAGCCTCGGGCTGAGGTCGGGGGTCACTTAGAGGGGCCACGGGGCTATGGATGGGGCACGAGACCCGCGGCCCCCTGGCTATCCCGACCCCTATTCCTGTCTCTGCCTGTCAGATCCAGAGCAAAGACCCCAAAACCTGGAGCACCCAGTACAGTGAGGCGGCGGCTGAGGTCCTGTCCTGCAGCTCTAGTCCCCCTGGAGACGTGGGTGGGGACAGCCAGGGGCCGCGCAGAAGGAAGCCGTCGGTCTCGAGCAGTTCGCCCCACGGTGCCTTGTGAACCATGCTGGGCCCAGCGCTCTGGGATCCCTGGGACAGCCGCCTTCGCCCTCCTGGCTCCAGAGCCCCTGCCCCTCGGATTTCTCCTCGCCTTTTGGGAGCGGCCTGGCAGCCTCCCGCCAGTGGGCCTAGACAGCTGGGCACGGAGGTGACCTTTGACCCTTGTAATCCACCACATGTTCCTTTCAGATGAAGTATCCCCCCTCCATTTGTGGTGGGAGTCAGTTGTCACAGGCGGGGAGCTGTCTTGGCCAGGGTGCAGTGGGGGGAGGGGGCCCAGCTGAGCCCAGGAGGCTGGGGAGCCCCAGATCGTAGCAGTGCATAGTGGAGCAGGCCTGGTACAGTCCCAGCTGCCAGGTATCTGCAGCACCTCCCTGGTGGTCATGGAGCGTTGCTGGGGGGTTACACTCAGGGCAGGTCCTGCCCCCCCCCCCATGGGCTCAGGCTCTCTGCAGTGTTGCTCGGGACAGCTCCTCCCCCGCTCTTGCTATTGGCTAGAAGCTAAGTGAAAGCCGAGCAGCGGTGGCAGTCCTGGGGCCCCCGTCCAGCCCCCCAAAGAACAGCACCGACCCCAGCCACGGCGAAGGGGAGCTGGCTTTACTGGACGAGAGCAGTTAGTAGTGGGGGGGCACTGTCCCCAGCGCTTCCTCGGGCTCCCGAGTCACTTCGACGTTCTGCAATGAAAGCCGAGAAGCACAAGGTTGCATGCACCTTGCCTGTGGAGCCCTCCCCCGTCCCATGCCTTAGAGTTGTGCCTCAGTTTCCCCTCCCTACTCCGCTCTATTTAAACTGTTCTATGGGGCAGGGAGTGTCTCCTCAGGGCTGTGATACCCAGCATGCCAAGAGCCCTGATCTCAGGCAGGGGTGTCAGATGCACCCCAAGGATGTTAATTGGGGTAGCAGAGGTTACACACGGAGATTTAGTGGGATGGGAAGGGGGTTTAGGAGATGGCAGGAAGGGGACACAGCCTGGTTAGGGGGGGCAAAATGACTTTACCTGCACCCCAAGCTGTGAGGATGCCGCCAGGCCAAGATCTTCCAAGCGGGGCCATTTGTTGGGCTCCGGGCTGGCTAGAGGGTAGGTCCGGTAATGCCGGTAAAGCCGGTAGGGGGGGGCCAGGCTAGCCTTGCGGGGCAGGTGCTGAGTGGCCGAGAGATAAGAGGAAGTTATTATGGGGGCAGGCACATCTACTCCCTGGCTGGATGGGGATTAGAGGGGCAGGGATCCAGGCATGGAGGGTGTCAATGTCACATGGCCTTTTGGGAGTTTTGGGGTGTCCCTGGGCGAGATCAGGCGTGGGAGACTGCACTGGCCTAGCCCCTTGCCTGGGTGAAATGCCACTTACCCGGGGCCGGTCCCGGTGCGTGTTCACAGCCTCCACATTGAGGAAAATGGACTCCACTTGGCAACCTGCCAGCACACCATGAAGAGGGCTCCTAGGTTAGAGCAAAGAGATCCCTGCCCCCCTTCCCTCCCGGAAGTGGGGCATAGAACTGGGCCAAGGCCCCAAGGCGGGTGGGGTGACCTGCCAGTGGGATGTGACTGGGCCCGGGAGGGTCTGGCAGCAGGACCAGCCCATGCACTCACCGTATGCCACGGGGGTCAGTTTCAGCACAGTGTGCAGTGGGCATTTCAGATAGGGCAGCTCCTCTGTGGGGTGAGAAGAGGGCTGTTAGAGGGGGAGCGTGGGGGTACACACAGCCGAGCCCTGTGACACTGCTGTACCCCATGTTTGGACCACCTTTAGATGGTGATTATCAGGGCTCGACAAACCGTGGTGACATCTTGTCAGCCCTGCACCGCACATTTGCCAGACCCACTGCGCATGTGCGCGCCGCTGGTGAACGGGGCAACCGGCTGAAATCTATTTGCCACGGGCAAATAGATACATGGATTTGTCAAGCCCTGGTGATTATAGTGGTGTGGCACAAAAAGCCATAATCTGCCGACTATCATTGTCCTGGCGGGTTGTAACGGTGGGAACACACACAGGCCACTCTCAGGGCCAAAGCTGCCCAGGCTTGCCGGCCAGCGTGAGAGCCGTGACTTGCCCGCTCCCACGTTGGGCAGGAGGGATAGACAAGGGAGCACGCTTGCTGTGAAGAGCGGTTTGCAGTGTGTGCGTGGTGGAACGGCATGGGCCAGCCAGGCCTTCCCAGGGAGGGGTCGTGGTGGAGGGGCATGTCCCTCTCCTTGCCCCCAACCCCACACGCAGCATGAAGGTGGTTTGAAAGACCCATGGGTGACCTAGGAGGTTGGGCCTCGCTGGCTGGCTTGTCTCGCAGCCAGGACTGCCGACCCCCACGGGCTGCGATCCCTCCGGCTGATGGAGCCTGTGTCGCCTGGCGCAGCTGGGGAACGAGGTGGTGCTGTTCTTTCCTTTTCTGGGAACCAGCTTGGGCTGCCCCTCATGTCCCAGCTCTGCGGCCTAGTGGGCCCTGCTTTAGTGTCTGAGCCGAGGGGCTGGGCCAGGTTCCTTGCCCCTTGCTGGAATGATGCACTCGCACCATTCAGGGTGGGCTGGAGGGGTGGGGTGTCAGCCTGTAGCCGTTTGGGGGGGGCCAGGAGCAGGACAGGGTGTGGGCTGTTGAATGACAGGGACCCAGTGGGTCAGGTTGTACCCCGGGCCGTGTCCCTGTGCCAGTCCCAGTCCCTCCCCTGTGCTGGGGGGGGGGGGGGATAACCTGGGGGCACCCGTCACTGGGCCGTACGGTGGAAGGGAAGGGAACAGAGGCCCCAGGAGGCAGATGGCTGCAGTGGCCCCTGCCCCTCTGTGTGCGGACAGGGACTAGAGGAGCAATGGGGGGTGGAAGATGAGTAGTAGGAGGTGGCTGAGGGCTGGCAGAGGGATTGATCGGGCTGTTGAAAGTGGCAGGGATCTGGAAGTGGGGGGGACGCTGGGGAGCTGGAAGAGGAGGGGGGCACGTTAGGGAGCTGGAAGCAGGGGGGAGCTGGAAGCAGAGGGGGGCGCTAGGGAGCTGGAAGCGGGGGGAGCTGGAAGAGGAGGGGGGCGCTAGGGAGCTGGAAGCAGGGGGGAGCTGGAAGCAGAGGGGGGCACGCTAGGGAGCTGGAAGCGGAGGGGGGGCGCTAGGGAGCTGGAAGCGGAGGGGGGCGCTAGGGAGCTGGAGGCAGGGGGGAGCTGGAAGCGGAGGGAGCTGGAAGAGGAGGGGGGGCACGCTAGGGAGCTGGAAGCGGAGGGAGCTGGAAGAGGAGGGGGGGCACGCTAGGGAGCTGGAAGCGGAGAGAGCTGGAAGAGGAGGGGGGGCACGCTAGGGAGCTGGAAGAGGAGGGGGGCGCTAGGGAGCTGGAAGCGGGGGGAGCTGGAAGAGGAGGGGGGCGCTAGGGAGCTGGAAGCAGGGGGGAGCTGGAAGCGGAGGGGGGCACGCTAGGGAGCTGGAAGCGGAGGGGGGCGCTAGGGAGCTGGAAGCGGAGGGGGGCGCTAGGGAGCTGGAGGCAGGGGGGAGCTGGAAGAGGAGGGGGGGCACGCTAGGGAGCTGGAAGCGGAGGGAGCTGGAAGAGGAGGGGGGGCACGCTAGGGAGCTGGAAGCGGAGGGAGCTGGAAGAGGAGGGGGGGCACGCTAGGGAGCTGGAAGAGGAGGGGGGCGCTAGGGAGCTGGAAGCGGGGGGAGCTGGAAGAGGAGGGGGGCGCTAGGGAGCTGGAAGCAGGGGGGAGCTGGAAGCGGAGGGGGGCACGCTAGGGAGCTGGAAGCGGAGGGGGGCGCTAGGGAGCTGGAAGCGGAGGGGGGCGCTAGGGAGCTGGAGGCAGGGGGGAGCTGGAAGTGGAGGGAGCTGGAAGAGGAGGGGGGGCGCGCTAGGGAGCTGGAAGCGGAGGGAGCTGGAAGAGGAGGGGGGGCACGCTAGGGAGCTGGAAGCGGAGGGGGGCGCTAGGGAGCTGGAAGCGGAGGGGGGCGCTAGGGAGCTGGCCCCACGTCCAGCCTGGACCAGGGGTACCATTGGGCCCACTGCCCTCTCCAGCCTGGGCTGGCTCTCCATGCGCTGTCACGCTCAGCCCCCAGCCAGCGCCCGTGTCCCACGGAGATGGGGACCCCGAGTCTTCCCCGTGTCCTGCCTTGGCTGGGGCTGCTTTGGCCCGGCCAGGCTCCCCCTCGCTGTGGAGGGGGCATGCACCTGCCTCTACCCTGGGCAGAGCGTTTTGGGCAACGGGGCCCAGCTCCGCCTGGCCGGGCTGAGGGGCTCTAGGCGGGAGGCCCGGATGGTCGGCGACCTCCCACGGGAAAAGTGCAGCGCGTGGGCGGCTCCCTGACGCTCACCAGGCTGAGCGCTCTTGGGACTGAGCCGCTGGGCCCAGGCTCCCCAGTTCAGGGCCTGGGCTTTCTCCTTGCTTGACCCCGCCACCCCCCTCTGCCCTCCGCCCGCTTGGCTGAGTCGCAGCGTGTGGCGCTCGTCACTCCTGCGCCCCGCTGCTGCTAGGCCCTCGTGCCCGCCTGGCGTGTCCCCAGGGAGCAGGCTCGGCCGCGCAGAGACCCCCTCGGCGGGTGCCCTGGGCTCAGCGGGGCGCCTGCGCTGGGGAGCTCCGAGTGCAGCGTGTACCTGCGCTCTTGTCCAGGAAGTAGGCCAGCAGGCAGCGCATGACAGCCTGATGGCAGATCACCAGCACATTCTCCTGCCGCTCCAGCTCCATGATGACGGGCTCCAGCCGCTGCACCAGGTCCTCGTAGGACTGGGGATGATTGCGGGGGGCTATCAGACTCTGCCCCCTCCAGCTCGAGGTTAATTCTGGGTCTCAAAAATCTGCTCCTGGCAGCACGGGGCAGGGAGTTTCAGAGGTTAACTGTGTTGCCCAATTCATTCCATTTAGGAATCGCTCCTGGCAAGAGACCCACTGTACTGGGACCGCTCGCTGGCAAGGGGTCCCCAGACTTGAGAGCGCTGCCAAATCCATCTCCCTGCTATTACCCAGTGGCAGGGAGTTGCACAGGTTAACCAATGTCATTGTAAGATCATGTGGCAGGGAGTTTCATGGGTTACCAACAAGTGAGTGCCCCCCTTTCCAGTCAGCGTGCTGGGCCCTCCCTTACCTCCCCTTTGGGATACCGGTATCGGTACTTGTCTTGATCTCGCAGGGCAAACTCCTCCGGGTGATGGGCCTGGATCTCCTCGTAGGACATCTCCTCACAGATGCCCTGAAACAGGTCGCGCCATTAGCCGGTGGCCTGATGCCCGGCGTCCACCCCACTGCGGGGCGGAGAGGGGCCCGTGCGCGGGAGCTGGGGGCGGGCCCCTGGGCTCTCACCGCGTCGATCTCGTTCAGCGCTTTCCATTGCTCGTAGGGCACGTGCAGGGCCTCGGCCGTCTGGATCGTCCGCTTCATGTGGCTGGTCCACACCTTGAGGTCCCGGATCTTCTGGCTCTCGATGAAGCTGGCCAGGGCGCAGGCAAACTAGGGGGGAGAAGCGGTGACCCCCAGGCAAGCTCCCCTCCCTGCCGCTGCTTCTAAAAGGCCGGAGCCTTGATGCCCCAACCTAGCCCCCCTAAACCTGCTTGTGGCATCCCCCTCCCCATCCCAGCCCCCTCAGTGCTCTCGGTTGCCTCTCCCCGCTCTGGCCAGGCCCGAGGCCCCCAGCCCACCTGCTTGCCGCGGGAGGTGAGCCCCGAGTCGCCCCCGATGCGCCCCTGCAGGTTGAGCTGGCTCTCGCCGTGCCGGCTCAGGTAGATGGCCCGCGGCGTGACGTGGATGTTCATCAGGTAGTACACCGTGCGGCTCTGCACGTGGTCCTGCACCCGGTTCGCCAGGTAACGCAGCCCCACGTTGAAGATCTTGATGTAGGACAGAGAGCTGGAGGGGAAGGGGGGGGTGTCAGGAAATCGGGCCCAGTCTGGGAGGGCAGCGGGGGCTAGTGGTTAGAGCAGGGGGCTGGGAGCCTGGACTCCTGGGTGCTCTGCTTGGGGAGGGGTCTCACCTGTCCAGCTCGTCATCCAGGGGCTGGTAGGTGAGCTGGTAGCACTGGATCCGCTTCAGGAAATCCTCCACCACCTCCTCCCGGTTACAGTCCTTGTAGTCTGGGCTGCTCAGCTTCACTTGCTGCAGGCCAGAGACCAGGGGAGATGGGCCTGTGTGTGCTGGGCCATGGGGGGGGTAGTGACGGGGGATGTGGCTAAGCAGGGGGTGCATTCCCCTTGGTATGTTGCATGGGAGTTCTGTCCCGCAGTAACCCCGTGTGTGCCTCAGTTTCCCAGGGCACAGCCCCAGGGATGGGGATTGCACTGTGACCCCCCAGACCAGCGCATTGACAGCCCTGAGTCCACAAGGGGGGTGGCCAGGTGACAGCTTTTCCCGGGAAAGAACAAAGGGTACAGGAGGGGCTTGGTTGCTAGGCATGGGGGGGTCAGTCTCGGCTGGCTTGGGGGGCAGGGCCCAGGCATGGCAGGCAGGGAGGGGGTTGGGCTGGGCTGGCTTGGGGGGCTGGGCCCGGGCATGGCAGGCAGGGAGGGGGTTGGGCTGGGCTGGCTTGGGGGGCAGGTCCCCAAGGGTGGGGTGACATGGATGGGGGCTGGGCCGCACAGGTCCAGGGGGTCTCACCTTGATGTTCTCCTCGATGATGTCGGGGTCATCGCAGATGGACTCGATGAAAAATACCTGGAGGGGAGGTGGGGTCTGTGTGAGCCAAGACCTCAGTGCTGTGAGCTTCCCCCAGCAGTGCCCCCAACTGACCCCCCAGCACTGGGCCTTTCCCCCTTGGTGCTGTGAGCTTCCCTCAGCAGTGCCCCCAACTGACCCCCCCAGCACTGGGCCTTTCCCCCTTGGTGCTGTGAGCTTCCCCCAGCAGTGCCCCCAACTGACCCCCCAGCGCTGGGCCTTTCCGCCTTGGTGCTGTGAGCTTCCCCCAGCAGTGCCCCCAACTGACCCCCCCAGCGCTGGGCCTTTCCCCCCTGGTGCTGTGAGCTTCCCCCAGCAGTGCCCCCAACTGACCCCCCAGCGCTGGGCCTTTCCCCCTTGGTGCTGTGAGCTTCCCCCAGCAGTGCTCCCAACTGACCCCCCAGCACTGGGCCTTTCCCCCCTGGTGCTGTGAGCTTCCCTCAGCAGTGCCCCCAACTGACCCCCCAGCACTGGGCCTTTCCCCCTTGGTGCTGTGAGCTTCCCCCAGCAGTGCCCCCAACTGACCCCCCAGCACTGGGCCTTTCCCCCTTGGTGCTGTGAGCTTCCCCCAGCAGTGCCCCCAACTGACCCCCCAGCGCTGGGCCTTTCCGCCTTGGTGCTGTGAGCTTCCCCCAGCAGTGCCCCCAACTGACCCCCCAGCGCTGGGCCTTTCCGCCTTGGTGCTGTGAGTTTCCCCCAGCAGTGCCCCCAACTGACCCCCCAGCACTGGGCCTTTCCCCCTTGGTGCTGTGAGCTTCCCCCAGCAGTGCCCCCAACTGACCCCCCAGCGCTGGGCCTTTCCGCCTTGGTGCTGTGAGCTTCCCCCAGCAGTGCCCCCAACTGACCCCCCAGCGCTGGGCCTTTCCGCCTTGGTGCTGTGAGCTTCCCCCAGCAGTGCCCCCAACTGACCCCCCAGCACTGTGAGCTTTCTTGTGGCAATGGTCCCACGCAGCACCCGGGGGGAGCCTGGGAACTCCCCTGCAGCAGTGTCTTGGGACCGTCCCATGGCCCCTGCTCTTACCTTGTAGCCATGTTCTCTAGCGAACTGCAGGACTGTGTCCCTTCGCTCCCGGGTCGTGTTGGTGGCATCGAACACCTAATGCAGAGCAGGCATGAGGCCGGGGCGATGGGCCCAGGGGCTGGCTGGGGGAAGAAGGGGGCAGGGTCCTGCTTACCGCCACCTGTCCCTCCTCACAGCTCAGGTAAGTATGGACGTCTTTCAGCGCGGCCAGAGCACACTGCCTGGGGGAAAAGGGCGCTGAGACCCGTACACAGACCCCCCCCAGGCCTTGCTGTGAGCTTCCCCCAGCAGTGCCCCCAGCCGGGGTCTCTTCCCCAGGGCTGCGAGCTTCCCCCAGCAGTGCCCCCAGCCGGGGGTCTCTTCCCCAGGTCTGCGAGCTTCCCCCAGCAGTGCCCCCAGCCGGGGTCTCTTCCCCAGGGCTGCGAGCTTCCCCCAGCAGTGCCCCCAGCCGGGGGTCTCTTCCCCAGGGCTGCGAGCTTCCCCCAGTAGTGCCCCCTGCCGGGGTCCCTTCCCCAGGGCTGCAAGCTCCCCCCAGCAGTGCCCCCAGCCGGGGTCTCTTCCCCAGGGCTGCGAGCTCCCCCCAGCAGTGCCCCCAGCCGGGGTCTCTTCCCCAGGGCTGCGAGCTCCCCCCAGCAGTGCCCCCAGCCGGGGTCTCTTCCCCAGGGCTGCGAGCTTCCCCCAGCAGTGCCCCCAGCCGGGGTCTCTTCCCCAGGGCTGCGAGCTTCCCCCAGCAGTGCCCCCAGCCGGGGGTCTCTTCCCCAGGGCTGCGAGCTTCCCCCAGTAGTGCCCCCTGCCGGGGTCTCTTCCCCAGGGCTGCAAGCTCCCCCCAGCAGTGCCCCCAGCCGGGGTCTCTTCCCCAGGGCTGCGAGCTCCCCCCAGCAGTGCCCCCAGCCGGGGTCTCTTCCCCAGGGCTGCGAGCTTCCCCCAGCAGTGCCCCCAGCCGGGGTCTCTTCCCCAGGGCTGTGAGCTCCCCCCAGCAGTGCCCCCCTTACCTGCGGATCTCCATGGCCTCGTGGTTATCTGGCCGGAAGAACTCGTAGCTCTTGTAGGTCTGCACGGCCTCGCGGCGATACTGCCCCACGTTGAACACTGTGGGGAGAGTGGGGGGTGGGCAGGGATCCCCACAGCTGCCCGGGAAACCCTCCCCCGACAGACAGCCTCCCCGCCCCCACAATCGGAGACCTGCCTCCTTGCCCTTCCCCACAACTCCCTTTCCTTTGCCAGCTCCTTGCAGAGACCCCATCTCCTCTGGAGCCCGGCCTGGCCCCCTCACCCTTGGTGGGGGTCCCGATCCAGTTCAGGTAGCGGGTCAGCTTCTTGGAGATGTAGGTCTTCCCACGGGCTGGCAGCCCCACCATGATCACCATCGTGGGCGAGTTGGTAAACTGAGGCACGGAGGCTGGGGGGGCATGGAATGGACATTGTTAGCCACAGGGATGGGAAGCCAGAGGCCACACCCCCAAGCTGCACCCTCAAATTCCACCACCCCGGGGACAGAGCCCCCTGGAGGGGACAGGCCCCATTCCCTGCCCCGTGTCCCCGCCCGCCCCACTCACACCCCCTGCGCTGGTGCAGCCGGTTGCTGGTGCGGGGGATCCAGACTTTCTGCAGCGGCGTCTGGGTGAGCTCCACCGCCTCGGCCGCCATCCTGCCACAGCGGCTGCCCCTTGCCCTGGGGCCGGCCTGCCTGGGGGGCACGGACACTGAGGCCACCGACCCCCAAGCTGTGTACACGGCAGATAACGCGCTCACTGCCGCAGAGCCGGGGGAGCCAGCACCCCCGAGAGGGGACAGGCCCTGCCCCGTTCCCTGCCCCCGCCAGCCAGGCCAGCATTCTGACTGGGCCTGGCTGGACAGCAGGTCCCTGGCCCCTCGCAGCCCCGCCAGCGCCAGCCTAGGCCCGGCAGCTGCCCTCTACCCAGGGAGGGCACGGACCAGCCAGGCTGCGGGGGGCTGGGAAGCAGGCAAAGGCAGGCCGGGCACTGGGGGCACCGTGAGCTGGGGCCCTTGCTCCCACACGCTCCTGCCAGTTTGGGGGCGCTGGCCACCCATCCCAGGTGCAGAGCAGGGGGAGGGGCTGGGCAAAGGGGGATGGTGGGGGCGCTGGGAATTCTCCCCAGCCAGCCGGCACGCAGCCCTGCCCCAAGGAACCCCAACACCAGCCGTGTGGCCCGAGGGAGGAGGCGCTGCCTGCTCTAACCACCAGGCGCCACTGCCCGCCCGAGCCAGGCAAGACCCCAGGAGTGCGGGCGCCCAGCCCCCCACATCCCCACCCCGCTTGCTGAGCTCTTTGCTCCCCTACCTGGTATCTTAGTTGGGCTTTGCTCCATGAGCCGAGGGGGCGGGCGGGCGAGGGAGGTGCGGGGGGCTGGGAGCCAGGACCCCTGGGACATGAGCTCAGGGAGGCGGGCGAATCGACCCCACCGTGACTCAGCAGCCGAAGGGAAACACTGGGGAGCTGCTCCAAACAGAGCCATGTGCCCCGATGGAAAGGTCACAGCTAATATTACACCTGGCATGGGAGAAAGGGGGGCTGGCGGGTGACCTGGGAGGGAGAGGGCACTAGTGGTTAGAGCGGGGGGGGGGCAGGTTCGCTCCGGGAGGGGGAGGGGACTAGTGGTTAGAGCGGGGGGGCAGGTTCGCTCCGGGAGGGAGAGGGGACTAGTGGTTAGAGCGGGGGGGCAGGTTCGCTCCGGGAGGGAGAGGGGACTAGTGGTTAGAGCGGGGGGGGGCAGGTTCGCTCCGGGAGGGAGAGGGGACTAGTGGTTAGAGCGGGGGGGGCAGGTTCGCTCTGGGAGGGGGAGGGGACTAGTGGTTAGAGCGGGGGGGGCAGGTTCGCTCTGGGAGGGGGAGGGGACTAGTGGTTAGAGCGGGGGGGGGGCCGTAGCTTTGCCCAGATCCTGAGGCCCCTCCCTCTTCTGGGCTGTGATCCCGCATCAGACACGAAGCCCCGCCCCTGGGCAGGTCATTTTATTGGCTCCGCCCCTTCCCAGGGGCGGGGCGACACGCCTAGCGAGGGGCGGGGCCATAGGCAGCTCGTTTCCAGGATCCAAGATGGCCGCCGAAGGGCGCAGCGAAGGGCACCCCCGCCCCGCTGCCCGCTCCCAAGATGGCCGCGGAGGCTTCCCGCACGGCCAGGGCGATCACGTGACGAGCTGTCACGGTCCCATCCCCCTCTGTGACCCGGCAGAGCCAGATCAGCTGCTGTTTGCGCGCCCCCCCCCGCGGGGTGAGCTGGGGCGGGGGGGGCACCAGATCGAAACCTGCTAGCAGGGGGGGGGGGGGGCAGGAGCTGGTGGGAGGCCGACGGGTGACGTGGGGCTGGGGGATGTGGGGTGAGATGGGGTGACGTGGGGTGGGAGACGTGGGGGTGGCGTGGGGCTGGGGGATGTGGGGTGAGATGGGGTGACGTGGGGTGGGAGACGTGGGGGTGGCGTGGGGCTGGGGGATGTGGGGTGAGATGGGGTGACGTGGGGTGGGAGACGTGGGGCTGGGGGATGTGGGGTGATATGGGGGTGACGTGGGGATGTGGGGTGAGATGGGGTGACGTGGGGTGGGAGACGTGGGGGTGGCGTGGGGCTGGGGGATGTGGGGTGAGATGGGGTGACGTGGGGTGGGAGACGTGGGGGTGGCGTGGGGCTGGGGGATGTGGGGTGAGATGGGGTGACGTGGGGTGGGAGACGTGGGGGTGGCGTGGGGCTGGGGGATGTGGGGTGAGATGGGGTGACGTGGGGTGGGAGACGTGGGGCTGGGGGATGTGGGGTGATATGGGGGTGACGTGGGGATGTGGGGTGAGATGGGGTGACGTGGGGTGGGAGACGTGGGGGTGGCGTGGGGCTGGGGGATGTGGGGTGAGATGGGGTGACGTGGGGTGGGAGACGTGGGGGTGGCGTGGGGCTGGGGGATGTGGGGTGAGATGGGGTGACGTGGGGTGGGAGACGTGGGGCTGGGGGATGTGGGGTGATATGGGGGTGACGTGGGGATGTGGGGTGAGATGGGGTGACGTGGGGTGGGAGACGTGGGGGTGGCGTGGGGCTGGGGGATGTGGGGTGAGATGGGGTGACGTGGGGTGGGAGACGTGGGGCTGGGGGATGTGGGGTGATATGGGGGTGACGTGGGGATGTGGGGTGAGATGGGGTGACGTGGGGTGGGAGACGTGGGGGTGGCGTGGGGCTGGGGGATGTGGGGTGAGATGGGGTGACGTGGGGTGGGAGACGTGGGGGTGGCGTGGGGCTGGGGGATGTGGGGTGAGATGGGGTGACGTGGGGTGGGAGACGTGGAGGTGGCGTGGGGCTGGGGGATGTGGGGTGAGATGGGGGTGACGTGGGGTGGGAGACGTGGGGGTGGCGTGGGGCTGCGGATGCGGATGCTGCCTGTGGGGTGGGGGTCTGGCTGGGCGGAGGCCCTGAGGGGAATGTGGGGGGCCCAGTGCTCCCGGAGCACCAGCGGGGGTGAGGTTCACGGGGACTGGTGTGGGGGTGACGGTGCCAGGCCAGCTGGGGAGCTGAAGGGGGTGTGGAGGGGGGAGCGTAGCCCCCCCCTCACACTCTGCCCCATTCCACAGCTGCCTGGTGCTCAAATCCAGGAGGGGCCCCCGACATCTTCTGCCCCCCAGCATGGCGCAGCAACGCGGGGTGAACAGCCTGAGCTTCAACCAGGACCAGAGTGAGCTGCACCCTTGTAGCCCGCTCTCACCCCTAGGCCCCGCTCCCCTCCCACAGAACCCAGGCCTCAGCTCTGCCCCCCCCCGCTCTCACCCCTAGGCCCCGCTCCCCTCCCACAGAACCCAGGCCTCAGCTCTGCCCCCCCCCGCTCTCACCCCTAGGCCCCGCTCCCCTCCCACAGAACCCAGGCCTCAGCTCTGCCCCCCCCCGCTCTCACCCCTAGGCCCCGCTCCCCTCCCACAGAACCCAGGCCTCAGCTCTGCCCCCCCCCGCTCTCACCCCTAGGCCCCGCTCCCCTCCCACAGAACCCAGGCCTCAGCTCTGCCCACCCCCGCTCTCACCCCTAGGCCCCGCTCCCCTCCCACAGAACCCAGGCCTCAGCTCTGCCCTCCCGCTCTCACCCCTAGGCCCCGCTCCCCTCCCACAGAACCCAGGCCTCAGCTCTGCCCCCCCCGCTCTAGCTCCTAGGCCCCGTTCCCCTCCCACAGAACCCAGGCCTCAGCTCTGCCCCCCCCGCTCTAGCCCCTAGGCCCCGCTCCCCTCCCACAGAACCCAGGCCTCAGCTCTGCCCCCCGTGCTCTCACCCCTAGGCCCCGCTCCCCTCCCACAGAACCCAGGCCTCAGCTCTGCCCCCCCCCGCTCTAGCTCCTAGGCCCCGTTCCCCTCCCACAGAACCCAGGCCTCAGCTCTGCCCCCCCCCCCGCTCTAGCCCCTAGGCCCCGCTCCCCTCCCACAGAACCCAGGCCTCAGCTCTGCCCCCCGTGCTCTCACCCCTAGGCCCCGCTCCCCTCCCACAGAACCCAGGCCTCAGCTCTGCCCCCCCCCGCTCTAGCTCCTAGGCCCCGTTCCCCTCCCACAGAACCCAGGCCTCAGCTCTGCCCCCCCCCCGCTCTAGCCCCTAGGCCCCGCTCCCCTCCCACAGAACCCAGGCCTCAGCTCTGCCCCCCGTGCTCTCACCCCTAGGCCCCGCTCCCCTCCCACAGAACCCAGGCCTCAGCTCTGCCCCCCCCCGCTCTAGCCCCTAGGCCCCGCTCCCCTCCCACAGAACCCAGGCCTCAGCTCTGCCCCCCGTGCTCTCACCCCTAGGCCCCGCTCCCCTCCCACAGAACCCAGGCCTCAGCTCTGGCCCCCCCCCCGCTCTCACCCCTAGGCCCCGCTCCCCTCCCACAGAACCCAGGCCTCAGCTCTGGCCCCCCCCCCCCGCTCTCACCCCTAGGCCCCGCTCCCCTCCCACAGAATCCAGGCCTCAGCTCTGCCCCCCGTGCTCTCACCCCTAGGCCCCGCTCCCCTCCCACAGAACCCAGGCCTCAGCTCTGGCCCCCCCCCCCGCTCTCACCCCTAGGCCCCGCTCCCCTCCCACAGAACCCAGGCCTCAGCTCTGCCCCCCCCCGCTCTCACCCCTAGGCCCCGCTCCCCTCCCACAGAACCCAGGCCTCAGCTCTGCCCCCCCCCGTTCTCACCCCTAGGCCCCGCTCCCCTCCCACAGAACCCAGGCCTCAGCTCTGCCCCCCCCCCGTTCTCACCCCTAGGCCCCGCTCCCCTCCCACAGAACCCAGGCCTCAGCTCTGCCCCCCCCCCGCTCTCACCCCTAGGCCCCGCTCCCCTCCCACAGAACCCAGGCCTCAGTTCTGCCCCCCCCGCTCTAGCTCCTAGGCCCCGTTCCCCTCCCACAGAACCCAGGCCTCAGCTCTGCCCCCCCCCCCGCTCTCACCCCTAGGCCCCGCTCCCCTCCCACAGAACCCAGGTCTCAGCTCTGCCCCCCCCCCCCCCCGCTCTCACCCCTAGGCCCCGCTCCCCTCCCACAGAACCCAGGCCTCAGCTCTGCCCCCCCCGCTCTAGCTCCTAGGCCCCGTTCCCCTCCCACAGAACCCAGGCCTCAGCTCTGCCCCCCCCCCGCTCTCACCCCTAGGCCCCGCTCCCCTCCCACAGAACCCAGGCCTCAGCTCTGCCCCCCCCCGCTCTCACCCCTAGGCCCCGCTCCCCTCCCACAGAACCCAGGCCTCAGCTCTGCCCCCCCCCCGCTCTCACCCCTAGGCCCCGCTCCCCTCCCACAGAACCCAGGCCTCAGCTCTGCCCTCCCGCTCTCACCCCTAGGCCCCGCTCCCCTCCCACAGAACCCAGGCCTCAGCTCTGCCCCCCCCGCTCTAGCTCCTAGGCCCCGTTCCCCTCCCACAGAACCCAGGCCTCAGCTCTGCCCCCCCCGCTCTAGCCCCTAGGCCCCGCTCCCCTCCCACAGAACCCAGGCCTCAGCTCTGCCCCCCGTGCTCTCACCCCTAGGCCCCGCTCCCCTCCCACAGAACCCAGGCCTCAGCTCTGCCCCCCGTGCTCTCACCCCTAGGCCCCGCTCCCCTCCCACAGAACCCAGGCCTCAGCTCTGGCCCCCCCCCCGCTCTCACCCCTAGGCCCCGCTCCCCTCCCACAGAATCCAGGCCTCAGCTCTGCCCCCCGTGCTCTCACCCCTAGGCCCCGCTCCCCTCCCACAGAACCCAGGCCTCAGCTCTGGCCCCCCCCCGCTCTCACCCCTAGGCCCCGCTCCCCTCCCACAGAACCCAGGCCTCAGCTCTGGCCCCCCCCCCGCTCTCACCCCTAGGCCCTGCTCCCCTCCCACAGAACCCAGGTCTCAGCTCTGCCCCCTCCCCCCCCGCTCTCACCCCTAGGCCCCGCTCCCCTCCCACAGAACCCAGGCCTCAGCTCTGCCCCCCGTGCTCTCACCCCTAGGCCCCGCTCCCCCTCCCACAGAACCCAGGCCTCAGCTCTGCCCCCCCCCCGCTCTCACCACTAGGCCCTGCTCCCCTCCCACAGCTGTGGGAGGACCCAGGCGTCCGGGCAGCCTCTCCCCCCAGGCTGGGTCCAATCCGGTCTCTGTCCTGCTTCCAGGCTGCTTCTGCTGCGCCATGGAGTCCGGGGTGCGGATCTACAACGTGGAGCCGCTCATGGAGAAAGGGCACCTGGGTAAGAGCGGGGGGGGGGCTCCCACGGGCCCAGGGCAGGGGCTGGCTGGGTGGGGGGGGCTCCCACGGGCCCAGGGCTGGGGCTGGCTGGGTGGGGGGGGGCTCCCACGGGCCCAGGGCAGGGGCTGGCTGGGCGGGGGGGGGCTCCCACGGGCCCAGGGCTGGGGCTGGCTGGGTGGGGGGGGCTCCCACGGGCCCAGGGCTGGGGCTGGCTGGGCGGGGGGGGCTCCCACGGGCCCAGGGCTGGGGCTGGCTGGGTGGGGGGGGGGGGCTCCCACGGGCCCAGGGCTGGGGCTGGCTGGGCGGGGGGGGGCTCCCACGGGCCCAGGGCTGGGGCTGGCTGGGTGGGGGGGGCTCCCACGGGCCCAGGGCAGGGGCTGGCTGGGTGGGGGGGGGGGCTCCCACGGGCCCAGGGCTGGGGCTGGCTGGGCGGGGGGGGGCTCCCACGGGCCCATGGCAGGGGCTGGCTGGGTGGGGGGGGGCTCCCACGGGCCCAGGAGGGGGCTGGCTGGGTGGGGGGGGCTCCCACGGGCCCAGGGCTGGGGCTGGCTGGGTGGGGGGGGCTCCCACGGGCCCAGGAGGGGGCTGGCTGGGTGGGGGGGGGGCTCCCACGGGCCCAGGGCAGGGGCTGGCTGGGCGGGGGGGGGCTCCCACGGGCCCATGGCAGGGGCTGGCTGGGTGGGGGGGGGCTCCCACGGGCCCAGGAGGGGGCTGGCTGGGTGGGGGGGGGCTCCCACGGGCCCAGGGCTGGGGCTGGCTGGGTGGGGGGGGGCTCCCACGGGCCCAGGGCTGGGGCTGGCTGGGCGGGGGGGGGGGCTCCCACGGGCCCAGGGCAGGGGCTGGCTGGGCGGGGGGGGCTCCCACGGGCCCAGGGCAGGGGCTGGCTGGGCGGGGGGGGGCTCCCACGGGCCCAGGGCAGGGGCTGGCTGGGCGGGGGGGGCTCCCACGGGCCCAGGGCAGGGGCTGGCTGGGCGGGGGGGGCTCCCACGGGCCCAGGGCTGGCGCTGGCTGGGCGGGGGGGGGCTCCCACGGGCCCATGGCAGGGGCTGGCTGGGTGGGGGGGGCTCCCACGGGCCCAGGGCAGGGGCTGGCTGGGTGGGGGGGGCTCCCACGGGCCCAGGGCAGGGGCTGGCTGGGTGGGGGGGGCTCCCACGGGCCCATGGCAGGGGCTGGCTGGGTGGGGGGGGCTCCCACGGGCCAGGGCAGGGGCTGGCTGGGGGGGGGGGGGTCCCACGGGCCCAGGGCTGGGGCTGGCTGGGGGGGGGGGCTCCCACGGGCCCATGGCAGGGGCTGGCTGGGCGGGGGGGGCTCCCACGGGCCCAGGGCTGGGGCTGGCTGGGCGGGGGGGGGACTCCCACGGGCCCAGGGCAGGGGCTGGCTGGGCGGGGGGGGAGCCCAGGGCAGGGGCTGGCTGGGCGGGGGGGGGCTCCCACGGGCCCAGGGCAGGGGCTGGCTGGGCGGGGGGGGCTCCCACGGGCCCAGGGCAGGGGCTGGCTGGGCGGGGGGGGGGGCTCCCACGGGCCCAGGGCAGGGGCTGGCTGGGCGGGGGGGGGGCTCCCACGGGCCCAGGGCAGGGGCTGGCTGGGCGGGGGGGGGGCTCCCACGGGCCCAGGGCAGGGGCTGGCTGGGCGGGGGGGGGCTCCCACGGGCCCAGGGCAGGGGCTGGCTGGGCGGGGGGGGGCTCCCACGGGCCCAGGGCAGGGGCTGGCTGGGCGGGGGGGGCTCCCACGGGCCCAGGGCAGGGGCTGGCTGGGGGGGGGGGGACTCCCACAGGCCCAGGGCAGGGGCTGGCTGGGGGGGGGGCACGGTGCCATCAGACCCCAGCCTGTTTTCTGCCCCCCCAGATCACGAGCAGGTGGGCAGCATCGCCCTGGTCGAGATGCTGCATCGCTCCAACCTGCTGGCCATTGTGGGGGGCGGAGGGAACCCCAAATTCTCAGAGATTTCAGGTATGGCCCTTTGGGGGGCTGGTGGTTCCGGGGGGCCGGATGCCTGGGCGCCGGGGGGTCACTGGCTGCTCTCCCCCCACAGTGCTCGTTTGGGACGACGCCCGCGAGGGGCCGGGGGGCAAGGACAAGCTGGTTCTGGAGTTCACCTTCACCAAGCCCGTCCTGGCCGTGCGCATGAGACATGACAAGTGAGTATGAGCCGGCCCCGGCTGCCAGGCCCCAGCCGTAACCCCCCCAGGAGGAGGGGACCTGGCCCACAGCTGTAACCCCCCCGCAGGGAGGGGACCCAGGCGTCCGGCTGTAACCCCCCCGCAGGGAGGGGATCCAGGCGTCCGGCTGTAACCCCCCCCCAGCGGGAGGGGGACCCAGGCGTCCGGCTGTAACCCCCCAGCGGGAGGGGACCCAGGCGTCCGGCTGTAACCCCCCCCAGCAGGAGGGGACCCAGGCGTCCGGCTGTAACCCCCCAGCAGGAGGGGATCCAGGCGTCCGGCTGTAACCCCCCCGCAGGGAGGGGATCCAGGCGTCCGGCTGTAACCCCCCCCAGCGGGAGGGGACCCAGGCGTCCGGCTGTAACCCCCCCCCAGCGGGAGGGGACCCAGGCATCCGGCTGTAACCGCCCCCCCTGCAGGGAGGGGACCCAGGCGTCCGGCTGTAACCCCCCCCCCCAGCGGGAGGGGACCCAGGCGTCCGGCTGTAACCCCCCAGCGGGAGGGGACCCAGGCGTCCGGCTGTAACCCCCCCGCAGGGAGGGGATCCAGGCGTCCGGCTGTAACCCCCCCCCAGCAGGAGGGGACCCAGGCGTACGGCTGTAACCCCCCCCCAGCAGGAGGGGACCCAAGCATCCGGCTGTAACCCCCCCCAGCAGGAGGGGACCCAGGCGTCCGGCTGTAACCGCCCCCCCTGCAGGGAGGGGACCCAGGCATCCGGCTGTAACCCCCCCCAGCAGGAGGGGACCCAGGCATCCGGCTGTAACCCCCCCCAGCAGGAGGGGACCCAGGCGTACGGCTGTAACCCCCCCCCAGCGGGAGGGGACCCAGGCATCCGGCTGTAACCCCCCCGCAGGGAGGGGACCCAGGCATCCGGCTGTAACCCCCCCCAGCAGGAGGGGACCCAGGCGTCCGGCTGTAACCCCCCCCAGCAGGAGGGGACCCAGGCGTCCGGCTGTAACCCCCCCCCAGCAGGAGGGGACCCAGGCGTCCGGCTGTAACCCCCCCCCAGCAGGAGGGGACCCAGGCGTGGGGCTCGTGTATTTCAGGATCGTCATTGTGCTGCGGAATCGCATTTACGTTTATTCCTTCCCGGAGAATCCCACCAAGCTCTTTGAGTTCGACACGCGGGACAACCCCAAAGGTACGGCCCCTCCCCCGGTGCCCCCCCAGCCAGGAGAGCGCCCCGCCCAGCCCCACGGTGCCCCCTCTCTCCCGCAGGGCTCTGCGATCTCTGCCCCAGTCTGGAGAAACAGCTCCTGGTGTTCCCGGGCCACAAGTGCGGGAGCCTGCAGCTCGTGGTGAGTGGGGCTGGGAGGGGGCAGAGCCATGGGGGGCCCGTGGGGCTGGGAAGGGGCAGAGCCGTGGGGGGCCCGTGGGGCTGGGAGGGGCAGGAGGATGTGGGGGTTGCGGGGGGCTGGCAGCCCAGGAAACCACCCATCTCAGCCCTCCCCCGCTGCCAGGACCTGTCGAGCACCCAGCCGGGCACGTCCTCGGCGCCGTTCACCATCAACGCCCACCAGGGCGAGATCGCCTGCGTCTCCCTCAATCAGCCGGGCACCGTGGTGGCCTCGGCCTCCCGGCAGGGCACCCTCATCCGCCTCTTCGACACGCAGAGCAAGGAGAAGCTGGTGGAGCTGCGCCGGGGCACGGACCCTGCCACGCTGTACTGGTGAGATCCCCCCCGGCACGGACCCCCTGTACTGGGGAGATCCCCCCCCCCCCGGCACGGACCCTGCCATGCTGTACTGGTGAGATCCCCCCCGGCACGGACCCCCTGTACTGGGGAGATCCCCCCCCCGGCACGGACCCTGCCACGCTGTACTGGTGAGATCCCCCCCGGCACGGACCCCCTGTACTGGGGAGATCCCCCCCCCCCGGCACGGACCCTGCCACGTTGTACTGGTGAGATCCCCCCCCCCGGCACGGACCCCCTGTACTGGGGAGATCCCCCCCCCCGGCACGGACCCTGCCATGCTGTACTGGTGAGATCCCCCCCGGCACGGACCCCCTGTACTGGGGAGATCCCCCCCCCGGCACGGACCCTGCCATGCTGTACTGGTGAGATCCCCCCCCGGCACGGACCCCCTGTACTGGTGAGATCCCCCCCCCCCGGCACGGACCCCCTGTACTGGGGAGATCCCCCCCCCCCCCGGCACGGACCCTGCCATGCTGTACTGGTGAGATCCCCCCCCGGCACGGACCCCCTGTACTGGGGAGATCCCCCCCCCCGGCACGGACCCCCTGTACTGGGGAGATCCCCCCCCCGGCACGGACCCTGCCATGCTGTACTGGTGAGATCCCCCCCCCGGCACGGACCCTGCCATGCTGTACTGGTGAGATCCCCCCCCGGCACGGAGCCTGCCACGCTGTACTGGTGAGATCCCCCCCGGCACGGACCCCCTGTACTGGGGAGATTCCCCCCCCCCCCGGCATGGACCCTGCCATGCTGTACTGGGGAGATCCCCCCCCGGCACGGACCCCCCCTGTACTGGGGAGATCCCCCCCCCAGCACGGACCCTGCCATGCTGTACTGGTGAGATCCCCCCCGGCACGGACCCCCTGTACTGGGGAGATCCCCCCCCCGGCACGGACCCTGCCATGCTGTACTGGTGAGATCCCCCCCCGGCACGGACCCCCCCTGTACTGGGGAGATCCCCCCCCCAGCACGGACCCTGCCATGCTGTACTGGTGAGATCCCCCCCGGCACGGACCCCCTGTACTGGGGAGATCCCCCCCCCGGCACGGACCCTGCCATGCTGTACTGGTGAGACCCCCCCCCGGCACAGACCCCCCCTGTACTGGGGAGATCCCCCCCCCCCCGGCACGGACCCTGCCATGCTGTACTGGTGAGATCCCCCTCCCCGGCACGGACCCCCCCCGTACTGGTGAGATCCCCCCCCGGCACGGAGCCTGCCACGCTGTACTGGTGAGATCCCCCCCCCCGGCACGGACCCCCCCTGTACTGGGGAGATCCCCCCCCGTACTGGTGAGATCCCCCCCGGCACGGACCCCCCCTTGTACTGGTGAGATCCCCCCCCAGCACGGACCCCCCCCGTACTGGTGAGATCCCCCCGGCACGGACCCCCCCTTGTACTGGTGAGATCCCCCCGGCACGGACCCCCCCTTGTACTGGTGAGATCCCCCCGGCACGGACCCCCCCCTGTACTGGTGAGATCCCCCCCCGGCACGGACCCCCCCTGCACTGGTGAGATCCCCCCGGCACGGACCCCCCCCTGTACTGGTGAGATCCCCCCCCGGCACGGACCCCCTCTGTACTGGTGAGCCCCCTCCAGGCCCTGCCATGCTGTACTGGTGAGATCCCCCCCCGGCACGGACCCCCCCCCCCCGTACTGGTGAGATCCCCCCCGGCACTGACCCCCCCCTGTACTGGTGAGCCCCCTCCGGGCCCCACCACGGTTTACTGGTGAGATCCCCCCTCCGGCACAGACCCCCCGTACTGGTGAGATTCCCCCCCAACATGGACCCCCACCCCTCTGTACTGGTGAGATCCCCCCCCCCCAGCATGGACCCCGCCCCGCTGTACTGGTGAGCCCCCCCAACCCCCACTCCCCCCGGCACAGACCCCACCACGCTGTACTGGTGAGGGAGGCCCCCAGGTACAGCTACCACCTGGGCACACTGTAGTGGTGAGATGCCCCTGTGCATGGACACCTCCCTGGCATGGGGAAGGACCCTGCCGGGGGGGGGGGGGGGGGGGCACTGCAGGGGGAAGCTCGCAGCCCTGGTAACCCCCTTGCCCATCTTTGTAGCATCAACTTCAGCCACGACTCCTCGTTTCTCTGCGCGTCGAGTGACAAGGGGACAGTCCACGTCTTCGCCCTCAAGGACACACGGCTCAACCGCCGCTCCGCGTAGGTGCCACCCGCCAGCCCACAGCCCCCCCCCAGCATGGTCCCTTCCTCCCACCCATCACCCCCCTCGGTACCTCCCCCACGGCTGCCGTCTCTCCCGCAGGCTGGCACGCGTGGGCAAGGTGGGCCCAGTCATTGGCCAGTACGTGGACTCGCAGTGGAGCCTGGCCAGCTTCACGGTGCCGGCCGAGTCGGCCTGCGTGTGCGCCTTCGGCCGCAGCTCCGCCAAGACTGTCAACTCCGTCATCGGTCAGTGGGGCGGCGGGTGGGGGCCGGGAGGGGGCGGGGTTCCCTCCCCCGCTCTAACACACGTCCCCTTCCCCCCCAGCGATCTGCGTGGACGGCACCTTCCACAAATACGTCTTCACACCTGACGGCAACTGCAACCGCGAGGCCTTCGACGTCTACCTGGACATCTGCGACGACGACGACTTCTGAGCCCCGCCCACAGGAACAGTCGACTCCAGCTGGAGGGGGGGCTGGGGCCCAGCTGCAGCCACCTCTGAGGCAGGGCGGTGGGAAAACAGCCACACACAACACTGCATGGGAAGGACTCAGCTGCTACTGGTCCAGTTTGAAACAGCTGGGGCAGGGGGAATTGAATCCAAACCTGGTTTCACACCCAGCTGCCTGGAGCGGAATTTACTCTGGCCTGCTGCCACCAGCAAGGTGCACAAAACTACCCCAGCCTCAGCCGCATCGCGACACACTGTAGTCACCGCTTGTGTAGGGTTATAAGATGTTGTGCAACGTTTACCTTGTGGGGTATTATTTGCAAAGCTATAATCTGCTGAACATCATTGTCCGGGTGCAGCGTGCGTGTTGCCGGGGCGATGGAGTTAGGTGAGTGTGTGCTGTGCTGGTTACTTAGGAAACGGGGCACAAATACCCATGATCCCCAGCGGCCATGAGATAGTAAGTGCATGGGGAGGATAAGGAACTGCCAGGAGAGGTGGGGCTTAGACTGCAGGGTCATGCGCTGAGCCATTCGTGGGACAATTCGCCAGTGGGTCTCTGCCTGCACCGTGGAACCGCTAAAGCTCCGTTTCCTAGGGTGCTAACCCCAGGGCCTGGGGAGCCGCCCAAGCAGGAGCTGAACGGGCCGCAGGCTGGGCCGGTGCCTGCCTGTAACTCGCCGAGCAGACGCATGAAATGGGACCCACACATTATTCACTTTGTATTGCAACAGGCACCCAGAACAGCACAGTCAGCGAGGGCCCGTCCCCCCCCCCCCGCTCCAGGCAAGCTGCCCCCCGCTTCCTCACCTCACGGCCACAGGGGGCCCAGTTCACAGGGGGCCTACACTAAGTGGGGTGGGAGGGCCCCATGTTGGCACCAGCAGGCCCCATTCCATGGTCAGGCAACCCCATGTCCTCTTGTGGGGGGAGAAACAAGCCCCCCCCAGCCATGGGGATGCTAAAGTGCTGGG
This sequence comes from Pelodiscus sinensis, assembly GCF_049634645.1. Taxonomy (NCBI): domain Eukaryota; kingdom Metazoa; phylum Chordata; order Testudines; family Trionychidae; genus Pelodiscus; species Pelodiscus sinensis. The sequence goes on from NW_027466031.1 coordinate 219,544, forward strand.
CCCAGCGGTTATGGGGTGGGGAGGAAGAGATGAACCCCTTGCATGGTCCAAAAAAGACCCTTTCTGCTTTGGGGGGGGGGGGTGCTGGAGCAGGATTGTCTCATGTGTGGGGGGGGAGAGAATCAGGGGTGTGGATGGGGCAGCAGAGAGGGGGGCAGGTGGCCAGCCCCCCAACAGATACACGAGGGGGTAAGAGTTCCTTGATGCTGCTGGTGAGTTGTTTGGCACGTGTATAGCCCTTTAAGAGAGCAGGCTGGTCCATGGTAGGAGGAGCGGGGGGATCCAAGCCCCCCTTCCCGTGAGGCAGCGCTCAAAGCGGAACAGCTGGGTCCTCACCAAACTTCATGCGGTGAGCCAGGGCCTTGGCTGGCAGCAGGGTCTGGGGCCAGGAAAGAAGGGGGGAGGGTCAGAATGGGACAATGGGGACAATGGAACCACCTTCCCCCTCCACCCCACGGCTTTAATGGAATGTCCCAATCTCATGCATGCACCTCCTCTCTCAGAGAATGGAACAGTCCACATGAATAGGTACAATCTCCCTGCTCCTATAATGGACTAGAATGCCCCAGGAATTACCCCCCCCCCCTCATAGTATATCCCTCCCCTCCCCCAAGGCATGGCACACTGATGGCAGGTCATCCCAAACCCAGGAGTGACACTCTTCCCCCTCCCACTCAGCAGAGAATGGAATGATCCAATAGAAAGTCTGTTTGCACCCCCCACATGCAATAATGGAGTGTCCCATTTCCCCCCCCCAGGAGAATGCAATGGTCCAGTACAGCTCCCTCCCACTCCCACACCACAATGGATTGTCCCAGCCCTAGACTCATCATTAGATAGAGGGATTGTGCACTCCCCCCATTGCCAGAGAATGGGAGGGTCCACACTGGGTCAGACCACAGGTCCAGGTGACCAGAACCGGCAATCATCCAGTGACCCGTCGCCCGTTCCTGGCTTCTGGCAAACTGAGGCTAGGGCCACCCTCCCTGCCGCGCCTGGCTAGTAGCGATCAATGAACCCATCCTCCTTGAATGGATATAGCCCTGTGGCAGGGAGTTCCACAGGTTAACCACCTTGTGGGAGAACTGCTGCCTCTGCACTGCATTGGGTACGCCCTCGTCCTTATGGCAGAGCAGGGGTGGGGAAACTTTGTGGGAGCAGGGCCTGGTGATGCTCAGAAAAGTCAGTCGGGGCCGCCCATGAGCCAAAAAACAAAACCAAAAACAACCCCCCCCCCCCCTCCCCGCACACACTCTGATGGACGTGGCCTCGACCGAGGAGCAGAAACCCCCCCCCCCCCCCCATCTCCCTCGCACGCCAGTGCCTTGTGGGGCCCAGGCTAGTAGAGTTGTGCACTCCAGTCCCACAGGGAGGTGATGGGGGGGGGGGCTGAGGTTCCCCACCCCCGTGGGAGAAGGGGTAAATCTCTTCATTCCCTTTCTGCACGGCCCCCCACCCCATCCCCCTTGGCCCTTCACCGCTGAATGACCCCCCAGGGGTGACATCCGACCAGCCGGGGGGGGGGGGGGATTACTCCTGGGACTGGAACATTCCATTACTGCATGGGAGGGGGGTGCTGTTCCATTACAGCAACCTGTTACTCCCAAAGCTGGGACGCTCCATCATGCCAAAGGCTGCAGGGGGAGGAATGTACTAGCCCATTCGGCCCCAGCCAATCAGCAGCCCCCCAGCTACGACACCTGCCCCCACCCCACATCTAGGCAGAGGGGGAACCCTGATGTACCATGTGACCATGGAGGGAGGCGGGGCTTACCGGGTGATGGACATATGATTGACAGGTGTAGCACCAGACAGAGAGGTCCGCGTAACTCAGCACCAGGGGGTGGCCGGAGATGGAGCCATGAGCCAGCATGTGCTGATGGACGTAGCGGCCGCACAGAACCTGGGGGGGCAGCAGTTACAGCCACTGGGCACGGGGGGGGTGCGCACTGGCAGAGCTGCTGGGGACTGCAGGTGGGGAGTGAGGGGCGCTGGCAGGGCTGGGGCGCTGGGGGCTGGGAGTGGGCAGGGCTGAGGGGCAGGAGTGGGGGGGGCATGGGCTGCGGCTCCGGCGTGAGGGGCACTGGCAGGGCTCGGGGGGGCAGGAGTGGTGGGGGGGGCGGGGGGGCACGGGCTCTGGCTCCGGAGTGAGGGGCACTGACAGGGCTGGGGGGGCGGGAGTGGGGGGGGCGGGGCACGGGCTGTGGCTCCGGAGTGAGGGGGAGTGGCAGGGCTGGGGGGGCGGGAGTGGCGGGGGGGCACGGGCTGTGGCTCCGGCGTGAGGGGCACTGGCAGGGCTGGGGGGGCGGGAGGAGGGGCGGGGGGGGGCACGGGCTGTGGCTCCGGCGTGAGGGGCACTGGCAGGGCTAGGGGGGCAGGAGTGGGGGGGCGGGGCATGGGCTGTGGCTCCGGCGTGAGGGGCACTGGCAGGGCTGGGGGGGCGGGAGTGGCGGGGGGGGCGGGAGTGGCGGGGGGGCACGGGCTGTGGCTCCGGAGTGAGGGGCACTGGCAGGGCTGGGGGGCAGGGAGGCGCCACTCACCTGGTAGCAGGTCAGGCAGACCCAGTTCTCGCTCTCGCTGCCGCACTCCTCGCACGGGGCCAGCACGTCCAGGCCGGCGGGCGGAAGAGGCCGGACGGAGTCCAGGTGGGGGCACCAGGGCAGAGGGGTCACAGCGTAGAGCGTCCCCTGCAGAGACACCAGGATGGACCCCAGGCGCTCGGGCTCCCAGCCCCGCCCCCCCCCCCCCCCGGAGAGACCCCCGGCGCTCGGGCTCCCAGCCCCGCCCCCCCCCCCCCGGAGAGACCCCCGGCGCTCGGGCTCCCAGCCCCGCCCCCCCCCCCCCCGGAGAGACCCCCGGCGCTCGCGCTCCCAGCCCCGCCCCCGCCCCGGGAGAGACCCCAGGCGCTCGCGCTCCCAGCCCCGCCCCCGCCCCCCCCCCCGGGAGAGACCCCCAGGCATTCGCGCTCCCAGCCCCGCCCCCGCCCCCCCCCCCCCCCGGGAGAGACCCCAGGCGCTCGCGCTCCCAGCCCCGCTCCCCAATCCCCCGGGAGACACCCCAGGTGCTCTGGGTCCCAGCCCCCCGGCGTCAGGCGGTGCAGTCACCGAGCGCTGGGCATGTGAGGCTGGTGAGGGGATGCAGAGGGGAGCAGAGCGCCAGGTGGGGGGGGGGGGTGTCTCACCGTGTCTGCAAACTCCACCTCCAGGCGGAGGGTGGGGGTGGGGCCGGGGAGCAGGGCAGCCGCTTCGTTCAGGAGAGCGGGGGCATCCTGGGGGGGGGGGGGGGGGGAAGGGGGCGAGGGATGAGCTGCAAATCCCTCCATGTCCAGGCTGCTCCCCCATAAAAGACCCCCACCCCTGCCCCCTGGATTTCACGCCCCCAGCAACCTCCCCTCCCCCCACTGGCCCTACCTCTGAGGCCTCTGGCACTAGAGGCTCCGCCCCTCCAGGAGACACCCCGCCCACAAGGGCGGAGTCAGGGCTCAGGGGGCGGGTGCCACAGTCAGACTCCGCCTCCTCGCTGAGGCAGAGGGCTCCCAGCTTCAGGGTGTCATCCAGCGAGCCCTCGGAGGCTGGGGGGCTGGGGGACTCCCCGGAGGCCGCGTCGGGGCCCGGCTCTGGCCTGGCGTCCTCCTGGACCGGCACTGCAAGAGACGGAAAGTGTGTCCGGGGGGCCAGGCGGCAGGGGCCACGCGGGCCCTCGGGGCCCCACTCACCGTCCAAGCGCAGGCAACTCCAGTACTCGCGGTGCGCGGCGCTCGCCCGGGCCAGCGACTGGAGGGCGCCGGGGTGGGGGGCTCGCAGGCGGCCCAGCTCCGGCAGGGGGTCCCCCAGCAGGGTGCGGGTGCACATGGTCATGGACTCGGAGATAGACACCAGGTTGTAGCCCCCCTGGGGGGCAGAAGAGAGGTGGAACTTGGGGGCGCCCAGCCACCCGTGTCGCTGCCCATCTGGCCCCGGCAGCCCGGGGTGGTGCATGAACAACGGGCGCACGTGTCTCGCACGCTCAGTAGTAGTGATCTCACGTGCACGCCCGCCCGAACGCGCCACGCAGGGTTAATCGCAGATCCCGTGCCGGGCGTCGATGACACCCAAGAGCGAGGGACCCGCCCCCCGTGCAGCAGCGCAGGGCGCCAGGCAGCTGGGCCACGAGGGGAGCCCGACGGGGACACCCTGCGCCCTCCACGCCCCGCCCCACCTACCTCGAGGACCAGCACGACCCGGCCCCCCGCCAGCCCCAGCAGGAGGTGGGTCATGTGGGCGTAGCATTCGGGGCTCACCAGACACCCCCCCAGCGGGTCGCCACGGGCGGCGTCGAATCCGGCCGACACCAGCACCAGCTCGGGGTCGAACTAGAGAGAGTGAGAGAGAAAGAGTGAGAGCGAGCCCCGCCGGAGAACACAGGCGTCCAGGCACAGCCCCGCCCCCCGCCCGCCCCCACCCCCGCCGGAGAACACAGGCGTCCAGGCACAGCCCCACCCCCCGCCCCCCCCCACCGGAGAACACAGGCATCCAGGCACAGCCCCACCCCCCGCCCCCCGCCCACCCCCACCCCCGCCGGAGAACACAGGCGTCCAGGCACAGCCCCACCCCCCGCCCCCCCCCACCGGAGAACACAGGCATCCAGGCACAGCCCCACCCCCCGCCCCCCGCCCGCCCCCACCCCCGCCGGAGAACACAGGCGTCCAGGCACAGCCCCGTCCCCCGCCCCCCGCCCGCCCCCACCCCCGCCGGAGAACACAGGCATCCAGGCACAGCCCCGTCCCCCGCCCCCCGCCCGCCCCCACCCCCGCCGGAGAACACAGGCGTCCAGGCACAGCCCCGCCCCCCGCCCGCCCCCACCCCCGCCGGAGAACACAGGCGTCCAGGCACAGCCCCGCCCCCCGCCCGCCCCCACCCCCGCCGGAGAACACAGGCGTCCAGGCACAGCCCCACCCCCCGCCCCCCCCCACCGGAGAACACAGGCATCCAGGCACAGCCCCACCCCCCGCCCCCCGCCCACCCCCACCCCCGCCGGAGAACACAGGCGTCCAGGCACAGCCCCACCCCCCGCCCCCCCCCACCGGAGAACACAGGCATCCAGGCACAGCCCCACCCCCCGCCCCCCGCCCGCCCCCACCCCCGCCGGAGAACACAGGCGTCCAGGCACAGCCCCGTCCCCCGCCCCCCGCCCGCCCCCACCCCCGCCGGAGAACACAGGCATCCAGGCACAGCCCCGTCCCCCGCCCCCCGCCCGCCCCCACCCCCGCCGGAGAACACAGGCGTCCAGGCACAGCCCCGCCCCCCGCCCGCCCCCACCCCCGCCGGAGAACACAGGCGTCCAGGCACAGCCCCGCCCCCCGCCCGCCCCCACCCCCGCCGGAGAACACAGGCGTCCAGGCACAGCCCCACCCCCCGTCCCCCCCCACCGGAGAACACAGGCATCCAGGCACAGCCCCACCCCCCGCCCCCCGCCCGCCCCCACCCCCGCCGGAGAACACAGGCGTCCAGGCACAGCCCCACCCCCCACCCCCCGCCCACCCCCACCCACGCCGGAGAACACAGGCGTCCAGGCACAGCCCCACCCCCCGCCCCCCGCCCGCCCCCACCCCCGCCGGAGAACACAGGCGTCCAGGCACAGCCCCACCCCCCGCCCCCCGCCCACCCCCGCCGGAGAACACAGGCGTCCAGGCACAGCCCTACCCCCCGCCCCCCCCCCACCGGAGAACACAGGCATCCAGGCACAGCCCCACCCCCCGCCCCCCGCCCACCCCCACCCACGCCGGAGAACACAGGCGTCCAGGCACAGCCCCACCCCCCGCCCCCCGCCCGCCCCCGCCGGAGAACACAGGCGTCCAGGCACAGCCCCACCCCCCGCCCCCCGCCCGCCCCCACCCCCGCCGGAGAACACAGGCGTCCAGGCACAGCCCCGCCCCCCGCCCGCCCCCACCCCTGCCGGAGAACACAGGCGTCCAGGCACAGCCCCGCCCCCCCCCCCACCCCCGCCGGAGAACACAGGCGTCCAGGCACAGCCCCACCCCCCGCCCCCCCCCCGCCGGAGAACACAGGCGTCCAGGCACAGCCCCACCCCCCGCCCCCCCCCACCGGAGAACACAGGCGTCCAGGCACAGCCCCGCCCCCCGCCCGCCCCCACCGGAGAACACAGGCGTCCAGGCACAGCCCCGCCCCCCGCCCGCCCCCACCCCCGCCGGAGAACACAGGCGTCCAGGCACAGCCCCACCCCCCGCCCCCCGCCCGCCCCCACCCCCGCCGGAGAACACAGGCGTCCAGGCACAGCCCCACCCCCCGCCGGAGAACACAGGCGTCCAGGCACAGCCCCACCCCCCGCCCCCCGCCCACCCCCACCCACGCCGGAGAACACAGGCGTCCAGGCACAGCCCCGCCCCCCGCCCGCCCCCACCCCCGCCGGAGAACACAGGCGTCCAGGCACAGCCCCGCCCCCCGCCCGCCCCCACCGGAGAACACAGGCATCCAGGCGCAGCCCCGCCCCCCGCCCGCCCCCACCCCCGCCGGAGAACCCAGGCATCCGGGCTCCGGCCCCGCCGGCGGCACCTGGTAGGCGACGGGCAGCACCAGGCGGTGGAAGGCAGCCAGGTACTCGGGGTCGCCCATGCGGGGGCCGTTCCAGGGCACGTTGAGGGTGAAGCCGCAGCCTGGCCCCCGCCCCACGCGGTCGGCGTCGGCGTCCTCCGAGGAGGGGAAGAAGGAGCCGTGGTCGTACCGGTGCAGGGAGACGTACAGCACGCTGGGGGGGGGGCGGGGGGGGGTCAGTACAGCTCGCGCCCCAGCTGCTCCCGCCCCCCAGCCGCTCCCTTGTCCCCCAGGGCTGCTCCCGCCGCTCCACTGGCCACTGCTCCCTCGTCCTCCATCACTGCGGCTCCCGCCCCCTGGTCGCCCCCTTACCTCCCAGTGCCACGGCTCCCTGGTCGCCCCCTTACCTCCCAGTGCCACGGCTCCCTGGTCCCCCCCCCACTACTCCCCCCCGGTTCCCCCTTACCTCCCAGTGCCACGGCTCCCATCCCCCCGGTCCCCCCTTACCTCCCAGTGCCACGGCTCCCTGGTCCCCCCCCCACTATTCCCCCCCGGTTCCCCCTTACCTCCCAGTGCCACGGCTCCCTGGTCCCCCCCCCACTATTCCCCCCCGGTTCCCCCTTACCTCCCAGTGCCACGGCTCCCATCCCCCCGGTCCCCGCTTACCTCCCAGTGCCACGGCTCCCTGGTCCCCCCCCCCACTACTCCCCCCCGGTTCCCCCTTACCTCCCAGTGCCACGGCTCCCATCCCCCCGGTCCCCCCTTACCTCCCAGTGCCACGGCTCCCTGCCCCCCCCCCCCACTACTCCCACCCCCTGGTCGCCCCCCCCCACTACTCCCACCCCCTGGTCCCCCCCCCCCCACTACTCCCACCCCCCCGGTCCCCCCTTACCTCCCAGTGCCACGGCTCCCACCCCCCCGGTCCCCCCTTACCTCCCAGTGCCACGGCTCCCTGGCCCCCCCCCACTACTCCCACCCCCCCGGCCCTCCCTTACCTCCCAGTGCCACAGCTCCCACCCCCCGGCCGCCCCCTTTCCTCCCAGCGCCGCAGCTCCCACCCCCCTACCCCCCCGGCCCCCCCCTTACCTCCCAGTGCCGCGGCTCCCACCCCCCCCACTGCTCCCGGCCCCCCCTTACCTCCCAGTGCCCCGGCTCCCTGGTCCCCCCGGCCGCTGCCCCTGCCCCCTGGTCGCCCCCTTACCTCCCAGCGGCATGGCTCCCGCCCCCCCCCCACTGCTCCCGCCCCCCGGCCGCTCCCTCACCGCACTCATCACTGCTGTTCCCTCGCCCAGTCTGTCGACCCACCACAGCCCCCCCATGGGCATGGTACCTTGGATCTTCCTCAAACATGTGCTGGGTTCCGTTGCCGTGGTGAACATCCCAGTCCAGGATCATGACCCTGACGACGAGAAGATAAGGATGGAACCCAGGCGCCCAGGCCCCGCCCCCCGCCCAGGCCCCGCCCCCAGGCCCCTCACCTCATGGGCCGGCCCGCCAGGCGCTGCGCGAAGCGAGCCGCCAGGGCCACCGAGTTGAAGAAGCAGAAGCCACAGGCCATGTCGGACTCTGCGTGGTGCCCGGGCGGGCGGACGATGGCCACAGCGTTCTGCACCTAGAGCCAGGCAGAGGCACGGGGGGGTGAGAGCACCAAGGGGCAGCCAGCTCTGGGGTGAAGCAGCTGGGCAACAGCCACACAGAACGCTACCCAGGGCCAGCTCTGGGGAAGGGAAGCAAGTTTTCATCTCCCGGGGCCTGGCCCCACCCCTCACCTGGCCCTCCAGCACGGCCTGCACGGCGTTGAAGGCGGAGCCGGCCGCCAGCCGGGCGCAGGCGTACGAGCTGCTGCAGATGTAGATGGAGTTGTAGAGCCCGCCCTGGCGATGCAGGTCACGCGGCTTCATGCCGGCCGTGGACTTGAGCGTCTCCACGTAGGCCGGGCTGCGAGGGAGGCAAAGCGGCTAGGAGTGCGCACGGCCGCCCCGCCCCCCACCAGGGAGAGCCCCGTGGCCCGGCCCCTCCGGCCCCTCACCTGTGGCACATGCTCAGCTCCTCCTCCTCGGCGCCGCGGGCTGGGATGCGGCGGCACCGCTCCGTGAGACGCAGCTCCCCGTGGCGCTGGAAGATGCGCGAGACCCGCTCCGGCAGCTCCGGGTGCTGGCTGGGGGCGGGAGGACTTAGCGTGCACACCGGGGCCTCTTCTCTGCTGGGGGGCCCCTCCCCCAGGAACAGGGAGAGAACCCAGAGCCCCCCGCCGCCCTCCCACAGCGAGGAGAAAACCCAGGCGTCCGGGCTTCTAGACCCCCCCTTGCTCTAACCACTAGCCCCCGCTTCCCTCCCAGAGACCCCAGGCCCCTTGCTCTAACCACTAGCCCCCGCTCCCCTCCCAGAGACCCCCCCTTGCTCTAACCACTAGCCCCCGCTTCCCTCCCAGAGACCCCAGGCCCCTTGCTCTAACCACTAGCCCCCGCTCCCCTCCCAGAGACCCCCCCTTGCTCTAACCACTAGCCCCCGCTCCCCTCCCAGAGACCCCCCCTTGCTCTAACCACTAGCCTCCGCTCCCCTCCCAGAGACCCTCCATCCTTGTTCTAACCACTCTTCCCCGCTCCCCTCCCACAGCCGGGAGAGACCCCAGGCCCCTTGCTCCAACCACTAGCCCCCGCTCCCCTCCCAGAGACCCTCCATCCTTGCTCTAACCACTAGCCCCCGCTCCCCTCCCAGAGACCCCCCCTTGCTCTAACCACTAGCCCCCGCCCCCCTCCCAGAGACCCCTCCCTTGCTCTAACCACTCTTCCCCGCTCTCCCCCCACAGCCGGGAGAGACCCCAGGCGTCCGGGCGGTACCTGTCCCACATGTTGTAATGCTCCGTCATGCGCTCGTCGTACACCAGGCCGGTACGGGCAGCTGGGAGGGGTCGCTCCACCTCGGGGGGGCCGGTGGGGGTCATGGGGGCCGGCTCCCCTTCTGCATCCTCAGCGGTGTGGGAGGCTGGGAGAGGGGGGAGCCAGAGCTGAGGGGCGCGGGGGCAGCTCGCCACGCCCCCAGGGAGGGGGAGCAGGGCCGGGGAGCGCCGGGGGGGCTGCGGGCCAGGACTCACCCTCTCTCCGCAGGCTGTGCCAGTATCTCTCGTGGGCTGCAAGCGTCCCGGCCACAGAGCTCCGGGCGCTGGGGAGGGGAGCAGGCCGGAGTGAGTGGGGTGCCGACGCAGCGCTTGCCCCTCCCCCGCCAGAACCCCGCTCACCTGGCACACGGGGCCACGGGCGGCTCCAGCCGGGGACAGGGGTCCCCCAGGAGGGTCCTCAGCGCCGCACAGACCCCCTCGGCCAGGGAGCCCAGGTCGTAGCCACCCTGGGGAGGGGAGAAAACGGGTCAATAGCTCCCCCAGCCCCCCTGGCAGCCACCGCTGGGGCGCGGCGCCTGGGAACAGCAGCATGTAACGCCCGGGGCCAGGATGCAGCCACCGCTGGGGCGCGGCGCCTGGGAACAGCAGCATGTAACGCCCGGGGCCAGGATGCAGCCACCGCTGGGGCGCGGCGCCTGGGAACAGCAGCATGTAACGCCCGGGAACAGCAGCACGTAATGCCCGGGGCCAGGATGCAGCCACCGCTGGGGCGCGGCGCCTGGGAACAGCAGCACGTAACGCCCGGGGCCAGGATGCAGCCACCGCTGGGGCGCGGCGCCTGGGAACAGCAGCATGTAACGCCCGGGGCCAGGATGCAGCCCCCGCTGGGGCGCGGCGGCTGGGAACAGCAGCACGTAACGCCCGGGGCCAGGATGCAGCCACCGCTGGGGCGCGGCGCCTGGGAACAGCAGCATGTAACGCCTGGGAACAGCAGCACGTAACGCCCGGGGCCAGGATGCAGCCACCGCTGGGGCGCGGCGCCTGGGAACAGCAGCACGTAACGCCCGGGGCCAGGATGCAGCCACGGCTGGGGCGCGGCGCCTGGGAACAGCAGCACGTAACGCCCGGGGCCAGGATGCAGCCACCGCTGGGGCGCGGCGCCTGGGAACAGCAGCACGTAACGCCCGGGGCCAGGATGCAGCCACCGCTGGGGCGCGGCGGCTGGGAACAGCAGCACGTAACGCCCGGGGCCAGGATGCAGCTACCGCTGGGGCGCGGCGGCTGGGAACAGCAGCACGTAACGCCCGGGGCCAGGATGCAGCCCCCGCTGGGGCGCGGCGGCAGCGAGCTCTGGGAGGGGGCAGACTCACCTCCAAAGACAGCAGCACCTTGCCTCCCGCCAGGGCCAGCAGCAGATGAGTCAGATGGGCGAAGCCCGCGGGGGACACGGCCATCTCGCCCTAGGGGTGCGCACGGCTCCGTTGGCCAGGCTCCCTGCCCCCCAGACCAGCCCTCCCTGGGCCCCTGCCCCCTATCTAGACCCCACGACCCAACACCCCTCTCACCCCCCCACGACCCAACACCCCTCTCACCCTGCCCCCCACCGGCCTCACTCCCCCCTGCCCCACGACCCAACACCCCTCTCGCCCTGCCCCCCACCGGCCTCACTCCCTCACCCCCCCACGACCCAACACCCCTCTCACCCTGCCCCCCACCGGCCTCACTCCCCCCTGCCCCACGACCCAACACCCCTCTCGCCCTACCCCCCACCGGCCTCACTCCCCCCTGCCCCACGACCCAACACCCCCTCACCCCCCCACGACCCAACACCCCTCTCGCCCTGCCCCCCACCGGCCTCACTCCCCCCCGCCCCACGACCCAACACCCCTCTCGCCCTGCCCCCCACCGGCCTCACTCCCCTCCACAACTGAACACCCCTCTTGCCCTGCACCACTGACCTGGCACCCCCATGTCCCCCCTGCAATGGGGGGGACCCCTCTTACCTTGGGATCCCCGAGCGCAGCATCAAACCCAGCAGCCACCAGAACCAGCTGGGGCTGGAACTGAGAACAAAACAGGAGATCACAGCCTGGAGCCCCCCGCCCCTGCCAGCCCCCTGCCCCCGCACCTCATTCCCCGCCCCCCCCCCCAGTCAGACCCAGCCCCACTGCCCACCCCTCATACCTCAAAGGCCACAGGCAGTAGGATGTGCAGAAAGGCAGCGAGATAATCCCCGTCGCGCATTCCCACCTAGGCACAGACACACACCGGTTGGGTGGCTCTTCGGGAGCTCGAATGCAGCCACTTCTAGGGTGGGGCTGCAGGGGAACAGCCGCACATAACGCTCGGCCCGGCCGCCTCCCGCAGCCTCCGGTCTTACCGCATTCCATGGCACGTTGATGTTGAACCCCTCCCCACGGCCCTGCCCCACGGCGGGGCTGTCGGATGCCGGCAGGTGGGGCCAGAACCTCCCGTCCTCATAGCGATGGATGGAGAAATAGAGCACGCTGCAGAGAGACGGGGCAATGAAGGGCCAGGGCCGGCGCCCCCCGCCCGCAGCCCCCGCCGGAGCCCCCCACCCGGCGCCCCCAGCCCCCGCCCGCAGCCCCCGCCGGTGCCCCCCGCCGGAGCCCCCCGCCCGCAGCCCCCGCCGGAGCCCCCCGCCCCCGCCGGAGCCCCCCGCCGCCCCCGCCGGAGCCCCCCACCGCCCCCGCCGGAGCCCCCCGCCCTCCGCCCCTGCTCTGAGCAGCGGGGACTGACCTGGGGTCCTGCTCAAAGAGGAACTGTGTCCCCTGCCCATGGTGAACGTCCCAGTCGACAATCAGGACGCTGGAGAGAAGCGAGACTTGTTAGGGGGCTCGGCTCCCGGCCTGCCCCCTGCCCCGCCGTCCGGCTCCCAGCCCCCCATCGCTCACCGGTCCACTCCCAGGTTTTGCCGGGCGTATCTGGCCGCGATGGCCAGGTGGTTGAAGATGCAGTATCCGTCCATCTTATCGTGGTGGGCGTGGTGTCCTGGAGGCCTGAATGGAGACAAACCGGGCTAGCAGAGGGCTCACCTGTCACTAACTTGCGGCCCCCTCTGGGGTGGGGCAGCTGAGGAACAGCCGCATAGAACGCTGCCCGGGAACGACACGGGCGCTGAAACGGGGCTGTTCCCGACTGCCCTGCCCGAGTAAGGGCTGCAGCCCAGCACATGCTGCCTGGGTCGTTTCTCTTGGGAGGAGAAAGACGAAGACGGGGGCCCCGCAGCCCAGCGCCGGCTGGGACAGCTTGAGGGCAGATTTGAGCCCCTGGGGCTGTGCGGATACAGGGGGCCGAGGGGACGGGGCCCAGACTGCCCCTGGGGCGGTGCGGATACAGGGGGCCAAGCAGGATCCAGTCCCACGAGCCCCACGTCCGGCCGCGCAGCCTGGGCCAAGGTCTGGGAAGCAGCCTGGGATCAGCCGCCGCGCGGGGGCCCCACCCAGCCCCTCCTACCGGATCAGCGCCAGCCCGTTGCGCAGCTCCCCCGCCTGCACCTTCTCCAGCAGCCGCAGGAGGCAGCCGCTCGCCAGCCGGGCACCTTGGTACGAACCCTGGGGCAGGAGCAACGGAGAGCGGGGCTTGGACACCGAGCCCCCGGGGGGCCCACAGACGGCACAGGGGGACAGCCCGCCAGGACCCCGCGCCGGGGAACCCCGGCCTCCAGCCCCCCCCCCCCCCCCCGCCAGCGTCCCCTCGCAGAGCCGGGGAACCCAGGCATCTGGGGGGGGTCCCTCGCTGGCTGGCAGGAGCTCACCGGGTGCAGGAAGACGGAGTCGAACGTCCCCGACAGGCCCCTCAGCTCCTCCTCACTCATCTGCTCCGTCGACTTCACCAGCTCCACGTACCCTGGGCTGAGACACAGAGAGAGAGCGAGCCCCTCGCCCCTGCCTCGCTGGTACCCTCCAGCCCTGCCGTTGCCCCCCTGCTGCCCCGCAGCCCCAGCTGGCCCGCCCCCCCGGCTGCCGTCCGTACCTGTGGACCAGCAGAATCTCTTCCTCTGTAGCCGGCCGGGCCTGTGAGGACAGAGGAGGGAAGTGGGGGGCTGCAGCAGAGCGGGGGGAGGGGCAGCTGGTCTTGGGACACCTCCGGGCAAGGGACAGACCCAGGGGTCCCAGCCCCTCCTCTCACCTCGACTGGGACGCAGCGTTCCCACAGGCCGCTCTGCAGCAGCTTCTCCTGCACGGCCACCAGCCGCTCCGGGCGCTCCGGGAAGCTGGGGGCGAAACGACAGAGCGGGAGAAAGTGGCCGGGGCTGGGGGGCTGGGGAGGGAGGGAGGGGCGCCGGGGGGCAGGGGCTGGGGAGGGAGGGAGGGGCGCCGGGGGGCAGGGGCTGGGGGGCGGGAGTGAGGGGTGGGCGCCGGGGGGCAGGGGCTGGGGGGCGGGAGTGAGGGGTGGGTGCCGGGGGGCAGGGGCTGGGGGGGGGGGCAGGGGCTGGGGAGGGAGGGAGGGAGGGGGCGCCAGGGGGCAGGGGCTGCGGCAGGAGTGAGGGGCGCTGGGGCTGGGGAGGGAGGGAGGGAGGGAGTGAGGGGCGCTGGGGCTGGGGCTGGGGAGGGAGGGAGGGAGTGAGGGGCGCCGGCAGGGCCGGGGGGGCAGGCGATGTGCCCCCCAGAGCGAGGATCCCGGCGCTGGACGGGAGGGGCCCGGGCCCAGATCCCAGATAAGCTAGGGGGCCGGTCGCTGGGGGGGAGGCGGCTCGGGGGCCGTGGTGACTGGCGGGAGGGGTCGCTGGGGTGGGGGTCGTGGCTCCCCCCCCCCCCCCCCCGTACCTGTCATCCCACAGGCAGTGAGACTCTGTGAGCCGCTCGTCAAAGGCCAGGCCCGTCCCCACGGGCACCGTCCCCTCCACGCCCAGGTCCTGGGGGGGACACGACAGTGGAGCCAGGCGCCGGCCCCCCCAGACCCGCTCCCCTTCCCCCCACGGCCAGGGAGCAGGCGCCGCCAGCGGAAAGCCCAGCCCCACGGCCCCCCCCCCCACCTACCAGGCGCCGCAGCCCCGACTCCAGCTCCTCCGTCTCTCTGCTCGCCCGCTGCGCTCGGCCGCGGCGCTTGGTTTCGGGCAGCCCGGGGCTCCGGCGTGGCTGGGGGCCCCTCCGGCCACCTCGCTTCTGGGGGGGAAGCACACGGGGCAGAAGGGGGGGCTTGGACCTCGCCAGCCCCCCCCAGCCCTTGGCAGGCCCAGGCAGCCTCGCGCCCAGAGCCAAGGGCCCCCCCCCAGGGCCAGACTCACCATGGCCGTGTGCTGGGGGGGCAGGTCCCTTCAGGATCGGGAGGGGGGAGCTGGGTCCTTCCTCTGCCAAAGCTTCTCCGCCCAGGGTGTCGCCATGGCGGGGCAGGGCTGGGGGCAAAGGCCGTTAGAGGGGCCAAACCCCGACCCCCCCGGCCTCCACCCTGGGCCGGCGGGGGCTGCGGGGCAGGAGCAAGGGGCACTGGGGAAGGCAATTTTAGGGGGGGCACGGGGTGCAGGGCTGGGAGGCGAAGGGGTGGCAGGGGGTGAGGGGCACAGAGCTGGGGGTGTACAGATGGGGGAAGGGGCGGGGCTGAGGGCAGCAGGGTAGGGGGGCGCTGGGGGCAGTGCTGGGGGGTGAAGGGCGCTGGGGGGCGGGGCAAAGGGGGCAGGGTGGGGGGCGCTGGGGGGACAGTGCTGGGGGGTGAAGGGCGCGGGGGGCGGGGCTGAGGGGGCAGGGTGGAGGTGCTGGGGGGTGGGGCATGGGGGCAGGGTGGGGGGCACTGGGGGGCAGTGCTGGGGGGGTGGGCAGTGCTGGAGGGTGAAGGGCACTGGGGGGCGGGGTGAGGGGGCAGGGTGGGGGGCGCTGGGGGGCAGTGCTGGGGGGTGGAGGGTGCTGGGGGGCAGTGCTGGGGGGTGAAGGGCGCTGGGGGGCGGGGCAAAGGGGGCAGGGTGGGGGGCGCTGGGGGGACAGTGCTGGGGGGTGAAGGGCGCTGGGGGCGGGGCTGAGGGGGCAGGGTGGAGGTGCTGGGGGGTGGGGCATGGGGGCAGGGTGGGGGGCACTGGGGGGCAGTGCTGGGGGGTGGGCAGTGCTGGAGGGTGAAGGGCACTGGGGGGCGGGGTGAGGGGGCAGGGTGGGGGGCAGTGCTGGGGGGCGGAGGGTGCTGGGGGGCAGTGCTGGGGGGTGAAGGGCGCTGGGGGCCGGGGCATGGGGGCAGGGTGGGGGGCGCTGGGGGGCAGTGCTGGGGGTGAAGGGCGCTGGGGGGCGGGGCCGAGGGGGCAGGGTGGGGGCGCTGGGGGGCAGTGCTGGGGGTGAAGGGCGCTGGGGGGCGGGGCCGAGGGGGCAGGGTGGAGGTGCTGGGGGGCGGGGCATGGGGGCAGGGTGGGCGGTGCTGGGGGGCGGGGCCGAGGGGGCAGGGTGGGGGGTGCTGGGGGGCGGGGCATGGGGGCAGGGTGGGGGGTGCTGGGGGGCAGTGCTGGGGGGCGGGGCCGAGGGTGCTGGGGGGCGGGGCAGGGGGGGCAGCGGGCGGGGCCGGAGCAGCAGGCTGTGGGCGGGGCTTGGGGGAGCAGGTCCCAGAGCGCTGCCCCCCCCCCCGGCCCGTGCCCGCGGCACCAGCTGCCCGCCCCGGGTGCCCAGCCACGTGCGCGAGCGGGCTGCTCTCACCTGCCGCGCCCCTGCAGATGGTCTCTCCCTGCCGCGCGCAGCCTGATGGTGTCACCCAGCCCCGTCCCGCCCCGCCCCGCCCCGCCGGGAGATTCCATTCGGAGTAGGGCGGGGGGGGGGAAGATGGCAGAGACCATTGACGGAGGAGGGGGCTGGTCATGACCATTCACCCTGACCTTGGGGGAGATCTGGGCGAAACCAATCACGATGAATGGAGGGGGTGGGGATCCTGGGAGTGGCCATTGGCACTGAGCGGGGGGGAGGGGAGCTGGGAGAGACCATTGACTTGCTGGAAGAAAAATCTCCCTGTTTCTTCACTGGCCTAGGTCGGGGGGGGGGGGATTTACTCCCTTGACCCTGTGACCCTTAATTCTCTTGACCCCTCCCCAGCTTGTTCCCGTGACCCTTCACCCCGGCCTCTATTTTTCCTTGGATTCCCCCCCCCAACCTCTCGGCTCCTTGGGCCTTGGCCCCTTGCCCCCCCCAGGGGAGCTGGGCCCCCTCGGCCTTCCCCTAGTGAAGGGAGCCGCAGGGAGGGCTCCCTAGGTGCTGAGATGCAGCCACCTCTGGGGCAGGGCAGCTGGGGAACAGCCGCATAGAACGTAGTGGGGGAGGGGTGAGGCAGGGAGGGCTTGGCACCAGCAGTGGGCGCTGGGCCTGCCCTGAAGTAGCCATGGGGCTGGGATAGCGAGCCCGACCCCCGCACCAGCGTGTGTCCCGGCTGGAGGGGCCCCCAGCTCTGCGCCGAGCCTGTGTAGCTCCCAGTACTGGGCCCATCTCCAGTGCCCGCCCCGCCCCTTCCCCACATCCCTTTGAAATCCAGTTCCCAGCTCCTCGGCGGAGGCAAGGGCTAACCCCCACCAGGCCATGAGCTGATGGGGCAGATAACGCCCCCTTCCCCTTTTGATCGCTGCGCAGGGGGGCGTGGGAAGCAGGGAGCAGAGCCAGAGATGGGCCGATACATGGATGGGACTCCTGGCGGGCTCCCAGCCCTCCCAGAGCCGGGGAGAGAACCCAGGAGCCCTGGCTCCCTGCCCCCCTTGCACTACATCCCACTCCCCACCATCATCCTGGTTTCTTTGGGGATACTTTAAGGGGGAGGGAATTAAACGTCCCATAAAAATGGATCCCTCCCATCTCCCTCCACTCCCCCAAGCCATGCCCCACTTTTCCCTTGCACCCCCCATCTCAGTTCTGGGGAGCTAGGACACCCCAATTTTTGCTTCCCCGCCACAGAAAGAGCAACCACCTAGATTTACCCCAAATCTCCAACATACAGAAACCCCCCAAAACTGCACAGAGCACCCCAATGTTTCTGAGGTTTCCATAGCTCCCTCTGGGTCATAAGCCCCCCAGTTCCCCTCGGCCCCTCCACAGTTCCCCCTGAATCTGTCCTTCCTGTTCTAGCTACAGAATTGGGGGGGCCCTAATGTCTGGTCTCCACAACCCGAGATGTCCCCCACTTTGAAGAGTGAAGGCTCCCCCTTTTCAGAGTGTGTGCTCACGGCTCTAGAGCACCCGCTTCATTTTGGGGTGCATTCAGAATAAGCCAGGGCACCCCCCACTAGAGCATGTACCCCAAGAACTGAACACCACTCCAGCCCCCTGGCAGCTGCCATGGTGCTCCAAACCAGCAGAGTTCTAGGCGCACAAGCCTGCCCCCCATGTGAGCCCCCCATAGCTCCCCCAGGCATTAAAAGACGCGACAGCCGAGCCAGTAAAAGAAATATATACTATATGTAAATTGTGGTTTCATAAAATCCATGGTAACCCCCAAAATATCGGGGTGCCGGGGGGAGAGCAGAACGGGAGACCTACTGCAGTCAGTGCTGGCTGTGGGGCTGACAGTGGAGACGAGGGAGCCGGGGGGGCGGTGCCCTCTCGAGGGGAAGTTGGGGGTTTCCTTGGCGGGGGGGGGGGGGAGGAAACAGAGGCCGCGCCCACCAAAGCTGCCAGGTGGAGGGAGGGAGAGGTGGGAGCTGAATGGGGGTGGACAGACGGGAGGGAACCCCGAGGCCCCAACGCTCTGCCCCCTCCCTCCCACTGCCTGACTCCGTGGCTGCCCCCCCTCCCGTGGCCCCGCTTTCCAGCGCTGCTTCCTTCAGCCCA
The DNA here is from genome assembly GCF_049634645.1 of Pelodiscus sinensis. NCBI lineage: Eukaryota > Metazoa > Chordata > Testudines > Trionychidae > Pelodiscus > Pelodiscus sinensis. The sequence continues at coordinate 237,654 of NW_027466031.1, forward strand.
GCGAGGGGCCCGGCCCGGGGGAGCCATGTGGGGGGTGGTAGGCGGGCGGGGGGGTCCCGAGGAGGTGGGGGGGAGGGGGAGAAGGGGAGCAGGTGGCTGGACAGGACCATGGGGCTCAGGGAGTAGAGGGTGGCGGGGTCCTCGCCCAGGGGGGAGAGCAGTTCGAGTGGGGCGGGGGGCCCAGCCCCCCCCTCGCCCGGAGCGGCCCCGCGGCGTTTCTTGCTCTTGGAGGAGACTTTGCGGTTGCGGGTCTGGATGCCGTCCTTCCGCATCGTCAGGGGGCGATTGACCTGGGGGGAGGGGCAGCGCTAGAACCCGGCCGTCCGGCCTCCCAGCCCCCCGCTCTAACCACTAGACCCTGCTCCCCTCCCCGAGCCGGGAGAGAACCCAGAGTCCTGGCTGCCAGCCCCCGCTCTATGCACTAGCCCCCGCTCCCTCCCAGGCGTCCGGGGTCCCTGCCCCCCCGCTCTATCCACTAGCCCCCGCTCCCTCCCAGGCATCCGGGGTCCCTGCCCCCCCGCTCTATCCACTAGCCCCCGCTCCCTCCCAGGCGTTCGGGGTCCCTGCCCCCCCCGCTCTATCCACTAGCCCCCGCTCCCTCCCAGGCGTCCGGGGTCCCTGCCCCCCCGCTCTATCCACTAGCCCCCGCTCCCTCCCAGGCGTCCGGGGTCCCTGCCCCCCCGCTCTATCCACTAGACCCTGCTCCCCTCCCCGAGCCGGGAGAGAACCCAGAGTCCTGGCTGCCAGCCCCTGCTCTATCCACTAGCCCCCGCTCCCTCCCAGGCGTCCGGGGTCCCTGCCCCCCCGCTCTATCCACTAGCCCCCGCTCCCTCCCAGGCATCCGGGGTCCCCCCCGCTGTACCCACTAGCCCCCCTCACCTTCCCGAGGTGGGAGAGAACCCAGAGTCCTGGCTGCCAGCCCCTGCTCTATCCACTAGCCCCCGCTCCCTCCCAGGCGTCCGGGGTCCCCGCCCCCCCGCTCTAACCACTAGACCCTGCTCCCCTCCCCGAGCCGGGAGAGAACCCAGAGTCCTGGCTGCCAGCCCCCGCTCTATCCACTAGCCCCCGCTCCCTCCCAGGCGTCCGGGGTCCCCGCCCCCCCGCTCTAACCACTAGACCCTGCTCCCCTCCCCGAGCCGGGAGAGAACCCAGAGTCCTGGCTGCCAGCCCCCGCTCTATCCACTAGCCCCCGCTCCCTCCCAGGCGTCCGGGGTCCCCGCCCCCCCGCTCTAACCACTAGACCCTGCTCCCCTCCCCGAGCCGGGAGAGAACCCAGAGTCCTGGCTGCCAGCCCCTGCTCTATCCACTAGCCCCCGCTCCCTCCCAGGCGTCCGGGGTCCCTGCCCCCCCGCTCTATCCACTAGCCCCCGCTCCCTCCCAGGCGTCCAGGGTCCCCCCCGCTGTACCCACTAGCCCCCGCTCCCTCCCAGGCGTCCGGGGTCCCCGCCCCGCTGTACCCACTAGCCCCCCTCACCTTCCCGAGGTGGGAGAGAACCCAGAGTCCTGGCTGCCAGCCCCCCGCTGTACCCACTAGCCCCCGCTCCCTCCCAGGCATCCGGGGTCCCCCCCCCCGCTGTACCCACTAGCCCCCGCTCCCTCCCAGGCGTCCGGGGTCCCCCCCCCGCTGTACCCACTAGCCCCCGCTCCCTCCCAGGCGTCCGGGGTCCCCCCCGCTGTACCCACTAGCCCCCACTCCCTCCCAGGCATCCGGGGTCCCCCCCGCTGTACCCACTAGCCCCCACTCCCTCCCAGGCGTCCGGGGTCCCCCCCCGCTGTACCCACTAGCCCCCGCTCCCTCCCAGGCGTCCGGGGTCCCCCCCCGCTGTACCCACTAGCCCCCGCTCCCTCCCAGGCATCCGGGGTCCCCCCCCGCTGTACCCACTAGCCCCCGCTCCCTCCCAGGCGTCTGGGGTCCCTGCCCCCCCGCTCTAACCACTAGCCCCCGCTCCCTCCCAGGCGTCCGGGGTCCCCCCCGCTGTACCCACTAGCCCCCGCTCCCTCCCAGGCGTCCGGGGTCCCCCCCCGCTGTACCCACTAGCCCCCGCTCCCTCCCAGGCGTCCGGGGTCCCCCCCCCGCTGTACCCACTAGCCCCCGCTCCCTCCCAGGCGTCCGGGGTCCCCCCCCGCTGTACCCACTAGCCCCCGCTCCCTCCCAGGCGTCCGGGGTCCCCCCCCGCTGTACCCACTAGCCCCCACTCCCTCCCAGGCGTCTGGGGTCCCTGCCCCCCCGCTCTACCCACTAGCCCCCGCTCCCTCCCAGGCGTCTGGGGTCCCTGCCCCCCCGCTCTACCCACTAGCCCCCGCTCCCTCCCAGGCGTCTGGGGTCCCTGCCCCCCCGCTCTAACCACTAGCCCCCACTCCCTCCCAGGCGTCTGGGGTCCCTGCCCCCCCGCTGTACCCACTAGCCCCCGCTCCCTCCCAGGCGTCTGGGGTCCCTGCCCCCCCGCTCTAACCACTAGCCCCCGCTCCCTCCCAGGCGTCCGGGGTCCCCCCCCGCTCTACCCACTAGCCCCCGCTCCCTCCCCGGCTCACGTTGTGCAGCTTGTAGTACAAGCCGCAGGCGTTGCAGACGGGTTCCCCGCTGGCGTTGCGGCGCCACAGGGTGGTGGTCGTGGTCTGGCAGTTGCTGCACTGGGTGCCTGCGCGCTTGCTGACGATCTGGGGGGACAGGGGAGCGTGGGTGGGGTGAGGGGAGCCAGGCCCTGCCCCCACGCTCCAGGGGCTGGGGAGGCCTCGCAGGAGCAGAGGGGCCTGGGGGCCAACAGGGCTGGAGCGGAAGGGGGGCCGGCGAGACCGCAGGCAGGTGGGGGGGGTCTCATGGGAGGGGCAGCAGGTCTAGGGGGTGGGGGCTCCCCACTTCTCAGGTGTTTCCTGGGCCGGAGGGGGGCGGGGGAGGGGGCGGGGGTCCCCACTCCCCAGGCGTTTCCTGGGCCGGAGGGGGGCGGGGGAGGGGGCGGGGGTCCCCACTCCCCAGGCGTTTTCTGGGCCGGAGGGGGCGGGGGTCCCCACTCCCCAGGCGTTTCCTGGGCCGGAGGGGGCGGGGGAGGGGGCGGGGGGTCCCCACTCCCCAGGCGTTTCCTGGGCCGGAGGGGGCGGGGGAGGGGGCGGGGGGTCCCCACTCCCCAGGCGTTTCCTGGGCCGGAGGGGGCGGGGGAGGGGGCGGGGGGTCCCCACTCCCCAGGCGTTTCCTGGGCCGGAGGGGGCGGGGGAGGGGGCGGGGGGTCCCCACTCACCAGGCGTTTCCTGGGCCGGAGGGGGCGGGGGAGGGGGCGGGGGTCCCCACTCCCCAGGCGTTTCCTGGGCCGGAGGGGGCGGGGGAGGGGGCGGGGGTCCCCACTCACCAGGCGTTTCTTGGGCCTGATGAGGGGCCGGTTCTGCCCGTTCATCTTGTGGTACAGCCCACAGGCGTTACACAGATAGTGCCCGGTCCCGTCCCGGCGCCACAGAGGGGTGGCTGTCGCCCCGCAGTTCACGCACTCCCGCGCCTCTGGGGGAGGGGACAGGGAAACTGAGTCAGCGACGGGGCCTTTCCCCTCTAGGGGGCGCCCGCCCCCCCAGCCTGCAGGGGCGCTCACCGCAAGGGGACAGGGAAACTGAGTCAGCGACGGGGCCTTTCCCCTCTAGGGGGCGCCCGCCCCCCCAGCCTGCAGGGGCGCTCACCGCAAGGGGACAGGGAAACTGAGTCAGCGACGGGGCCTTTCCCCTCTAGGGGCGCCCGCCCCCCAGCCTGCAGGGGCGCTCACCGCAAGGGGACAGGGAAACTGAGTCAGCGACGGGGCCTTTCCCCTCTAGGGGCGCCCGCCCCCCCAGCCTGCAGGGGCGCTCACCGCAAGGGGACAGGGAAACTGAGTCAGCGACGGGGCCTTTCCCCTCTAGGGGCGCCCGCCCCCCAGCCTGCAGGGGCGCTCACCGCAAGGGGACAGGGAAACTGAGTCAGCGACGGGGCCTTTCCCCTCTAGGGGGCGCCCGCCCCCCCAGCCTGCAGGGGCGCTCACCGCAAGGGGACAGGGAAACTGAGTCAGCGACGGGGCCTTTCCCCTCTAGGGGCGCCCGCCCCCCCAGCCTGCAGGGGCGCTCACCGCAAGGGGACAGGGAAACTGAGTCAGCGACGGGGCCTTTCCCCTCTAGGGGCGCCCGCCCCCCCAGCCTGCAGGGGCGCTCACCGCAAGGGGACAGGGAAACTGAGTCAGCGACGGGGCCTTTCCCCTCTAGGGGCGCCCGCCCCCCCAGCCTGCAGGGGCGCTCACCGCAAGGGGACAGCTGCAGGGCTCCCCTGAGCTTGGGGGAGTACCCGGCCGTCAGGGGGCTCCCACCAGCCTGGTAGAAGGCAAACTCTGGGGTCCCGGGGTAGGCAGGGTGGGGGGCCCCGGCGGGGGGCCCCAAGGTCAGCAGCTCGGCACTGGGGGGGCTCATCCTTTCTGTCTTCAGCATCTCCAGGAACCTGGGGCTGCCCTTGTCCTCGGCGAGCTGCTCCTTGGGCGAGGGGGGGGCCGGGTAGAGGGGGACCCCGGCCTGGGGCTTGCCGTAGGAGACGGGGGTCCAGCCGGCCGTGGTGTAGGGGTGCCCGTCCACCCACTGCAGCCCGTTGAGGAGCGGGTACACAGGGCGCGCTGGAGGAGAGCAGAGGGGGGTTAGTGGGGGGCTCTCGGGGCCACGCCCGCCAGACAAAGGCACCAGGAGGGGAACCCACAGCCATGCCCACTGCGCTGCCTGGCCACGCCTCCCGCCCGGGGTCGGGCCACTAGGAACCACGGCAGGGGGAGCCATGGCAACCGCCGGATGGGGCTGAAGGGAACCACGGCAACCGTGGCAGGGGGAGCCATGGCAACCGCCGGATGGGGCTGAAGGGAACCACGGCAACCGTGGCAGGGGGAGCCATGGCAACCGCCGGATGGGGCTGAAGGGAACCACGGCAACCGTGGCAGGGGGAGCCATGGCAACCGCCGGATGGGGCTGAAGGGAACCACGGCAACCGTGGCAGGGGGAGCCATGGCAACCGTGGGATGGGGTTGCAGGGAACCATGGCAACCGTGGCAGGGGGAGCCATGGCAACCGCGGGATGGGGCTGCAGGGAACCATGGCAACCGTGGCAGGGGGAGCCATGACAACCATGGGATGGGGTTGCAGGGAACCATGGCAACCGTGGCAAGGGAGCCATGGCAACCGCGGGATGGGGCTGCAGGGAACCATGGCAACCGTGACAAGGGAGCCATGGCAACCGTGGGATGGGGCTGCAGGGAACCTCGGCAACCGTGGTGGGGGGAGCCATGCAAGGCAGAAGGGCACCAAAGTGACCGTGACAACCCCTTGCAGTGCGAGAGCAGAGCCCACAGCAACCACGGCAATGCTGGTTTTGGTTGCCATGCCACCCCCTCCGCGAGCCCCAGCGATGGTACAGGTTGCCACGGTGACCGTGCGAGGATGCTGCTGCAAACCACGGCCCCCGTGGCCCTGGGAGCAGGGACGCGATGGTGCAGGCGATTGACCGAGTAACCGATAAGCAAAGCTCGAGGTTAATGCTGTCGGCTACACCCCCCCGGAAATGTTCAGCAGCTGCCAGCAGCCCGGCTCAGGTCCGGCTCACACCGGGTCCAGGGGCTCAGACCCCCCCGGACGGGGGCTGCTGCTGGAGCAGAGGCAGCAGCGCAGGGGCCAGGCAGCTGGGCCACGAGGGGAGCTGGCTTTTAAACCGCCCCTCCCCCCGCAGACCTGTGCGGAGTGGCGGGGGGGTGGGGGCGAGGGGGCGGTCCCCCGGCCGCCTACCTGGGGGGTGGCGGTAGGGCTCCGGCGTCCGGGAGAAGAAGGTGGCGAGCGCGCCGGGGTCCACGCCCTCGGCTCCGTGGAAGAAAATCGTGGATTCATCGGCCGGCGCCAGGAGCGGGGGCTCCGGGAATTGAGGCGCCATCTCCTGCCCCCCCATGGTGGCAAAATCCATGGCAGGCCCAAGCGCGCCTGCCCTGGCCCGGAATCCGACGTGGGGCAAGAGGCAGGTGTCAGGACGCTGGGTTCCCTGCCAGCTCTGGGGAGACAGTGGGGTCCAGTGGTTATGGGGGAGCCAGGACAGCTGCCCCCCCGGGAAGGGAGCGGCTCCGCTCATCGGACAATCAGCCAGAGCAAAAGAGTCACCACTGTGCAAAGAGGGGGGAGCACCGGCCAGTCCCCGCCAGCTAGCGACGAGCCCAGAGACCCCACCCCACGCGGGGACCCCGCTACAGCCAGGCCCCCGCGCCCCGGGCTGGAGGTTCGATGCCGCGCAGCCGCTGCCTCGCCCAAGCCCACAGCAGCTTCTCTCGAGGACGAGCCCAAATGGTGACGTGAGAACTGAACCACTAATGCCCAGTGTGCAAACACGGGCGTGCAAACACAGGGCCTGGGGCTCGCAAAGGCAGGGCCCAGGGCATGAAAACGCAGGGCCGGGGTGTGCAAACACAGTCGTGCAAACGCAGGGCCGGGGTGTGCAAACGCAGTCGTGCAAACGCAGGGCCGGGGTGTGCAAAGGCAGTCGTGCAAACGCAGGGCCGGGGTGTGCAAATGCAGTCGTGCAAACGCAGGGCCAGAGTGTGCAAATGCAGTCGTGCAAACGCAGGGCCAGAGTGTGCAAATGCAGTCGTGCAAACGCAGGGTTGAGGGCATGAAAACACCGTCATACGAACGCAGGGCCCAGGCATGAAAACGCAGGGTCAGGGTGTACAAATGCATTTGTGCAAACTCAGGGCCAGGGCGTGCAAATGCAGTCGTGCAAACTCAGGGCCAGGGCGTGCAAATGCAGTCGTGCAAACGCAGGGCCAGAGTGTGCAAATGCAGTCGTGCAAACGCAGGGCCAGAGTGTGCAAACGCAGTCGTGCAAACGCAGGGCCGGGGTGTGCAAATGCAGTCGTGCAAACGCAGGGTTGAGGGCATGAAAACACAGTCATACGAACGAAGGGCCCAGGCATGAAAACGCAGGGCCAGGGTGTACAAACGCATTCGTGCAAACGCAGGGCCGGGGTGTGCAAATGCAGTCGTGCAAACGCAGGGCCGGGGTGTGCAAATGCAGTGCAAACGCAGGGTTGAGGGCATGAAAACACAGTCATACGAATGCAGGGCCCAGGCATGAAAACGCAGGGCCAGGGTGTACAAACGCAGTCGTGCAAACGCAGGGCCAGAGTGTGCAAATGCAGTTGTGCAAACGCAGGGCCAGAGTGTGCAAATGCAGTCGTGCAAACGCAGGGCCAGAGTGTGCAAACGCAGTCGTGCAAATGCAGGGCCGGGGTGTGCAAACGTAGTCGTGCAAACGCAGGGCCGGGGTGTGCAAACGCAGTCGTGCAAACGCAGGGCCAGAGTGTGCAAACGCAGTCGTGCAAACGCAGGGCCAGAGTGTGCAAATGCAGTCGTGCAAACGCAGGGTTGAGGGCATGAAAACACAGTCATACGAACGCAGGGCCCAGGCATGAAAATGCAGGGCCAGGGTGTACAAACGCATTCGTGCAAACGCAGCGCCGGGGTGTGCAAACGCAGTCGTGCAAACGCAGGGCCAGAGTGTGCAAATGCAGTCGTGCAAACGCAGGGCCGGGGTGTGCAAACGCAGTCGTGCAAACGCAGGGCCGGGGTGTGCAAACGCAGTCGTGCAAACGCAGGGCCAGAGTGTGCAAATGCAGTCGTGCAAACGCAGGGCCAGAGTGTGCAAACGCAGTCGTGCAAACGCAGGGCCAGAGTGTGCAAATGCAGTCGTGCAAACGCAGGGTTGAGGGCATGAAAACACAGTCATACGAACGCAGGGCCCAGGCATGAACATGCAGGGCCAGGGTGTACAAACGCATTCGTGCAAACGCAGGGCCAGGGCGTGCAAATGCAGTCGTGCAAACGCAGGGCCAGGGCGTGCAACCATGGCTGGACTAGGCAGATCCAGGAGGGCCACTGCCCAATGGTGATTTCCTTGGTGTATTTTGCAAATCACAGGACGTGTTAGTTGGTGGCATCCCAAGGGCACTGTGCGGCGTGAACTCACCACTCAGATCACCATTATCACCAGTCCCCGTGAGCTGACAGCCCTTCCCCTCCCTGGGCTCTCAGCCCCGCCGGGACTGCTGAAGTGGCTACCCGCCGGAGGGGGTTGGGAATGAATATGTGGGGCGGATTGGGCCCTGCCCTGGTGCCAGGCCTGGGGGGGGCTGGCCGCCACCGCCCGAGGGGCCAGAGCGGGGCACGGGGGCGGCGCAGCTGGGCGTGGCCGAAGGCTGAGGGGCTCTGGGCCTGGTCCGTCTGCCCTCCCCCACGCCTGCACCCCCACCCCTCCGCACGCCGCTCCACCCTCAGGCCCGGGAAGGGCTCCCCCGGAAGGCACGGCCCAATCCGGGCATCTGCCCCCCACGTGCCGTCAGCCCAGGCAGGCCCTGTCCTCCTGGCCCCCGCCACCTCCCGTCTCGCACGCAGCCCCACCGCCCGCCGGAGACTCAGCGGGGGCCTGCCCCCTGCCTCCCTGAGAGCCCCCTGCTCTGACCACCGGGCCCCCTGCCTCCCTGAGAGCCACCTGCTCTGACCACCGGGCCCCACTGCCTCTCTGAGAGCCCCCTGCTCTGACCACCGGGCCCCCTGCCTCCCTGAGAGCCCCCTGCTCTGACCACCGGGCCCCACTGCCTCCCTGAGAGCCCCCTGCTCTGACCACCGGGCCCCACTGCCTCCCTGAGAGCCCCCTGCTCTGACCACCGGGCCTCACTGCCTCCCTGAGAGCCCCCCCCTGCTCTGACCACCGGGCCCCCTGCCTCCCTGAGAGCCCCCTGCTCTGACCACCGGGCCCCCTGCCTCCCTGAGAGCCCCCTGCTCTGACCACCGGGCCCCACTGCCTCCCTGAGAGCCCCCTGCTCTGACCACCGGGCCCCACTGCCTCCCTGAGAGCCCCCTGCTCTGACCACCGGGCCTCACTGCCTCCCTGAGAGCCCCCCCCTGCTCTGACCACCGGGCCCCCTGCCTCCCTGAGAGCCCCCTGCTCTGACCACCGGGCCCCACTGCCTCCCTGAGAGCCCCCTGCTCTGACCACCGGGCCCCACTGCCTCCCTGAGAGCCCCCTGCTCTGACCACCGGGCCCCACTGCCTCCCTGAGAGCCACCTGCTCTGACCACCGGGCCCCACTGCCTCCCTGAGAGCCCCCTGCTCTGACCACCGGGCCCCACTGCCTCCCAGAGAGCCCCCCCCACTCTGACTACTGAGCCCCACTGCCCTCCCAGAGAGCCCCCCTGCTCTAACCTCTGGGCACCACTGCCTCCCTGAGAACCCCCCTGCTCTAACCACCGGGCCCCACTGCCCTCCCTGAGAGCCCCCTGCTCTAACCACCGGGCACCACTGCCTCCCTGAGAGGCCCCCCTGCTCTAACCACCGGGCACCACTGCCTCCCTGAGAGCCCCTCTGCTCTAACCACCGGGCCCCACTGCCCTCCCTGAGAGCCCCCTGCTCTAACCACCAGGCCCCACTGCCCTCCCCGCGCCCAGGAGCGCAGGCTGGCGTCCGGGCTGCGTGGGCGGGGGCGCAGAGGAAGCTGGCTCACACTCAAAGCCGATTTCAAAAGCTGCCCTTGCCTCATCTGTGCCAACGCAGCAGAGATGGGGCAGATAGGGGGGGGGGGGGGAGTCGCTCCGAATGGGGGGGGAGACTCCTGGGTTCTCTCCCCAGCTCCACACACGCACGCACGCACAACTACCCCACAATCTGCACCCTGCGGCCCACGCTTCACACACGTACACACGGTCCACCCAGCCACAATCAACACACGCGCACACCCCTGGCCCGAACAACACACACAACACCAGCCCACAAGGACACACACACACACGCAGGGAAGACTGAGAAATCACAACCCCCACACTGACACACACACACAACCCCCACACTGACACACACACACAACCCCCACAACAAAACACACACACACAACCCCCACAACAAAACACACACACACAACCCCCACACTGACACACACACACAACCCCCACAACAAAACACACACACACAACCCCCACAACAAAACACACACACACCCCCAACACAAAAGCATGCTCCGAAATACCTCACCCTTGACAAAACACACAAACACCCCACAAAGGCAGCACCCAGCATCCTCCTAACAGCAGGCTCACACCTCCAACACTACACAGAGAAATACCCCCTGAAAAGGCCTCACACAGTCACCCCACACACACAACCACAACACTCTCCCAACCCATGGACATGACACACACAAACCTCCCCCAACACACAGCTAAGAGATACACACGCACCAAACAACCACCTGCAGGGAAACCCAGCGGCCCACACAAACACGGCAGCAACACACCAAGTCACAGCCATCGACACTGCTGCCTGCTCCATGAACAGTGTGCACCCCAAAGACACACAGCCCCAACAACACACACAACCTCAGCCCTATGAAACCATAACCCACAGTCACACGAAAAGGGACCCCCCTCAACACCACCACCAAGACACAAACCAAACGCACACATGACACAGCTCATAGACACACAACCCAAGGAGACACCTTCAAGGCACACAAGCCAAACACACACACAGCACAAGTCACAGACACACAACCCAAACGCACACACACTACAACTCATAGACACACAACCCAAGGAGACACCTTCAAGGCACACAAGCCAAACACACACACAGCACAAGTCACAGACACACAACCCAAACGCACACACACTACAACTCAGACACACAACCCAAGGAGACACCTTCAAGGCACACAAGCCAAACACACACACAGCACAAGTCACAGACACACAACCCAAACGCACACACACTACAACTCAGAGACACACAACCCAAGGAGACACCTTCAAGGCACACAAGCCAAACACACACACAGCACAAGTCACAGACACACAACCCAAACGCACACACACTACAACTCAGAGACACACAACCCAAGGAGACACCTTCAAGGCACACAAGCCAAACACACACACAGCACAAGTCACAGACACACAACCCAAACGCGCACACACTACAACTCAGAGACACACAACCCAAGGAGACACCTTCAAGGCACACAACCCAAACACACACACACCACAAGTCACAGACACACAACCCAAACGCGCACACACTACAACTCAGAGACACACAACCCAAGGAGACACCTTCAAGGCACACAACCCAAACACACACACAGCACAAGTCACAGACACACAACCCAAACGCACACACACTACAACTCATAGACACACAACCCAAGGAGACACCTTCAAGGCACACAAGCCAAACACACACACAGCACAAGTCACAGACACACAACCCAAACGCACACACACTACAACTCATAGACACACAACCCAAGGAGACACCTTCAAGGCACACAAGCCAAACACACACACACCACAAGTCACAGACACACAACCCAAACGCACACACACTACAACTCATAGACACACAACCCAAGGCGACACCTTCAAGGCACACAAGCCAAACACACACACACCACAAGTCACAGACACACAACCCAAACGCACACACACCACAAGTCACAGACACACAACCCAAACGCACACACACCACAAGTCACAGACACACAACCCAAACGCACACACAGCACCACAACCCAAAAGTCATTTCCACAGCCCCCACAACCTCCCTCCGAGCCCCCCGACCCCCCAGCTCCCACACAACAGCGCCCCCACTCTCCGCACTGTGTGTGCGCTGGCTGGGCCGGGGGGGTCGGCCGATTGTACTGCGTTATCGGGGTTAGGGCCCAGATAAGAAATCCCGGGAGATAATTTTTATCTCCCCCACCCGGCCGGCCGGCTCACACGGCAGAGACAGATTTGCCCCTGCACAGCTCAGTGGCGGGTCGAGGTGCACGGGGAGCCCCCAGCCCACCCCACCCCGCTCACCTTGCGTCGGTCGAAAGGACCCAGCTCCCGGGAGCCTGAGAGGAGAGAACGGAAGGTAAATTTCTCCTCCTCTGCGGTGCCGAATTCTTCCTTTTACCCCCCAGCACTCAGAGAAGAGGGGTCCAGGGGCTAGCTCTTGGGGGGCGGGGGCTGGGACGCCTGGGTCCTCTCCTCAGCTCTAGGAGGGCAGTGGGGTCTAGGGGTTAGAGCGGGGGGCAGGGAGCCAGGACGCTGGGTTCTCTCCCCAACCCTGGGAGGGCAGTGGGGTCTAGGGGTTAGAGCAGGGGGCAGGGAGCCAGGACGCTGGGTTCTCTCCCCAACCCTGGGAGGGCAGTGGGGTCTAGGGGTTAGAGCGGGGGGCTGGGAGCCAGGACGCTGGGTTCTCTCCCCAATCCTGGGAGGGCAGTGGGGTCTAGGGGTTAGAGCGGGGGGCAGGGAGCCAGGACGCTGGGTTCTCTCCCCAACCCTGGGAGGGCAGTGGGGTCTAGGGGTTAGAGCAGGGGGCAGGGAGCCAGGACGCTGGGTTCTCGCCCCAACCCTGGGAGGGCAGTGGGGTCTAGGGGTTAGAGCAGGGGGCAGGGAGCCAGGACGCTGGGTTCTCTCCCCAACCCTGGGAGGGCAGTGGGGTCTAGGGGTTAGAGCGGGGGGCAGGGAGCCAGGACGCTGGGTTCTCTCCCCAACCCTGGGAGGGCAGTGGGGTCTAGGGGTTAGAGCAGGGGGCAGGGAGCCAGGACGCTGGGTTCTCTCCCCAACCCTGGGAGGGCAGTGGGGTCTAGGGGTTAGAGCAGGGGGCTGGGATCCAGGGGAGTCGAATATCCATCCCATCGGCTGGGCTCTGAAAAGTGTCACCAAACGGGTGTGGCCCCCCTTGTGGCCCCTGGCGCCCACACGCAGGACTGGAGGTCCCAGACACGGGCCGATGGGGGGTGGAACCCACGCCTGGCCTGAGTGCCCCGCGGCCGGCCAAGGGGCACTCGCAGGGGGCAGGGGACCCCCGACGTTAACCTGGAACGGACCCAAGAGCCCCGAATGAGCCTCCACAACCTGCCCCGCTGCTCGGCTTCCTGTGGTCAGAAATCCCTCTTCCCGCCCCCACGCCCCCTCCGTCCACCCCCGGACAACCCCTCCCCGCTGGCCCCTTCCCGGTTCGGCTCCGGCGCCCGACTTCACCGCAGCCTGGGGGCTCTGCCTCCGCCCGCCGCGCCCCCCTCTCCCTCCCCTCGCCCCCCAGCTGCTCACAGAGCCCCCCGAAAGCTTTGCCTTGGGTGGACACTCACCTACAGCTGGGCAAGAACTTGGGGGCGAATTGGGGGGCGCCCCCTGCGGAGCCCGGTGGCCCCTTAGCAAATTTTGAGGGGGGTTGGAAGCGCCCGGAGCTCCCCCAGTTCCAGGCGGCCGTGGGTCTGCCCCCAACTTGCTGGGTGGCTCCAAGAGACGGAAAGAGGGGGGGGAGGGAGACGCTCAAAATGACACAGCAGCCCAGTTGGGCGCGGTCCCGCCTTCTGAGACGGGACGGGCGCCCAGGGGCACCGCCAGGGGAGGGGAGAGCCACAGGGCGCCGGCCCCCCGGGGAGCAGAGACCCCCACGGACAGCAGCCCCGGCTCCCTTTGGGGTGGCTCTTGGGGAGGCGAGGGGGGCTGGGGGCAGGACGCCGGCTCCTCCCCCCGGCTCAGTGGGGGAGCAGGGGGAGGCTGGGGGGGCCTGCTGCTGTCGGGGGGAGTCAACTGGCATCCTGAGATTTCATAGGCAGAGGCAGGTGGGAGCCAGCGCCCCCCAGGGGGCCAGGCCCTGCCCCATCCCCCACCCCCCAGCCAGCTGGTCCCTGCCCCGGGCCGGGTGGGAGCCAGCGCCCCCCAGGGGGGCCAGGCCCTGCCCCACCCCCCGCCCCCCAGCCAGCTGGTCCCTGCCCCGGGCCGGGTGGGAGCCAGCGCCCCCCAGGGGGGCCAGGCCCTGCCCCATCCCCCGCCCCCCAGCCAGCTGGTCCCTGCCCCGGGCCGGGTGGGAGCCAGCCCCCCCCAGGGGGGCCAGGCCCTGCCCCATCCCCCGCCCCCCAGCCAGCTGGTCCCTGCCCCGGGCCGGGTGGGAGCCAGCGCCCCCCAGGGGGGCCAGGCCCTGCCCCATCCCCCGCCCCCAGCCAGCTGGTCCCTGCCCCGGGCCGGGTGGGAGCCAGCGCCCCCCAGGGGGGCCAGGCCCTGCCCCATCCCCCGCCCCCCAGCCAGCTGGTCCCTGCCCCGGGCCGGGTGGGAGCCAGCGCCCCCCAGGGGGGCCAGGCCCTGCCCCATCCCCCGCCCCCCAGCCAGCTGGTCCCTGCCCCGGGCCGGGTGGGAGCCAGCGCCCCCCAGGGGGGCCAGGCCCTGCCCCATCCCCCGCCCCCCAGCCAGCTGGTCCCTGCCCCGGGCCGGGTGGGAGCCAGCGCCCCCCAGGGGGGCCAGGCCCTGCCCCATCCCCCGCCCCCCAGCCAGCTGGTCCCTGCCCCGGGCCGCGTGGGAGCCAGCGCCCCCCAGGGGGGCCAGGCCCCTGCCCCACTAACGGCCGGGTGCCAGGGAGGTTATGGCAGCAGGACTGGGCGTCCCCGATAAGCCCTTATCTGATGCCAGGCCCGGAGCCGGCAGTTGGGGTTGGTGGCGTCTTGGTGCCGCGCGAGGAGCGCCCCGGCCGCGAGGGAAGGGGCACAGGCGGGTCCCAGTCCTGGCCCCCGCCCCCCGCTCTAACCACTAGACCCCACTGTGGCTGGGGCGGGGGCGTCCTCGGCTGATAGAAGCTGATGCAGATTATTGGTCAGGAACGCGGAGCAGCCCGGCCGGGGGGGGAACCCAGACTTCGGGGGAAGCCAGCGGCTGCTTCTCCGAAAAGTCCTTATCTCCCGGGCCAGAGCCGGGGGGGCAGAGAGAGACAGGCCCAGCACAGCCCTGGCGGCGCCCCCCACGCCCGCCCGCAGCCCTGCCCCCGGCCCTGCCCCTCAGCCCTGCCCCCCAGCCCTGCCAGCGCCCCCCACGCCCGCCCGCAGCCCTGCCCCCCGGCCCTGCCCCCGGCCCTGCCCCCCAGCCCTGCCAGCGCCCCCCACGCCCGCCCGCAGCCCTGCCCCCCGGCCCTGCCAGCGCCCCTCACGCCCGCCCGCAGCCCTGCCCCCCGGCCCTGCCCCCGGCCCTGCCCCCCAGCCCTGCCAGCGCCCCCCACGCCCGCCCGCAGCCCTGCCCCCCGGCCCTGCCAGCGCCCCCCACGCCCGCCCGCAGCCCTGCCCCCCGGCCCTGCCCCCAGCCCTGCCCCCCAGCCCTGCCAGCGCCCCCCACGCCCGCCCGCAGCCCTGCCCCCCGGCCCTGCCCCCCAGCCCTGGCGGTTCCCCTCACGCCCGCCCGCAACCCCTGCCCCCCGGCCCTGCCCCCCAGCCCTGGCGGCTCCCCTCACGCCCACCTGCAGCCCCTGCCCTGCCCCCTAGCCCTGGCGGCTCCCCTCACGCCCGCCCGCAGCCCCTGCCCCCCGGCCCTGCCCCCCAGCCCTGGCGGCTCCCCTCACGCCCACCTGCAGCCCCTGCCCTGCCCCCTAGCCCTGCCAGCGCCCCCCACACCCGCCCGCAGCCCCTGCCCCCCAGCCCTGGCGGCTCCCCTCACGCCCACCTGCAGCCCCTGCCCCCCAGCCCTGGCGGCTCCCCTCACGCCCGCCCGCAGCCCCTGCCCCCCGGCCCTGGTGGCTCCCCTCATGCCTGCCCGCAGCCCCTGCCCCCCAGCCCTGGCGGCTCCCCTCATGCCCGCCCGCAGCCCCTGCCCTGCCCCCTAGCCCTGGCGGCTCCCCTCACGCCCGCCCGCAGCCCCTGCCCCCCGGCCCTGCCCCCCAGCCCTGGCGGCTCCCCTCACGCCCACCCACAGCCCCTGCCCCCCCAGCCCTGCCAGCGCCCCTCACGCCCGCCTGCAGCCCCACTAGCCCAGCCCTAGGACAGCTCTCCCAGCCCTGTAATTCCCTGAGCATGGAGCCAAGATCAGTGTCCTAGGACTGGTAAATACAGTAGGACCTACACAAAGCCGAGCAGATACATAAGCTTTGCTGTAGTAAGATTGGAATGGAAAAGGCTGGGGGGGTGCCCTGACGCCCCCTGCTGGCGAGGGTGGGCTCTGCTCCGTGTGTACCCCACAGGGCCCTCTCTGTGCCATGCCCCCCAGTCCAGCACGAGCGCGTCAGAAATCACGGTGACTTTCCCGGCAAAGTCCGTGCGCCAGGATTCTGCCCTTCGCTCGAGTTCCAGCTACTCGCCCGGGCCCGACGTTAGCCTCCCGGGTCTGTAATCGCCGGGATCGCCGCCAGAGCCCTTTGGGAATATCGGCGGCGCGTGAGCGATCTTCCAGGCTCTAGGGACGGGAGCCCATTTCAAGGGCAGGTCACAAAGCGCCGTTCACGGCTCCACAATTTCCCGTTGGAGTTCTCAGAACTCTTGGGTGAGGCCATCCGGTCCCGGGGACTTGTTACTGTCACTTCATCAATTTGTTCCAAAACCTCCTGTAATGACACTTCAGTCTGGGACACTTCCTCAGATTTGCCACCTCAGAGGAATGGCTCAGGGTTGGGAATCTCCCCGACAGCCTCAGTCCTGAAGACTGAAGCAAAGAATTCATGTAGCTTCCCCGCTGTGACTTTATCAGCTGTGAGTGCTGCTTTAGCATCTCCATTGTCCAAGGGCCCCACTGGGGCTGTGTCTAGACAACACAGTTCTTCCGGGAAAAGATACACAAATTGCAAACCGCAATTTGCGTCTCTTTTTCCACTTTTTTTGGAAGAGGCTTTTCCGCCGTTTGGCCCATCTACACTGGGCCAAATGTCGGCAAAAAGCCCTTTTTCACTACATCCCCTCTTCCTCATAAAAGCAAGGTTTACAGGGATGCTGAAAAAGCTCGTCTGCTCTTCCAAAACAACTTTTGGAAGAGCAGACGCATTCTTTGGACGCAGCAGAGTTCTTCCAGGATACCTCCAGTAGAGATGTGCCCAGGGGCTACGTCTAGACTGGCACGATTTAACATTAAAAGCATTTGCGTAAAAGAGCGTCTAGATCGGCATGTGCGGAAAAGCGTCCGTGCCAATCTAGACGCAGTTTTGTGCAAGAAAGTCCCGATCGCCATTTTCGCCATCGGGGCTTTTTTGCACAAAACACCACGTTGTCTACACTGGCCCCCTTGCGTAAAAGCATTTCTTGTGGAAATTCTTGTGGAAATTCTTCTGTTCTTGCGGAAATTCAAGTGGCCAGTGTAGACAGCTGGCAAGTTTTTCTGCAAAAGCAGCTGTTTTTGCAGAAAAACTTGCCAGTCTAGACGCAGCCCAGGTTCTTTAGCCGGCATCCTGCTTCTGATGTACATAACAAAATATTTGCTATTACTTTCGGAGTTTTTGGCTAGCTGTCCTTCAAACTCCTTTTTGGCTTTTTTTATTAGATTTTTACACTAAATTTGACCAAGTTTATGCTCCTTTCTATTTTCTGCACTAGGATTTGACTTCCACTTCTTAAACTATATCTTTTTATCTCTCACTGCTTCTTTTACCTGGTGCTTAAGCCATGGTGGCACTTTTTTGGCTCTCTTCCTGTGGTTTTTAATTCGGGATATACATTTAAGTTGGGCCTCTATTACGGTGTCTTTGAAAAGGGTCCATGCAGCTGGCAGAGATTTTACTTTTGTCACTGGATTTTTTAATTTCTGTTTAACTAACGTTCTAGTTTTTGTGTAGTTCCCCTTTCTGAAATGAAATGCCAGTGTTGGGCTGCTGAGGGGTTTTTCACACCACAGGGATGTTACATTTTACATTATGGTCACTATTTCTAAGCGGTCTAGTTCTATTTACCTCTAGAAGCAGACCCTGCGCTCCACTTGGGACCAGATCAGGACTAGCCTCTCTCCTTGTGGGATCCAGAACCAGCTGCTCCAAGAAGCCGTCATTTCAGGTATCAAGAAATTGTATTCTGCAGCCCGTCCTGAGGTGATGTCCCCCCGGTCAGTATGGGAATAGTTGAAATCCCTCGTTATTATTGAGTTTTTTAATTTGATAGACTCTCTAATCTGCCTTAGCATTTCATAGTCACTATCGCCGTCCTGGTCGAGGACAGATCCCTATCGCTATATTCTTCTTATTGGAGTGTAGAATTACTGCTATCATAGAGATTCCATGGAACATTTAGGCCCATTTAAGAGTTTTACTTCATTTGATTCTACATTTTCTTTCACCTATATTGCCTCTCCCCCACCCGCACGACCTGTCCTTCCGATAGATTGTGTACCCTGGTATGACGGTGACCCATTGATTGTCCTCATTCCACCAAGTTTCCGTGATCCCGATTATATCCATATCCTCCTTTCAAACTAGGCACTCCGGTTCACCCATTTTACTATTTAGACTTCTAGCGTTTGTGTATAAGCACTTGAATCATGTGTCCCTAGTTATCGGTCTGCCACTTCCTAATGTAGTCAGGCTCTTTTTCATTCGCTCGTGTCTCATGTGATCTGACCCACACTTCCATCCTCTCCTCCTGCCTAGAACACAGAGCATCTCTGTTAACAGACCCTCCCCGAGAGATGCCTCTGTCCGCCCCATGTGCTCCTCCACACCCGTCGGCTTTCCCCCAGCGCCTAGTTGAAAAGCTGCTCTGCGACCTTTTCAATGTGACGTGCCAGCAGGCTGGGTCCATCTTGGGTTAGGTGGAGCCCGTCCTTCCTGTAGAGCAGCGGTCGCCAGCCTTTTTAATCACAAGATCACTCGTTCAATTGAAGTGCAATGTCAGATCTACCTCAGCCCCAACTACCCGTGCCCCACAACCTTCCCGCCCCTTCTCTGAGGCCCCACGGCCTCACCCCGCTCACTCCCCCCCATCCTCATTCACCAGGCTTGGGTAAGGGGTTGGGGGGCAGGCTCTGGCCTTGGGCCAAGGGGTCTGGAGTCTGGGAGGGGCAGGGGATTGGGGTCCAGGAGCGGGTTCAAGGTGCAACCTCTGGGAAGGGGTTCGGTTGCAAGGGACACGTCTGGGGCAGGTTCAGGGCTGGGCTCCGTTTAACCGAGATGGCTTCCGGGGGTGGAGCAGCGGGGCTAAGGCAGCTCGCTCCTGAAAGCAGCTGGCATGTGCGGCAACGGCGCCATGGCCCCTCCTGTCCTGGCACTGAGCCCACAGCCCCTGGCCACGGTTCCCCACTACGGAGCACTGGGAGCTGCAGGGGGGGGCTGCAGGCTAGGCCGGCCTGTGGGGACCCCACGCTCCGCCTGTCTCAGGGGCTGCAGGACACGCGGCCACGTCCAAGAGCAGCACTTCCCACGGGGGTCACTGCTCCGGCCACGCGGGCTCAGCGCTCAGAGCGCACTGCTCCGAGAATGACGTGTAAGCGGGGGAGAGACATGAGAATGAGGAAATGCCCAGACCAGTCACAAACCCAGAGCAACCCACTGCCAGCAGCACAGCCCCCCCCCACATATGTGAGGGCCGGGAGATAAGTGGGAAGGGCAGTGTGTGTGAGAGAGACAGAGACACGCACACCGTGTGAGAGTGACAGAGACACGCACACATGGTGAGTGACAGAGACACACACACTCTGAGAGAGTGACAGAGACACACACACACACACTGTGTGAGAGTGATGGAGACACACACACTCGGAGGGTATGTCTACACTACCCCCCTAGTTCGAACTAGCGGGGTAATGTATGCATACCGAACTTGCTAATGAAGCCCGGGATTTGAATTTCCCGGGCTTCATTAGCATAAAGCCGGCGCCGCCATTTTTAAAAGCCGGCTAGTGCGAACCCCGTGCCGCGTGTAGCCGCGCGGCACGGGGTTCGCACTAGCCGGCTTTTAAAAATGGCGGCGCCGGCTTTATGCTAATGAAGCCCGGGAAATTCAAATCCCGGGCTTCATTAGCAAGTTCGGTATGCATACATTACCCCCCTAGTTCGAACTACGGGGGTAGTGTAGACATACCCTGACAGAATGACAGAGACACACACACACTGTGTGAGAGTGACAGACACACACACACACACTGTGTGAGTGTGACGGAGACACACACACACTGTGAGAGTGACAGAGACACATACAGAGACTGACAGACACACACTGTGAGAGTGACAGAGACACACACACTCTGTGAGAGTGACTGACACACACTCTGAGAGTGACAGACGCACACACTGTGTGAGAGTGACAGAGAGACACACACACTGTGTGCGAGTGACAGAGACGCACACACTCTGTGAGAGTGACAGAGACACATACAGAGACTGACAGACACACACTCTGTGAGAGTGACAGAGACACACACTCTGTGAGAGTGACAGAGACACACACACTCTGAGAGAGACAGATGCACACACTGTGTGACAGTGACAGAGACACACACACTGTGAGAGAGTGACAGAGACGCACACACTGTGAGAGTGACAGAGACACACACACTCTGAGAGTGACAGACGCACACAGTGTGAGAGTGAGACACACAGTGTGAGAGTGACAGAGACACACACACTCTGTGAGAGTGACAGATGCACACACTGTGTGACAGTGACAGAGACACACACGCTGAGTGACAGAGAAACACACACAGTGACAGAGACACGCACACACAGAGTGACAGACACGCACATACTGTGTGAGAGTGACAGAGACACACACACACACTCTGAGAGAGTGACAGACACACACACTGTGTGAGAGTGACGGAGACACACACACTCAGGGGGTATGTCTACACTACCCTGCTAGTTCGAACTAGCGGGGTAATGTATGCATACCGAACGTGCAAATGAAGCCCGGGATTTGAATTTCCCGGGCTTCATTTGCACAAGCTGGCCGGCGCCATTTTTAAATGCCGGCTTGTTCAAACCCCGTGCCGCGCGGCTACATGCGGCACGGACTAGATAGTTCGAACTACGTAGCCATTCCGAACTATCTGTACACCTCGTGGAGATTCGCAGCCTTCGCACCAGGCAGGCCAGCCCGCCCACTTCTCCGGTCATCGCACAGCCCACTCTCGCCAGGACGCCGTGGAAAAGCGCCCTGGCGAGGGGAGGCCCTGGGGGCAGAGGGGAGGCCCTGGGGGCACCAGGCTCGGTGCACATGGGGTCCGTCTCGGCTGGGAAGCTGTGTGGGGGCAGGGCCTGTCCTCCTGCTGCAGGGGCTGTTAACGGGGTAACCTCACGATTCCTGTCGGCTAGTCGAGAGTCCCCGGGGGCAGGCCGGCAGCCAGCGTGTCAGAGGCAGCAGCGCGGGGCCAGGCGGGAGCTGGTCCGTGAGGGGAGCCAGTTTAAAAACCAGCTGCCCTTGTGGAC
Organism: Pelodiscus sinensis; assembly: GCF_049634645.1. Classification (NCBI taxonomy): domain Eukaryota; kingdom Metazoa; phylum Chordata; order Testudines; family Trionychidae; genus Pelodiscus; species Pelodiscus sinensis. The sequence goes on from NW_027466031.1 coordinate 258,810, forward strand.
CGGCAGCTTGACCCTGTCTAAGGGGGGGTCAGAGCTGAGGGGGGCTGCCTGCTAAAAAATGTTCTGGCAGGAGTGTGGGGAGGGAAATGCGTGCCGTCTAGAGCATTCCCCAGACACTTCTGCTTATCGGTTAATTGACTTCACCGGCACCCCCTAGTTTGTACAGCGCCCGGCGCGGCGGGGTCCAGAGACACCCGGAGGGTCGGTGATATGCCACAGACTGTACAGCGCCCGGCGCGGCGGGGTCCAGAGACACCCGGGGGTTCGGTGACATGCCACAGACTGTACAGCGCCCGGCGCGGCGGGGTCCAGAGACACCCGGAGGGTCGGTGATATGCCACAGACTGTACAGCGCCCGGCGCGGCGGGGTCCAGAGACACCCGGAGGGTCGGTGATATGCCACAGACTGTACAGCGCCCGGCGCGGCGGGGTCCAGAGACACCCGGGGGTTCGGTGACATGCCACAGACTGTACAGCGCCCGGCGCGGCGGGGTCCAGAGACACCCGGAGGGTCGGTGACATGCCACAGACTGTACAGCGCCCGGCGCGGCGGGGTCCAGAGACACCCGGAGGGTCGGTGATATGCCACAGACTGTACAGCGCCCGGCGCGGCGGGGTCCAGAGACACCCGGAGGGTCGGTGATATGCCACAGACTGTACAGCGCCCGGCGCGGCGGGGTCCAGAGACACCCGGGGGTTCGGTGACATGCCACAGACTGTACAGCGCCCGGCGCGGCGGGGTCCAGAGACACCCGGGGGTTCGGTGACATGCCACAGACTGTACAGCGCCCGGCGCGGCGGGGTCCAGAGACACCCGGGGGTTCGGTGATATGCCACAGACTGTACAGCGCCCGGCGCGGCAGGGTCCAGAGACACCCGGGGGTTCGGTGACATGCCACAGACTGTACAGCGCCCGGCGCGGCGGGGTCCAGAGACACCCGGGGGTTCGGTGACATGCCACAGACTGTACAGCGCCCGGCGCGGCAGGGTCCAGAGACACCCGGGGGTTCGGTGACATGCCACAGACTGTACAGCGCCCGGCGCGGCGGGGTCCAGAGACACCCGGAGGGTCGGTGATATGCCACAGACTGTACAGCGCCCGGCGCGGCGGGGTCCAGAGACACCCGGGGGTTCGGTGACATGCCACAGACTGTACAGCGCCCGGCGCGGCAGGGTCCAGAGACACCCGGGGGTTCGGTGATATGCCACAGACTGTACAGCGCCCGGCGCGGCAGGGTCCAGAGACACCCGGGGGTTCGGTGACATGCCACAGACTGTACAGCGCCCGGGGGTTCGGTGATATGCCACAGAGACTGTACAGCACCCGGTGCGGCAGGGTCCAGGGCTCCCTGGGGGTTCGGTGACATGCCACAGACTGTACAGCACCCGGCGTGGCAGGGTCTGCCCGGGGGGTCGGTGACATGCCACAGACTGTACACGGCCCAGCGTGGCGCGGTCTGCCCGGGGGGTCGGTGACATGCCACAGACTGTACAGCACCCGGCGTGGCAGGGTCTGCCCGGGCGGTTGGTGACATGCCACAGACTGTACAGCACCCGGCGTGGCAGGGTCTGCCCGGGAGGTCGGTGACATGCCACAGACTGTACAGCGCCCGGCGTGGCAGGGTCTGCCCGGGAGGTCGGTGACATGCCACAGACTGTACAGCGCCCGGCGTGGCGGGGTCTACCCGGGGCGTCGGTGACATGCCACAGACTGTACAGCGCTCGGCGTGGCGGGGTCTACCCGGGGGGTCGGTGACATGCCACAGACTGTACAGCACCCGGCGTGGCGGGGTCTACCCGGGGCGTCGGTGACATGCCACAGACTGTACAGCGCTCGGCGTGGCGGGGTCTACCCGGGGGGTCGGTGACATGCCACAGACTGTACAGCACCCGGCGTGGCGGGGTCTACCCGGGGGGTCGGTGACATGCCACAGACTGTACAGCACCCGGCGTGGCAGGGTCTACCCGGGGGGTCGGTGACATGCCACAGACTGTACAGCACCCGGCGTGGCGGGGTCTACCCGGGGCGTCGGTGACATGCCACAGACTGTACAGCACCCGGCGTGGCAGGGTCTACCCGGGGGGTCGGTGACATGCCACAGACTGTACAGCACCCGGCGTGGCAGGGTCTACCCGGGGGGTCGGTGACATGCCACAGACTGTACAGCACCCGGCGTGGCAGGGTCTACCCGGGGGGTCGGTGACATGCCACGGACTGTACAGCACCCGGCGTGGCAGGGTCTACCCGGGGGGTTGGTGACATGCCACAGACTGTACAGCACCCGGCGTGGCAGGGTCTACCTGGGGGGTCGGTGACATGCCACAGACTGTACAGCACCCGGCGTGGCAGGGTCTGCCCGGGAGGTCGGTGACATGCCACAGACTGTACAGCGCCCGGCGTGGCAGGGTCTGCCCGGGAGGTCGGTGACATGCCACAGACTGTACAGCGCCCGGCCCAGGGGGTCCAGGGCCACAGGTGCACCCCAGCACTCCCAGACCTCGCACCCTGTCCATGGCCCATCCCGCCCCAGGCAGGGGGCCGTGCGGGCGTGGCAGGGAGAAGCCCTGCCGAGCCGGGAGGGGGGCGCGAGGCAGGGCGGCCGAGGCCACAGGAAGGGCTGCGGAGTGCGGGAGACGGGCGAGGGGAAGGAGGCCTGCAGGAAAGCGCGCGAGCTGGGAACGGGCCTGGCCGGGCAGGAAGAGGCGGGCTCCCTGGCCCCCCAGCTCTGCCAGCACAAGGCGGTGGAGATAACGATATCGCCAGGCTCAGGCCGGGCGCTGTCACCCAGCTGTCACTGCTGGCAGCGCAGGGCAGGGAGGCAGAGCCGGCCACTGAGCCCAGGAGTCTGGGCTCCCAGAGCCAGGAGAGACCCCAGGAGCCAGGACAGCTCCAGGGAAGGGGCCGGGAGGCAGATCCAAGCAACCCAGGGCCCTTTAATGACAAAAGCCCGCGACACCGGAGTCCAGAGAACACCAAGAGCCCGGGGGGGGGCAGCCTCCACAGGCCAGCTTCAGAGCCGGCCCCCCTGCAGGCAGGACAGGCCCTGCCCCACTCCCTGCCCCCAGCCAGCCAGCCGGCTCCGTGTCACGGCTTCACCCCCCACAGCACATAAGGGGCCACCAGTTCGGGGTCCACCACAGACTCCTCCAGGGGCCGCTCGACACGGAAGTCGCGCTGGTGCTGGGGTCCCTTCCTGCTGCCCCGCGGGGGGACGGGAAGCTCCGAGTGGTGGGCGGGCAGCGGGGGGGTGAAGAAATAGGGATGCAGCAAAGCCTGGGAGGAAGAGAAAGGGTTAAACTGACCAGCCCCCCCCAACACCACATTGACGCGAGAGGGTGGCGCCCCCTGGGGGCAGCAGGAGGCACTGCACAGCGCCCCCTGCTGACCCCACGCCCACCCACAGCATCTGCGGGGCTCCCTGTGAGGCAGCCGGGGGGCTGGCAGGGGCCACGTGGGGGGGTCTGTGTCCCTGTCTCGAGGGGAGAAGGAGGGCGCTGTTGTTGCAGGGACCAGCACAGAACCGGGGCCCCGGCCGGGGCGGGAGAGGGGAGACCCCGGCGCCTAGGGACCGGCAGGCCCAGCTCCGGCCAGGGGGGCCCAGGGGCTGCAGAGAGAGGCCCCCGGGACCGTACGGGCCAGGCGTGGACACTCCCTACCTGGGCTGCCCTCACACGCTCCCGGGAGGGGTAGACCAGGAAGCGCCTGAGCAGCTGCAGGGCCTGTGGGGGGGCGTCGGGCAGCACCTCCTCCAGCGGGATGGGCGGGTTGTCCTTGAACGAGATCTTGTTGTAGTCGGGCAACTCCGCGATTTCCTGCCGTCAGAGATGGGCGGTTAGAGACCCCAGGCGTCCGGGCCCCCAGGCCCCGCCCCTCCCCGAGCGACCCCAGGCGTCCGGGCCCCCAGCCCCCGCCCCTCCCCGAGCGACCCCAGGCGTCCGGGCCCCCAGCCCCCGCCCCTCCCCGAGCGACCCCAGGCGTCCGGGCCCCCAGGCCCCGCCCCTCCCCGAGCGACCCCAGGCGTCCGGGCCCCCAGCCCCGCCCCTCCCCGAGCGACCCCAGGCGTCCGGGCCCCCAGCCCCCGCCCCTCCCCGAGCGACCCCAGGCGTCCGGGCCCCCAGCCCCCGCCCCTCCCCGAGCGACCCCAGGCGTCCGGGCCCCCAGCCCCCGCCCCTCCCCGAGCGACCCCAGGCGTCCGGGCCCCCAGCCCCCGCCCCTCCCCGAGCGACCCCAGGCGTCCGGGCCCCCAGCCCCCGCCCCTCCCCGAGCGACCCCAGGCGTCCGGGCCCCCAGCCCCCGCCCCTCCCCGAGCGACCCCAGGCGTCCGGGCCCCCAGCCCCCGCCCCTCCCCGAGCGACCCCAGGCGTCCGGGCCCCCAGCCCCCGCCCCTCCCCGAGCGACCCCAGGCGTCCGGGCCCCCAGCCCCCGCCCCTCCCCGAGCGACCCCAGGCGTCCGGGCCCCCAGCCCCCGCCCCTCCCCGAGCGACCCCAGGCGTCCGGGCCCCCAGCCCCCGCCCCTCCCCGAGCGACCCCAGGCGTCCGGGCCCCCAGCCCCGCCCCTCCCCGAGCGACCCCAGGCGTCCGGGCCCCCAGCCTCCGCCCCTCCCCGAGCGACCCCAGGCGTCCGGGCCCCCAGCCCCCGCCCCTCCCCGAGCGACCCCAGGCGTCCGGGCCCCCAGGCTCCGCCCCTCCCCGAGCGACCCCAGGCGTCCGGGCCCCCAGGCTCCGCCCCTCCCCGAGCGACCCCAGGCGTCCGGGCCCCCAGCCCCCGCCCCTCCCCGAGCGACCCCAGGCGTCCGGGCCCCCAGCCCCCGCCCCTCCCCGAGCGACCCCAGGCGTCCGGGCCCCCAGCCCCCGCCCCTCCCCGAGCGACCCCAGGCGTCCGGGCCCCCAGCCCCCGCCCCTCCCCGAGCGACCCCAGGCGTCCGGGCCCCCAGCCCCCGCCCCTCCCCGAGCGACCCCAGGCGTCCGGGCTCCCAGGCCCCGCCCCTCCCCGAGCGACCCCAGGGGTCCGGGCCACCAGCCCCCGCCCCTCCCCGAGCCGGGAGACCCCACACCTCCGGGCCCCCGTTCCCCCTCTCCCCCGAGCCGGGAGAACCCAGGCGTCCGGGCCCCCCCCGAGCCGGGAGAACCCAGACCCCGCTCACCGGCCAGATGCGCTGGTTGGGGGTGCCCAGCACCCGGAGGACACAGCAGAGCTGCTCGATGTCGTTCTCCCCGGGGAAGAGGGGTGAGCTGCTGAGCAGTTCGGCGAAGATGCAGCCGACAGCCCTTAGCACAGAAGCAGAGGAGCAATCCCCACGGGAGCTGACCCCAGGCGGCTCTCCGCGGCACCGGGCCGCAGGGCTAACAGGGTTCAAATCGGTGCCCCCGGACCCCGTGGCTGGCCCCCCGCACGAGCGACGGCCCAGTCTGGGGGACCCCAGCCTGCTGCTTGGGGGCCTGCCCGGAGGGGCAGATCGCTCGCTGAGCACAACAGGCACTGCAGAGAGCCTGAGCCAATTCCCCGCTGCGTCACCTCTCTGCTGGGCGTATGGAAGGAGCCCCCCAGAGGCAGGGGCTGGGTGGCAGCAGGACTTCCCTCGCGCCCCGCTCTGCGGTCTACCCCCACAGCGGGGGAGGGACGCGGCCCCGGAGCAGGGCTAGAGCGAGATTAAGGAGGGAGGGCACCACGGCCACGCCCCGAGCTCCGGGAGGCAGGGGGCAGAGCGAAAGCTGGCTCCGCACACGGGCTCTGGACCGACGCGGGGCGCTGGCGCCCAGGAGCCACTCACCACAGATCCACGCCTTCGTCGTACTTCCGAGCACCATACAGCAGCTCCGGGGCGCGGTACCACCTAACGGGGGAGGGAGCAGGTTAGAGGCCGCCATACCCAGCGGCCAGCGCTAGCCACTAGGCTCCGCCCCCGAGCTGGGGAGAGAACCCAGGAGCCCAATTGCAGAGCCCTGATTCTGTGGCCCACGGCTCCAGCCCAGAGCACGGCCATGCCCGCTCACCTGGTGGCCACCTGGTGGCTGTAGAGCCGGCCTCCGTCGCTGGAGAACACCCTGGCCAGGCCGAAATCTGCGATCTTCAGCTGCCCCGTGGAGCTGATGAGTAAATTGGCTGGTTTCAGGTCCTGCAGGACACAGTGAAGGGGTCAGGGGAGGGGGCCGGATGCCGGGGGGCAGCGGGAACAGGGGAAGGGGCTGGACCCACCCGGTGCATGATGTTATTGGCGTGGCAGAAGGCCACCCCCTGCAGCAGCATGAGCATGTATCCTTTCACCTGGGCCTGCGAGAGGGGCTGCTGGGCACTGCGGATCACCTCGGCCAGGTCCGACAGCATGTACTCGAACACCAGCACGAACCCTGCGCCGTGGGGGAACACGGCCTTCAGCTTCACCACCTGGCACGGGCGACGGGGCAAAACCATGAGCCCATCTCCCCCGGTATCCTGCCTGGCCTCCCGCCTCCAGCCCACCCACTCCAGTATCCTGCTGCTGTAGGAGAACATAGTAAAGTATTAAAAATGATTCCCCCGAGTGGAAGTGACTAAAAGTCTGAGTGGTGTAAATGTGGTAAGTAGGAGAAGCATACAAGTGGGTCCATGGATTCCTGCTGAAGTGTTTAGATTTAGGGTTATCAAGCTTGATAAGTGTTTAGATTTATTATTATTATTATTTGTTAAGATTGTTACATGTTTAGATTTATAATTATTGCCCCTCTAGAATGTAATTTGTTAGGAATGTAACATTAGGTCATGTAACTGAAACCTGTTACGAATATAACCCTAAGGAGCCAGACACAGCTCCCCCTGAGACCCAGGGCACTGCTTGTCAAGCCACTACCTCTGCGCTGGGAGCCAAGCCCTGTCATTGACCAAGGGCCTTGTTACACAATCCACGCCCGTCTCTTCAAAGCATCGTAACTACAGCAGTAACTAACTCAGCAGGCAGAGAGAGAAGGGTTTGAGAAATGCCTCCCAGACACTACAACTGGAGGTCCCCCCATGAGATCACTGACAAGCACCTGGCAGCCACTCTGGACACCAGCATGATGCAGCAATTCCCATAGACTGGCATAGGAAGAAATATATATATTATTATGATCATCTTTACAATAAATGTGGCTTTTTGCCTTATCCCCCCTCGTAAGATCCTGCTTGCTTTTACTGGTACAACAGTGCCCTGACCAATTCCAGACGAGCACCCACCCATTCCTCATTTCCTAGCATCAATGGGGAGGGAGGGAGGGAAGAAAGAAAGAAAGAACTAGATGAATAATTGATTTCTTGGGTCTCTGGGTGAATTAAATGACCTAAGAAAAAAACTGGTTAGTTTTGAACTGAACTTTTCCAGTTTTTCAGGCTGAAAACAACCAACCAATCAACCAACCCCGATGGCCCGGAAGCGCCCTTGTTGAAGTGTGTTTTGCCCGAAGGAGCGCAGGGAAAGAGCAGCGAGAGAGAACAGCAAAGGAGGAAAGGAACAGGGGAAGCAGCAGCCCGCACACAGAAGAGGGAAGCTGCGGGGCAGGCAGCAGACGGGGTGTGGAAATAGCATCTAGCCTCTTTCTGACCCCAGCACCCTGGCTTTGCCATCACAAAACCCCAGCGCTGTAGGGCCGAAAGGGACCCCAAGGGTTCCCCTCACCCTCCAGAGCCGGGAGAGACCCCAGGAGTCCTGGCTCCCAGGCCCCTGTTCTAACCCACCAGAGCCCACGCCGACTCACGTGCGGATTCTCCTCGATCTCTTGTAAGGCTTTGATCTCCCGCAGCGCCTGGTTCGGGATCCCGTCCTCCAGTCTCCGCAGAGCAACCTTCTTCAGCGCCACGGTCTCCCCCGTCTGCCGAGAAGGGATGCAGTTGGAAGAGACGCAGGAGTCCTGGCTCCCAGCCCCCCTCCCTTTAATCACTAGGCCCCACTCCCCTCCCAGAGCCGGGGGAAGAAGCCAGGGGTCCCGGCTCCCGCCCGGAGATCTGAGCTGCTTGCCCCGCTCTCACTTCGATGTGCTTGGCTCTGAAGACGATGCCGTGGGCGCCTTCCCCAATGCGGCCCAGGATGCTGTACTGGTCCATGCTGGGCTCGCCTCGAGCTGGAAACGGGCAGAGCAATTAATGCCCCATCGCTGGCTGGCGCCGCTGGGCATTCGCTGCAATAGCCCCCCACCCCCGCAAGGGGCACCTGGCGCTGTGCGCTACTGGGGCGGGGGGCGGCACGGTGCCCTGTCCCATACTGCCCCGCTCCTCACCCCATCCACTGCAGGACCCCCAGTGCACTGTGGGCTACTGGGGCGGGGGGCGGCACGGTGCCCTGTCCCATACTGCCCCGCTCCTCACCCCATCCACTGCAGGACCCCCAGTGCACTGTGGGCTACTGGGGCGGGGGGGCGGCACGGTGCCCTGTCCCATACTGCCCCGCTCCTCACCCCATCCACTGCAGGACCCCCAGTGCACTGTGGGCTACTGGGGCGGGGGGGCGGCACGGTGCCCTGTCCCATACTGCCCCGCTCCTCACCCCATCCACTGCAGGACCCCCAGTGCACTGTGGGCTACTGGGGCGGGGGGGCGGCACGGTGCCCTGTCCCATACTGCCCCGCTCCTCACCCCATCCACTGCAGGACCCCCAGTGCACTGTGGGCTACTGGGGGAGCACCGTCCCACAATGCACTGCTGCCCCTCCCAGGCCCGGCCCATGGCCACAGCATCCTAGCGCACTGTAGCATGCGAGGGGGGGAAGTCTCAGAATGCAACACCCTCCTATTGCGGAAGGGACCCCCCCCCCACACACACTATGCACTGCTCCCCCCCCATCCCAGGGGCCCTTCCCACAATGCACCGCTCCCCCCATCCCGGGCCCTTCCCACAATGCACCGCTCCCCCCATTCCAGGGGCCCTTCCCACAATGCACTGCTCCCCCCCCATCCCAGGGGCCCTTCCCACAATGCACCGCTCCCCCCATTCCAGGGGCCCTTCCCACAATGCACTGCTCCCTCCCCCATCCCAGGGGCCCTTCCCACAAAGCACCGCTCCCCCCATCCCGGGCCCTTCCCACAAAGCACCGCTCCCCCCATCCCGGCCCCTTCCCACAATGCACCGCTCCCCCCACCCTGGGGCCCCTTCCCACAATGCACCGCTCCCCCCACCCTGGGGCCCCTTCCCACAATGCACCGCTCCCCCCATCCCGGGCCCTCCCCACAATGCACCGCTCCCCCCATCCCGGGCCCTTCCCACAATGCACCGCTCCCCCCCACCGCCCCGGGCCCTTCCCACAATGCACCACTCCCCCCATCCCGGGCCCTTCCCACAATGCACCGCTCCCCCCACCCTGGGGCCCCTTCCCACAATGCACCGCTCCCCCCACCCTGGGGCCCCTTCCCACAATGCACCGCTCCCCCCATCCCGGGCCCTTCCCACAATGCACCGCTCCCCCCACCGCCCCGGGCCCTTCCCACAATGCACCGCTCCCCCCGCCCCTTCCCACAATGCACCGCTCCCCCCCCACCGGGCCACTTCCCACAATGCACCGCTCCCCCCCCCCCCGGGCCCCTTCCCACAATGCACCGCTCCCCCCCCCCCCCGGGGCCCCTTCCCACAATGCACCGCTCCCCCCGCCCCTTCCCACAATGCACCGCTCCCCCCCCACCCTGGGGCCCCTTCCCACAATGCACCGCTCCCCCCATCCCGGGCCCTTCCCACAATGCACCGCTCCCCCCACCGCCCCGGGCCCTTCCCACAATGCACCGCTCCCCCCGCCCCTTCCCACAATGCACCGCTCCCCCCCCCCCCGGGCCCCTTCCCACAATGCACCGCTCCCCCCCCCCCCCGGGGCCCCTTCCCACAATGCACCGCTCCCCCCACCGCCCCGGGCCCTTCCCACAATGCACCGCTCCCCCCCGCCCCTTCCCACAATGCACCGCTCCCCCCCCCCCCGGGGCCCCTTCCCACAATGCACCGCTCCCCCCATCCCGGGCCCTTCCCACAATGCACCGCTCCCCCCACCCTGGGGCCCCTTCCCACAATGCACCGCTCCCCCCACCCTGGGGCCCCTTCCCACAATGCACCGCTCCCCCCATCCCGGGCCCTCCCCACAATGCACCGCTCCCCCCATCCCGGGCCCTTCCCACAATGCACCGCTCCCCCCCACCGCCCCGGGCCCTTCCCACAATGCACCACTCCCCCCATCCCGGGCCCTTCCCACAATGCAACGCTCCCCCCACCCTGGGGCCCCTTCCCACAATGCACCGCTCCCCCCACCCTGGGGCCCCTTCCCACAATGCACCGCTCCCCCCATCCCGGGCCCTTCCCACAATGCACCACTCCCCCCACCGCCCCGGGCCCTTCCCACAATGCACCGCTCCCCCCGCCCCTTCCCACAATGCACCGCTCCCCCCCCCCCCGGGCCCCTTCCCACAATGCACCGCTCCCCCCCACCCCCGGGCCCCTTCCCACAATGCACCGCTCCCCCCCCCCCGGGGCCCCTTCCCACAATGCACCGCTCCCCCCGCCCCTTCCCACAATGCACCGCTCCCCCCCCACCCTGGAGCCCCTTCCCACAATGCACCGCTCCCCCCATCCCGGGCCCTTCCCACAATGCACCGCTCCCCCCACCGCCCCGGGCCCTTCCCACAATGCACCGCTCCCCCCGCCCCTTCCCACAATGCACCGCTCCCCGCCCCCCCCCCCGGGCCCCTTCCCACAATGCACCGCTCCCCCCCCCCCCGGGGCCCCTTCCCACAATGCACCGCTCCCCCCACCGCCCCGGGCCCTTCCCACAATGCACCGCTCCCCCCCGCCCCTTCCCACAATGCACCGCTCCCCCCCCACCGCCCCGGGCCCTTCCCACAAAGCACCGCCCCCCCATCCCGGGCCCTTCCCACAATGCACCGCTCCCCCCCACCCCGGGCCCTTCCCACAATGCACCGCTCCCCCCCATCCCGGGCCCTTCCCACAATGCACCGCTCCCCCCACCCCGGGCCCTTCCCACAATGCACCGCTCCCCCCCATCCCGGGCCCTTCCCACAATGCACCGCTCCCCCCCACCCCGGGCCCTTCCCACAATGCACCGCTCCCCCCCCATCCCGGGCCCTTCCCACAATGCACCGCTCCCCCCACCCCGGGTCCTTCCCACAATGCACCGCTCCCCCCACCCTGGGGCCCCTTCCCACAATGCACCGCTCCCCCCATCCCGGGGAGCCCCTTCCCACAATGCACCGCTCCCCCCATCCCGGGCCCTTCCCACAATGCACCGCTCCCCCCACCCCGGGGAGCCCCTTCCCACAATGCACCGCTCCCCCCATCCCGGGCCCTTCCCACAATGCACCGCTCCCCCCACCCCGGGGAGCCCCTTCCCACAATGCACCGCTCCCCCCACCCCGGGCCCTTCCCACAATGCACCGCTCCCCCCCATCCCGGGCCCTTCCCACAATGCACCGCTCCCCCCCCACCCCGGGCCCTTCCCACAATGCATCGCTCCCCCCCATCCCGGGCCCTTCCCACAATGCACCGCTCCCCCCACCCCGGGCCCTTCCCACAATGCACCGCTCCCCCCACCCTGGGGCCCCTTCCCACAATGCACCGCTCCCCCCACCCTGGGGCCCCTTCCCACAATGCACCGCTCCCCCCATCCCGGGGAGCCCCTTCCCACAATGCACCGCTCCCCCCATCCCGGGCCCTTCCCACAATGCACCGCTCCCCCCACCCCGGGCCCTTCCCACAATGCACCGCTCCCCCCCATCCCGGGCCCTTCCCACAATGCACCGCTCCCCCCACCCCGGGCCCTTCCCACAATGCACCGCTCCCCCCCACCCCGGGCCCTTCCCACAATGCATCGCTCCCCCCCATCCCGGGCCCTTCCCACAATGCACCGCTCCCCCCACCCCGGGCCCTTCCCACAATGCACCGCTCCCCCCACCCTGGGGCCCCTTCCCACAATGCACCGCTCCCCCCACCCTGGGGCCCCTTCCCACAATGCACCGCTCCCCCCATCCCGGGGAGCCCCTTCCCACAATGCACCGCTCCCCCCATCCCGGGCCCTTCCCACAATGCACCGCTCCCCCCACCCCGGGCCCTTCCCACAATGCACCGCTCCCCCCCATCCCGGGCCCTTCCCACAATGCACCGCTCCCCCCACCCCGGGCCCTTCCCACAATGCACCGCTCTCCCCCACCCCGGGCCCTTCCCACAATGCACCGCTCCCCCCCATCCCGGGCCCTTCCCACAATGCACCGCTCCCCTCACCCCGGGCCCTTCCCACAATGCACCGCTCCCCCCACCCTGGGGCCCCTTCCCACAATGCACCGCTCCCCCCACCCTGGGGCCCCTTCCCACAATGCACCGCTCCCCCCATCCCGGGCCCTTCCCACAATGCACCGCTCCCCCCACCCCGGGGAGCCCCTTCCCACAATGCACCGCTCCCCCCATCCCGGGCCCTTCCCACAATGCACCGCGCACGGCACCTGGGTTTCCCTGCCGGCCGCCTGGCAACGGGGCCGGGCGCGTAGCGACGCAGAGAAGCGCGCGGGCCCCGTCACGTGACAAGGGCCTGGCGGCCCAACCCCGCCCCTGGGGAAAAAAGGGTGGGCGGGGCCATGGCCGGGGGGGGGGGGAGTATGGTGGGCGGGGCCATGGCCGGGGGGGGAGTAGGGTGGGCGGGGCCATGGCCGGGGGGGAGTAGGGTGGGCGGGGCCATGGCGGGGGGGGGGAGTAGGGTGGGCGGGGCCATGGCGGGGGGGAGTAGGGTGGGCGGGGCCATGGCCGGGGGGGGGGGGGAGTAGGGTGGGCGGGGCCATGGCCGGGGGGGGCTGGGGAGTGTTGCTGGGGGCCCCCTAATTCCGCGCTGAGGCCCCAGCCGGGGGAACGGGGGCCCAGGCAGGCAGGGCGATTAACCCGCGTGGGGGGTAGGGGGGTGCATCACGCTGTGGGGGCTCACCCCTCTGCTCCCCCGGCCCCCGCAGGTCAAGCAGAGTGGGGGGCTGCCCCACACGGGGTGGGGGCTCATGCCGACCATCTGCCTCTTGCTGGAGCAGTCGGGGTCCCTTCTCCCCCTTGCTGCTGGGCCAGACAGGCTGCACTTCCCCACCAGGGGCTTCTGCTCATTTAACCACGCTGCCACCACGTGCTGCTTCCCCCACCAGCCCCCACTGCCCTCCCCCCTGTGGGACACAGCCCAGAGTCCCCTCCCCCCGCCCCCCGGCAGAGGCAGCCCAATCACCACGCTGACCCCATGGTAAAGTACTTGCTCTATTTTGCACCTGGAAAAACGAAACCTGCAACACTCTTAGAAACGTCTTTAAATACAAATATCCGAAAGGAGGCGAGATTGCGGCTCAGAGTGGGCAGTTTGGGGACCTACCGTCCCAGCTGCGGGGGGGGGGGGGGGGGGTGGGGGGGGATATATGCCAAGACAGTTTCCCCTCTGGTGGGGGGACCAGCAGGGCTCAGGGGTTATGTAAATGGGCCATTAACCCCCTTTTTCAGAGAGCACAGCCGGTCAAGATGGGGGACACCCTGTTTTGTGATGCCATCAGCACCACCTGCATGTACAGCTGTAGGCCCTATCCCCCGTACCCCCCAAAGTAGCAGGAAACTTAGAAGGATTCCCAGGGAATCAGGCCCTGACAGCATTGTCTCCGGGGAAGTATCCAAGAACTGGAGGGACAAGTGGTTGGTGTTCAGGATGATTCCAACAAGGGGAGGCCCCCTGAATTATTAGCTGCAGCACCCTAAAAGTAAGCAGCTTCATTGATACTGTCCATAGCCCTGATATCCTGGAGGCACTGGGCCGTCCTTCGGGGGCAGCTGACTGGGGTCTTCGCTGAACGGGTTAGCTGCAGAGGAAAGCAAAAAGTGCTGGTGAGAAACACGCCCAAGGCACAGCCCTCTCGGGGGCAGGGCAGCTGGAGAACAGCCTGAAACGCAGCCCTCTGTGGCATCCCTCCACCATGGTCCACAGCCCCTCCTAGCCCTGCCTAGGGCTCCCCGTGCAGCCCTGCCAGTGCCCCCAACTCCTGCCCCACAGCCCTGCCAGTGCCTCTCACGCCCACGCCCCAACCCGTGCCCTGTCAGCGCCCCTCACTCCCGCCCCTCAGCCCTGCCCTGTAGGTGCCCCTCAATCCCAACCCCCGGCCCCTGCCCCCCCCAGTGCCCCTCACTTCCACCCTGCAGCCCCTGCCAGCCCAGGCTTGCTTACAGTTCTGGAATTGCTGTGCCGTGTATCTGGTGAGTAAGATTCCGACTCCTTCGATCAAGGCCAGTAAAATCCCGCCCATCATGGCTGAGCCCACCATGGCTAACGGGCCACCTGGGACAAAAGACCAGTTAGAAGAGTGGGGCTGTGGGGCTGTGGAGAAATCCCTGTGGTATTAGACATTGTATTAAGATCTGTCTTTGTTCAGTGTTCTTAGAGAATCTCTGGAACATTTCTCCTAGAACTTTGTATTAAGAGATCTTGTAAGATAAACTGTCTTTTGAGCTCTGCCCTTTCCTTGGTTGCCCTGTTGGAATGACTGAGGTGTGACTGGAGAATGAAAGGGGAGCACCTCCAGCAGCAGTCCCAAGAGTGGAGAAGGTCTGGGAGCCAGATCCAAGACAGTACCTGTAAAGGGAGCTCATTAAGAGGACTGGACATACAGACCCCTTGGGAGTCAAGCAGCAAGTGCCTGCCCTTGGAAGAACTCTCTCTGAAGCAGCATTAAGAAAGGTGAGGTGATGCCTAATTGGCTGCATGAAAGGGATAAATAGGAGGCATCTTGCAGAGGGACCCTGGGTTTTCCTCTTGTCAACATGGGAGCATCGATCCGGATCTGCAGAAGCCTGGCTCCACCCCTCCCCCATCTTACGCACCTGGCCAGTGCAGTGAAGGGGAGCAACTTTTGGGAACAACAAGACGGAGTGTGCGTGTGAGAGTGCATGAGAGTGATGTGTCCTATGCATCGGATAAGTATGGCTCCATCTATGGATGGTCAATAAATGTGGCATGTGGCCTTATCCCAGGTGCTTCTTTTAAGCACAACAGGGGCGGGGCAGGGGGCCCTCCCCTGGCACTCACTGCGGGAGGCGAGCACAGCTCCTGTGAGGGCCCCACTAGTGATCGAGTTCCAAGGGTCTTCCTTTCCCCGCATCTTCACCAGGCCACAGTCGATGGTGGAGAAGAGGCCGCCCCAGACTGCAAAGCTACCTGGGGACAGGAAGGAGCAGGGATGAGCTGCACCTCAGCTCCGTACCCCACCTGGCCATGCCTCCCCCCACACCGCGGCCCCTCACCTCCAATCTGGGGTGCTCTGATGCGGATGGCGCTGACGCTGCCTTTGAACCGGTGTCGAACGCCCTGGGGGAGGAGAGCAGAGGGGGAAGTGAGCTGAGATGCTGCCCCGCTCCCCCAGAAGTCGGGGGCTGGGGAGAGCTGTCAGGCAATGGAGGGGAGGCTGGGGCTAGGCAGGGCTCACCACTGGGGCATTCCGGAAGCCCTTGATGGCCTGGAAGACCCCCCCGCCGATCATCCCCATGGTGAAGGCACCGCCACAGTCGTCCACAATGCGCCATGGGCTGCCGGAGAAGGGGGGTTAGCCAGGTTGGGAGACCCTACAACAAACAAACCCTGCAGAAGACCCTACATCAGTGGGGGAGGGGAGAAAGAGGGCACCCCTCCCCCCCCAGTAACAGCTCCACAACAGCCAGATACCCTCGCGCAACCATCCCCTTCCGGGGCGCCCGGCCACCCCGCCATGAGCCCGAGGGGACACCAGCCCCACCACAGCACCAAGCCCACCTGCAGGAAAGCTATGCAAGCGTGTGGGGGGGGGGGGAGGGAAAGCAGGAATCTGGGGTGGACGAAGGGGGCTGCTGTAGGTAGATCTCTCTATTAATCATCAATCTCTGCACTAGCCATTTTCTCATTGAAGTTTTTAACTTTGTATCACGTCCGTTTAGCTTTGCACCGAGTCCCTTCACACAGAACCCCTGTGCCTGTCCATCGAGAGCCGGGCTCAGCGCATGGAGTCTTGGTAGAACAGGCCCT
Source organism: Pelodiscus sinensis (assembly GCF_049634645.1). Classification (NCBI taxonomy): domain Eukaryota; kingdom Metazoa; phylum Chordata; order Testudines; family Trionychidae; genus Pelodiscus; species Pelodiscus sinensis. Next base: position 274,806 of record NW_027466031.1, read on the forward strand.
ACGGAGCGGATGAGGTGGGACTGGATACGGGAAGACCAGCACCTCCGGAGAGGGGATGGGAGCCAGAGCCAAGAACCTGTGAAAGGGCCTGGGAAGCAGGCCCACTGAGAGAAGACTGGACCTGTGGATGCCTTGGGGGTCAGCAGCAGGGGCCTGCTTTTGGGAACCCCCTCTCTGGAGGTGCATGGGGCAGCGCTGAGACACCCCCCGAAGAGTCACCAATCGACGGCATCTTGCAGGGGCCCCACCTAACTCACCTGGCCAGTGCAGTCAGGGGGAACTATTGGTGACCAGGAGTCAGGGTGTGTGGGTGGGATCTAGCCGATGTCTAGGAGAAGGTGGGTTGCTAGACGTGTATCACCAAGACCTGGCCTTTGCCTCTTCCCCCGGAAAGGACAACTAAGCACAACACTTGCAGGGACGAGCAGATCCCGGGGGGGGGTCACGAGCAGATCCCGGGGGGGGGGTGTCACGAGCAGATCCCGGGGGGGGGTCACCCCACGGGAAGTGATTCCTCAGCCCAGACACTAGAATAAATCCATCACCGCCTCCCCCCCAGCCACCACCACGCACATCCGGCCCCTCCCTGCAAGAAGAGACCCTACAATAACCCCCCCAGCCAAGGGACCACCACATGGTACAACCCCCCTCTAATTCCTGCTATTTCCCAACACCCCCCCCCCCCCCACGGTCCGTGGTGACTTGGTGTCTCCCAGCTCCACGGGAAGGGGAGGGGGGACGACAAGTCCGTTTCTTTCATCCCACCCCCACCTTTCTCCATAATGGACTCACCCGCTCACAGATACCAAAACCCGGCAACTACCAAGTGACCAAGAATAGGGGTGTCAGTTTCTTCGAGCCCCCCACGGAGCAGGGCAAAGGACGGAAGGGGGCAGGTGAATCCATCCCAAGGGCGTGTGCTGAGCGTTCAGAGAATTGCCTCCCCCCATGCTCCTCCAATGGACTCGCCGGGCCTCAGGCCACACAAGGGGCTGGGCGCTACCAAGTGACCAACAGCGCCCGGGGAGGCTCGTTATGCAGACCGGCCAGGCACCAGACCGGCCAGGCACCAAATGGAGCGGCCCACGGGCCCCGGCCGTGGGGGGAGGGGCTTTCCCTCGCTGCCCCCCCCCTTCCTGCCCCAGTGGACTCGCCCGCCCATAGGCGCATTCAGGGCGGGGCAGACCAAGCTTCCCGGAAGGGGGGGGAGGAAAAAGAGACTGACCCTCCCCCCCCGGCCGCTCACCAGGGTTCCCGGGCATATTCCTCCATGACTCCCAACAGCGGCCGCGCCGGTCACGTGAGCATAAGGCTCCGCCCCTTGACCCGACTGTCCCGTGACAAGCAAGGGGCACCCCGCGCCCCCCTATTGGACAGCTGGAATCACGTGGTGTCTGCTCCCCTTCGCGTCACACACCGGGCCGGGGTGAGTCTCTGCTCTGATTGGCCAGAGAGAGGCACATGACATAAAAAAACCGTATTCCGGCCCTGCGGTCACCTGACAAGAAGGGGTCAGGGCCTCCCTATTGGCTCTTTTGCCAGCACGTGACATGAGAGACTCCGTCTTCCCGCTGACTGGTTGGCCTTTGGGGCGGGGCCGAGCGCTCTGTCACGTGACATGAGGGCACCGAGTGGCCTGCCGGAAAAGCAAAGCTGAGAGCCCCGCCTCCCTTCCTCCCATTGGTCGGATCTTGTCACGTGGGCGGGGACCCCCGAGGCGTCACGCGAGTGGCAGGGGCCTGGAGGAGCCGGACGAGCTGGTGCGGGGGGGGGGGCCCGAGCGGGAGGGCGGGGCGCGCAGGGGGCGGGGCCTAGGGCGGGGGGGGCAGGGGCGTGGCCGGGGGCGGGGCGCGCAGGGGCCAGGGGGCAGGGGGCGGGGCCGGGGCCGCTCTCCCCCTGACGGTCCCGCCCCGCAGGGTTCGCGATGCCGCTGCCGGTGGCGCTTCAGTCTCGCCTGGCAAGCGGGGCCTCCTCAAGCACGTGGAGCCCGGTGAGCGGGGGGGGCTCTCCCCTGGCCGGGGGGCTGGGCGCCATGGGGCGGGGGCTCTCCCCTGACCGGGGGTCCGGGCGCCGTGGGGCGGGGGGCTCTCCCTGGCCGGGGGGCTGGGCGCCATGGGGCGGGGGGCTCTCCTCTGGCCGGGGGCGCCAGGGGGCAGAGGGGGCAGTCGGGGGGCTCTCCCTGGCCGGGGCGCCAGGGGGCAGAGGGGGAGTCGGGGGCTCTCCCTGGCCGGGGCGCCAGGGGGCAGAGGGGGGAGTCGGGGGGCTCTCCCTGGCCGGGGGGCTGGGCGCCATGGGGCGGGGGGGCTCTCCCTGGCCGGGGCGCCAGGGGGCAGAGGGGGCAGTCGGGGGGCTCTCCCTGGCCGGGGCGCCAGGGGGCAGAGGGGGGAGTCGGGGGGCTCTCCCTGGCCGGGGCGCCAGGGGGCAGAGGGGGGAGTCGGGGGGCTCTCCCTGGCCGGGGGGCTGGGCGCCATGGGGCGGGGGGGCTCTCCCCTGGCTGGGGCGCCAGGGGGCAGAGGGGGCAGTCGGGGGGCTCTCCCTGGCCGGGGGGCTGGGCGCCATGGGGCGGGGGGCTCTCCCTGGCCGGGGGGCTGGGCGCCATGGGGCGGGGGGCTCTCCCTGGCCGGGGGGCTGGGCGCCATGGGGCGGGGGGCTCTCCTCTGGCCGGGGCGCCAGGGGGCAGAGGGGGGAGTCGGGGGGCTCTCCCTGGCTGGGGGTCCGGGCGCCGTGGGGCAGGGGCTCTCCTCTGCCGGGGCGCCAGGGGCAGAGGGGGAGTCGGGGGGCTCTCCCTGGCCGGGGGGCTGGGCGCCATGGGGCGGGGGGGCTCTCCCCTGGCCGGGGCGCAGGGGCAGAGGGGGAGCCGGGGGGCTCTCCCTGGCCGGGGGTCCGGGCGCCGTGGGGCAGGGGTCTGTGCCGGGGATTCTCTGACTCCCGCTGACCTCAGAGCCGGAGGAGGAGATCATCGCTGAAGATTATGACGACGACCACGTGGATTACGAGGCCACCAGAATGGAGAACTTGCCTCCCAACTGGTACAAAGTGTTTGACCCCATCTGGTAAGAGGGCGCCCCCCTGCCGCGTTGGGCGTGGCTGCCCCCTCCCCGGCCCTGCCCCAGACACGGCTGCATCTCAGCCCAAGCGTGGCGGGGAAGGGAATGAACTCTGTCTCCCCTGCCCTCCAGCGGCCTCCCCTATTACTGGAACATGGAGAACGACCTGGTGCTGGCTGTCTCCTAACGACCCCGGCTCCGTCATCACCAAAGCCGCTAAGAAGCTGAAGAACAGCCTGGGTAACGGCAAGGCAGTGGGGTCTAGTGCTTAGAGCTGGGCGGGCTCCTGCCCTTTCCGGGTGTGGGGGCTAGTGGCTCGGAGGGGGCAGGGGGGAGGGCGCAGACACCAGGCTGAGGCCAGGGCCTGTGTCTCCCCCAGACGCCGAGGAGAAGCCGGAGCGCCCCTACGAGAAGCCGGAGCGCGTGGAGGTGAAGGAGCGGCGTTACCACCGCCGGGAGGAGCTGGCGCCCTACCCCAAGAGCAAGAAAAGTGCGTGGGGAGGGGGCCGGGCCTGGGGCGCAGCTGGGGGGCAAAGTGGGTTGAGTGGGGAGGGGAAGGGGGGGAATTGGTACCTGGGGGGATGGGGAGCACTGAATACAGCCCCTGCCGTTCCCTCCCCAGGCAGCCGCAAGGACGAGGAGCTGGACCCCATGGACCCCAGCGCCTACTCGGACGCCCCTCGGTGAGGCTTGGAGGGTGCTGGGGAGGGGTGCGGGGCGGCGGGAATGGCGAAGGGGAGGGGTCTATTGCAGTGGGTGGGGTGTTGCGCTGACCTTGCCCCCTCCCCCGCAGGGGCACATGGTCGACGGGGCTCCCGAAGCGGAACGAGGCGAAGACGGGGGCGGACACGACGGCAGCCGGGCCCCTGTTCCAGCAGCGCCCGTACCCCAGCCCCGGCGCCGTGCTGCGCGCCAACGCCGAGGCCTCGCGCGCCAAGCAGCAGGACTGAGCCCCTCCCCCAATAAACCTGGAGACGGGCTGGGACTGACCGTGGTGTGTGGCCCCCAGCGGGACGGGCTGCTCTCCCCTAGCTCCATGGAAACGTGGGGTCCTCCCAGGCATGTGGCTGCAGCCCCCCTCCAGATCCAGGTGGCGTGGGGGGCGGGGTACTTACGGCTGCTGCGCCTTCTGAGGTGGATGGGGGGCATGAGGGAGAGCCGTCTGCCTCAGTTTCCCCCTCCGCAGCCTGAAACTCTTCTCCCCACCACCAGAAATTCTACTGAGGATGTTGCAAGATGTATTTCCTGGGGGCCATGGGCCGGAGTGGGGAGCAAAGCCAGGAGACCCCCCCCCCCCGGTTCTGACCCCATGCCCGTCCCATGCGGAGAACCCAGGAGTCCTCGCTCCCACCCCCCCCGGTTCTGACCCCCATGCCTGTCCCATGCGGAGAACCCAGGAGTCCTCGCTCCCCCTTCCCCCCGTGGTTCTGACCCCCATGCCTGTCCCATGCGGAGAACCCAGGAGTCCTTGCTCCCACCCCTCCCTGGTTCTGACCCCCATGCCTGTCCCATGCGGAGAACCCAGGAGTCCTCGCTCCCCCTTCCCCCGTGGTTCTGACCCCCATGCCTGTCCCATGCGGAGAACCCAGGAGTCCTTGCTCCCCCTTCCCCCCCGGTTCTGACCCCCATGCCTGTCCCATGCGGAGAACCCAGGAGTCCTTGCTCCCACCCCTCCCCGGTTCTGACCCCCATGCCTGTCCCATGCGGAGAACCCAGGAGTCCTTGCTCCCACCCCACCCTGGTTCTGACCCCCGTGCCCGTCCCATGTGGAGAACCCAGGAGTCCCTCGCTCCCCCTTCCCCCCTGGTTCTGACCCCCATGTCCGTCCCATACGGAGAACCCAGGAGTCCTCGCTCCCCCTTTCCCCCTGGTTCTGACCCCCATGTCCGTCCCATGCGGAGAACCCAGGAGTCCTTGCTCCCACCCCACCCTGGTTCTGACCCCCATGCCCGTCCCATGCGGAGAACCCAGGAGTCCTTGCTCCCCCTTCCCCCCTGGTTCTGACCCCCATGCCCGTCCCATGCGGAGAACCCAGGAGTCCTTGCTCCCCCTTCCCCCCTGGTTCTGACCCCCATGCCCGTCCCATGCAGAGAACCCAGGAGTCCTTGCTCCCTCTTCCCCCCTGGTTCTGACCCCCATGCCCGTCCCATGCAGAGAACCCAGGAGTCCTTGCTCCCTCTTCCCCCCTGGTTCTGACCCCCATGCCCGTCCCATGCGGAGAACCCAGGAGTCCTTGCTCCCCCTTCCCCCCTGGTTCTGACCCCCATGCCCATCCCATGCGGCGAACCCAGGAGTCCTCGCTCCCTCTTCCCCCCTGGTTCTGACCCCCATGCCCGTCCCATGCGGAGAACCCAGGAGTCCTTGCTCCCTCTTCCCCCCTGGTTCTGACCCCCATGCCCGTCCCATGCGGCGAACCCAGGAGTCCTTGCTCCCTCTTCCCCCCTGGTTCTGACCCCCATGCCTGTCCCATGCGGAGAACCCAGGAGTCCTTGCTCCCCCTTCCCCCTGGTTCTGACCCCCATGCCCGTCCCATGCGGCGAACCCAGGAGTCCTTGCTCCCCCTTCCCCCCTGGTTCTGACCCCCATGCCCGTCCCATGCGGAGAACCCAGGAGTCCTTGCTCCCCCTTCCCCCCTGGTTCTGACCCCCATGTCCGTCCCATGCGGAGAACCCAGGAGTCCTTGCTCCCTCTTCCCCCCTGGTTCTGACCCCCATGCCTGTCCCATGCGGAGAACCCAGGAGTCCTTGCTCCCACCCCACCCTGGTTCTGACCCCCATGCCTGTCCCATGTGGAGAACCCAGGAGTCCTTGCTCCCTCTTCCCCCCTGGTTCTGACCCCCATGCCCGTCCCATGCGGAGAACCCAGGAGTCCTTGCTCCCACCCCACCCTGGTTCTGACCCCCATGCCTGTCCCATGTGGAGAACCCAGGAGTCCTTGCTCCCTCTTCCCCCCTGGTTCTGACCCCCATGCCCGTCCCATGCAGAGAACCCAGGAGTCCTTGCTCCCTCTTCCCCCCTGGTTCTGACCCCCATGCCCGTCCCATGCGGAGAACCCAGGAGTCCTTGCTCCCCCTTCCCCCCTGGTTCTGACCCCCATGCCCGTCCCATGCGGCGAACCCAGGAGTCCTTGCTCCCCCTTCCCCCCTGGTTCTGACCCCCATGCCCGTCCCATGCGGAGAACCCAGGAGTCCTTGCTCCCCCTTCCCCCCTGGTTCTGACCCCCATGTCCGTCCCATGCGGAGAACCCAGGAGTCCTTGCTCCCTCTTCCCCCCTGGTTCTGACCCCCATGCCTGTCCCATGCGGAGAACCCAGGAGTCCTTGCTCCCACCCCACCCTGGTTCTGACCCCCATGCCTGTCCCATGTGGAGAACCCAGGAGTCCTTGCTCCCTCTTCCCCCCTGGTTCTGACCCCCATGCCCGTCCCATGCGGAGAACCCAGGAGTCCTTGCTCCCACCCCACCCTGGTTCTGACCCCCATGCCTGTCCCATGTGGAGAACCCAGGAGTCCTTGCTCCCTCTTCCCCCCTGGTTCTGACCCCCATGCCCGTCCCATGCGGAGAACCCAGGAGTCCTTGCTCCCACCCCACCCTGGTTCTGACCCCCATGCCTGTCCCATGTGGAGAACCCAGGAGTCCTTGCTCCCTCTTCCCCCCTGGTTCTGACCCCCATGCCCGTCCCATGCGGAGAACCCAGGAGTCCTTGCTCCCCCTTCCCCCCTGGTTCTGACCCCCATGCCCGTCCCATGCAGAGAACCCAGGAGTCCTTGCTCCCTCTTCCCCCCTGGTTCTGACCCCCATGCCCGTCCCATGCGGAGAACCCAGGAGTCCTTGCTCCCCCTTCCCCCCTGGTTCTGACCCCCATGCCTGTCCCATGCAGAGAACCCAGGAGTCCTTGCTCCCCCTTCCCCCCTGGTTCTGACCCCCATGCCCATCCCATGCGGCGAACCCAGAGGTCCTGCAGCCCCACAGATGACAGGACGCAGCAGCCTTGGTGTCAAGTTGCATGTTGAACAATAAATAGAAAAGGCCCGGAGGGAGTGATAAAAAGGGGCCATGACGCGTGGCTGCCCCATAACTACTGTTAGGGGACATTAATACTGTGCTTGCGGCCCCCCCTCCAAGCACCGGGGGGAGGGCTTTCAATAAGGGAGGGGCACCCCCTTCTGGGAGGTAGGAAGGGACTGGCTGCCTGCCTTTCAGACAAGGGGAAACTGAGGCAGGGCAAAGCAGGAAGGGCAGTGAGGTAGAGCTGGTGTGATCGCTCCTGCTCTAACCGCTAGACATCACTCTCCTCCCACTGGGGAGAGAACCCAGGTGTCCTGGCTCCCAGCCCCACCTTGCCTGATTTCTGGAAGCGGCTGGCAGGAGCCCAGGCGCCCCCCCGTAAACGTGCCCCCTCGGCTGGTCCCTGGTGGCCCCACGGCGGGCTGATGGGCGGGGAGGGGCCCGGTGCCTGCTGGGCTCAGGAGCCTTTCTCTTTACACGCCGGCCTGCAAGACAGAAAAGGGGGGTTGTGCTGGGGTGACTGGCGTGGCACAGCAAGAGAACACCCCCCCCCCCCCCGTGACTGGCAGGCCCCAGCCTAGCCTGGCAGGTGAGATTACAATGCAGTGGGGGGGGCTGGGAATCCCCCCCCCCCATCCAAAGGGGTCCTGAGTAGCCTGCTGGTCCCTGCCCCACCCCTCCCCGCAATTGGGGCTCAGGGCTAGTAAGCTCCCCCCATGCTCTTTGCTAATGGCTGAAATGGGGGGGCCTGGGGCTGGCACTGCCCTAGTCCACCCCCTCCCCTTGCACTCTGGCCGCCTGGGAAACTCTGCTTCCGCGCCTCAGTTTCCCTACTGCTGCCAACACACCCTTGGCCTATTTCACCTGGCAGCAGGGCAAGTCTCATCTGGGACTGTGCAGTGCCTTGCCCCGGGGGGGGAGGGGGGCGCACTGTGCAGTGTCCGGCCCCAGGGGAACTCTGCAAAGCTGGGGGGCAGCAGCAGAGATGGGAGATTTTACCACCTCAGGACTCGGCTCAGCACTGTGGGGCCTAGGGCAGCAGCAGGGTCACGCAGATGCAGGCTGTGTGGGTTGACTCCCCCCCCCCCCCCAGCTGTGCGGGGGCTGCTCACAGCAGCTGGTCCCCCAAGGGGGCACAAGGCCCTGCCACCCAGTGCCCACCCCCATGACTGGATCGGTGCCCCCTTGGGGGCCAAGTCCCACAGCCCACCCCCCGGCCGTTAGTAGGGTTAGTGGCCATGCAGGACCCCGACGCGCCCGGCAATCAGCGAGTGCTGCAGCTACATAAATACGCTTTATTCATCGCACGACGCCACCGCCAGGCGGGCGGCCAGTGTTACAGGCATGTAAAAACCCACCCCCAGAGCATACAAAACGTGGCAGCCAGCCCTCTGCACAGCAGCACCCTGGCTCCGGCACAGCAAAGCTGACGTGTCCCTGGCAGTCCAGGCCCACACACTTTGCTGCTGTAACCACTAGGCTCCACTCCCTTCTCACAGGCAGGGGGCCTGGTTCTCCTCTACCAGCACCCGCACCCCCCCCCCCCCCCAGAGCGAGGCAGAAAACCCAGGAGTCCCCGGTCCCAGCACCTGCCCCTCCCTGAGCCAGCTGGAGCCCAGGGCCGAGGAGCTAACCTTCGGCCGGCTTCCCCCATGCGCAGGGTCTCAGTCCCCCGCTAAGCCCGTGGGTGCAGCAAAGGGCCTGGCCTGGGCTGCCTTGGTGCAGTCGGGGCACTGACAGTGATGGGACTCCCAGCCCCCTCCCCAGTGAGAGAACCCTGGTGCCTACACCCCCCCCCCCCAACAGCACCAGAGACAGGTAAAATACCGCTCCTCTTCCGTCTGAGGTGAGGGCTAGAGGCAGACCCCAGCCGGGCTCCGTCGCCCGCGGCGCCGCTGGAGGCAGACCCCAGCCGGGCTCCGTCGCCCGCGGCGCCGCTGGAGGCAGACCCCAGCCGGGCTCCGTCGCCCGCGGCGCCGCTGGAGGCAGACCCCAGCCGGGCTCCGTCGCCCGCGGCGCCGCTGGAGGCAGACCCCAGCCGGGCTCCGTCGCCCGCGGCGCCGCTGGAGGCAGACCCCAGCCGGGCTCCGTCGCCCGCGGCGCCGCTGGAGGCAGACCCCAGCCGGGCTCCGTCGCCCGCGGCGCCGCTGGAGGCAGACCCCAGCCGGGCTCCGTCGCCCGCGGCGCCGCTGGAGGCAGACCCCAGCCGGGCTCCGTCGCCCGCGGCGCCGCTGGAGGCAGACCCCAGCCGGCTCCGTCGCCCGCGGCGCCGCTGGAGGCAGACCCCAGCCGGCTCCGTCATGCCACCGCAGTCTGTGAGGTCAGACACAGCTGGCGGGAAGGGGCTCACAGCGGGCAGGGGGCAATGCCTGGAAGCCCTGGCTGCAGCTCTCCCACCATCCCGCTCCCCACTGCCCCCCAGATGTGCCCACATCCTGCCCAGGAGATACTGAGTAGTGATTACTGGCAGGTCAGCCTTTCGCTGCCCCCTTCGAGGCCCAAAGAACTATGGACACACCGTGCCAGGGCAGCTCAGTCCTGGAATAGCCAGGGGGAACTGAGGCGCGGAGCTGGGGGAACGGACTCAGCTGAAAGTTACAAAGTCCTGGCTCTCAGCCCACTCCCCTCCCAAAGCCAGGAGTCCTGGTTCCCAGCCCCAATGCACACCATAGCAAAAGGGGGGGCACCAGAGAATGCTTCCAAAAAGGGGGAGCCGGGGGAATCCAAGGGCCAGCCCCGCCCCCCGCCACATGGGACAAACCATTGCTCTGCAGAGGGGTGATGTCTCCCACCCTACCAGCTTCCTACAGCTGAGCAGTTCACGTGGCACCGCGTATGCGTCTGTCCCTGGGGGAGGTGAGCCCCGCTCACCTCCCCCCCGTAGTGTCATTAAAAGCCGCTCCCAGCGGGAGGGTCAGCCCGCCTCAGAGAGGGGAGCAGTGTCGGAACAGGGGCGGAAATGGGGTGCAGACTTCCCCAGTAAAGACCTCTGCAGCCAAGGAGACTGGGAGGAGCCAGAGGCAGAAGGGGGCAGAGAATTCGGGGGGTCAAAGGCGGATGGAGGGGGCTCTCAGGAAGGGAGCAGGAGACTGTGTTGGGGGGGTGGGATCGGGGGACACCAGAGGGGGCTGAGGGTCAAGAGGAGGTGGGATCGGGGGGGCTAGGGAACTGGAGGGCAAGAGGAGGTGGGATCGGGGGGGCCCAGGGAACCGGAGGGCAGGGGGAGGTGGGATCGGGGGACACCAGAGGGGGCTGAGGGTCAAGAGGAGGTGGGATCGGGGGGGCTAGGGAACTGGAGGGCAAGAGGAGGTGGGATCAGGGGGGGCCCAGGGAACCAGAGGGGGTGGGATCGGGGGAGACCCAGGGAGCCGGAGAAGGGCGCAGGAGAGACCCCGCCCCCCCTCGCAGGCCTCACTTGACCAGCACTGACTTGGGCAGGAAGCCCGAGTCGGCAGGCTCGACGCCGCGTGGCAGGGGGGCGGCGGGCTCCTCGGGGGGGCGCCGGGGCCCCCCGGCCTTGGGCAGGCTGTACATGTAGACGGCGCCGATGACCAGCCCAGCCCCCAGCACGAAGGGCAGGCGCGGCTGGAAGCCGAAGAGGTACACGGAGGCCACGGTGGAGGCCACGATGGACAGCGAGGGTGGCGAAGCCCTTGAGGATGTTGTCCGCGTACTTCACCACCACGGCCACCAGCAGGCCGCCGAAGGCCTGGTTCAGGATCACGCCCCACACCAGCGGGCTGTAGCCGTGGAAGAAGCCCCGGGCGGCCACACCCGCCCCCTCGGCCCACCACATGCCCAGCAGCCCCAGCAGGGTCCCGAAGAGGCCCAGCTGCACGTTGCGCAGCCAGATGGAGGCCGAGCTGCCCTTGAGGATCTTCTCGAAGTAGACGCCGGCAAAGCCGGAGGAGAGGCAGGAGACCACCACAGCGGCCAGGCCGACAGCATAGCTCTGCGGGGCGGCCCCCGGGGAGCCGGCCCGGCCCCCCTGGCCCTGCTCCACCTGCACGATGGCCACACCGGCGAAGAGCAGCAGCAGGGACAGCCACTGCAGGCGCGAGAGGCTCTTGCGCAGCATCAGCACCGAGAAGACGGCCGTCGTCAGGATCTTCAGCTGGTAGGTGACCTGCGGGCGCAGGGGAGGGGTCAGGGCTGGGCGAGGGAGCCTGGCTCGCTGCTCCCTCGCCCAGCCCCCGGGCCCGGCAGCAGGGCTGGGGTCCCACCTGGAAGGTGGCTGCCGGCAGGTTGGAGATGGCCACGTACTGGAGGTTGTTCTGCAGCGTGTAGATCAGCGAGGGCACCGCCAGCTTCAGCGTGTCCAGGTACTGCAGCACCACGGCCTCATACAGGAACAGAGCGAACTGACGCACGGCGCCTGCGGGAGAGACGGGCACGGCTCAGCCGGGGGCGACCCGTGGGATCGGCGGGGCTCGGGGTCTGCCCGGCTCCCTGCGGCACGGTGCCCCCAGCGCCCCGCCCGCCGCCCGCCTACCTCGCTGCTGGAGGAAGATGAGCAGCAGGCAGGTGGCCCCCTTGAGGAGCTCGGCCATCACCACGGCCGTGGTGGCGAAGAAGGGCTCGCCGGGCAGGGTGCGCACGTAGCGGATGCTCAGGATGAGCGAGGCGTTCTGCACCACCAGCACCGCCAGGCTGACGTACTTCAAGCGACGGTTCCCTGCCGGGAGAACCACGACTCACCACGGGGCAGGCCGCCGGGCACCCCCAGCCTGGCACATGCCCCTCCCCGAGATCAGACCCCTCCTGGCCTTCCGCACACCCCTTCCCTGCAACACAGCCCCCAGCCCCCCGCACATGGACGTAACAGCATGCAGAATCCCCCCTGGCCCCGCCACAGCAGGGATGCATCTGGGGGCGACCTCCCGGAGCCCCCTTGCCACAGCTCCGCCTGGGCAAGGCAGAAATGGGGTGGGGAGCCTAGGACTGCACGGCCACCCTAAGCCATCCACAAACCTCTCACACGCCTGCTCTACCCCATGCCAGCCGCCACCGGGAGGGAGGGGCAGCGGGAAACGGCTGCCTGTAACACTGCGCAGGGCCACGGTGCAGCCACCTCTGGGGCGCAGCAGTGGGGAAGCCACCGCACACAATGCTGCCGGGGGATGGCTCGTCCTCTCCCACAGACGGTTTGAAACCTGCTCGTGTTCGGCCTGGCCAATTCCTCTCTGTATCATCTTGTGCCAAGCTGTCACTCAGCGGGGCCGGCGCCCACAGCCCCTCCCGCTCTGAACTCCGCTTCCTCGCACGAAGGCTGGCCAGGAGAGAAGGCAGGTGCCTGGGGCAGCCCCCGTCCCAGGGCACGAACAGTCCCTCTCCCGGCCGGAGGCCCCCGGAGCCTTTCCCCCCCCGCTCAAGCTTCCCAAGGCGCCCAGGCCTGTCTCCTCCTGTTAGCGGCTGGCAAGCTCCCCCCTCAGAGTTGTTATGATGCAACTACAAAGCTTAGCTCTGTGACGCGGCTCTCCGCTCCGCCTGGCCAGCTCCTCGCACCGTGGACCTCCTCGCCCACCGCACAGAAATAACCCGCGCTGAGCGCAGAGCAAGCGCCACCACAGACCCCGCCGTGACAAACCGGCAACAACGATCTGCCTGCAGCGCAGGGGCCAAGTAGCCACTGGGACTGGCAGACAGTCTCCCCAGCGGGGCTGTCGATCCTAGCAGTAAAGGGCCCGTCATGGAGCTACAACGCTGGTGATGCACTGCGGCTAATCACAACTCAGGCATCCTGGGCGAAAGGCAGGCACCCGCTGGGCAGCAATCCCCGTGCCTGCGAGCTGGGGGGGGGGTGTGCGAGAGAGAGTGTTAAAGAGTGTGTGACGGTGAGAGTGTGATTGTGTGTGTGTGAGTGTGTGAGTGTATGTGAGATAGTGAGAGTGAGTGTGAGTGACAGTGAGTGTGTGACGGTGAGTGTGTGATTGTGTGTGTGTGTGTGAGATAGTGAGAGTGAGTGTGAGAGTGACAGTGAGTGTGTGACGGTGAGTGTGTGATTGTGTGTGTGAGATAGTGAGTGTGACAGTGAGTGTGTGATTGTGTGTGTGTGTGAGATAGTGAGAGTGAGTGTGAGTGACAGTGAGTGTGTGACGGTGAGTGTGTGATTGTGTGTGTGTGTGAGATAGTGAGTGTGAGAGTGACAGTGAGTGTGTGACGGTGAGTGTGTGATTGTGTGTGTGAGATAGTGAGTGTGACAGTGAGTGTGTGATTGTGTGTGTGTGTGAGATAGTGAGAGTGAGTGTGAGTGACAGTGAGTGTGTGACGGTGAGAGTGTGATTGTGTGTGTGAGAGTGAGTGTGAGTGTGACAGTGAGTGTGGGCCTGGGTGTGGTGTGACTCAGCTGGGGCAGGCTCAGCAGGAAGCCGGGGCCGTGGGCGGGACCGACAGGGCCCAAGGGGAACCCTACGGCTGCCGGGGGGGGGGGATGTTGCCCCCAGCGCTGGGAAGGGCCCGGGAGGTTCCCGCAGCCCCGCGACACGGACCGGCCTGGCCAGGGCCCCCCCCCGCCTGGGGCCCCTCCCTCCTGCCCCCCCGCCTGGGGCCCCTCCCTCCTGCCCCCCGGCCCTCCCCCCCCGCCTGGGGCCCCTCCCTCCTGCCCCCCCGGCCCTTCCCCCCCCGCCTGGGGCCCCTCCCTCCTGCCCCCCCGGCCCTTCCCCCCCGTCCGGACCCCCGCTCCCCCCGGGTCTCACCCCCCGCGGCCGCCTGGTCCCCGCCGCCTGCGGGCCCCCCCGCCGCTGCCATGATGGCAACTGCCCGGCAACCCGCGGGCCCCGCCCCGCCGCCGCTTCCGCATCCCCCACTTCCGCTTCCGGCTCCGCCACCGAGAAGCGGGTCATAGAGCGCAGGGGGGACGAGCCAGAGGGGAGCCCGCGGGGGGGGGGACACCATAGAGCGCAGGGGGGACGGGCCAGAGGGGAGCCCGCGGGGGGGGGGACACCATAGAGCGCAGGGGAGACGGGCCAGAGGGGAGCCCCCTGGAGGACCATAGAGCGCAGGGGAGACGGGCCAGAGGGGAGCCCCCTGGAGGACCATAGAGCGCAGGGGAGACGGGCCAGAGGGGAGCCCCCTGGAGGACCATAGAGCGCAGGGGGGACGGGCCAGAGGGGAGCCCGCGGGGGGGGACCATAGAGCGCAGGGGAGACGGGCCAGAGGGGAGCCCGCGGGGGGGGGACCATAGAGCGCAGGGGGGACGGGCCAGAGGGGAGCCCGCGGGGGGGGGACCATAGAGCGCAGGGGGGACGGGCCAGAGGGGAGCCCGCGGGGGGGGACCATAGAGCGCAGGGGAGACGGGCCAGAGGGGAGCCCGCGGGGGGGGGGGACCATAGAGCGCAGGGGGGACGGGCCAGAGGGGAGCCCGCGGGGGGGGGGACCATAGAGCGCAGGGGAGACGGGCCAGAGGGGAGCCCGCGGGGGGGGGGGACCATAGAGCGCAGGGGGGACGGGCCAGAGGGGAGCCCCCTGGAGGACCATAGAGCGCAGGGGAGACGGGCCAGAGGGGAGCCCCCTGGAGGACCATAGAGCACAGGGGGGACGGGCCAGAGGGGAGCCCCCTGGAGGACCATAGAGCGCAGGGGAGACGGGCCAGAGGGGAGCCCCCTGGAGGACCATAGAGCGCAGGGGAGACGGGCCAGAGGGGAGCCCCCTGGAGGACCATAGAGCGCAGGGGGGGCGGGCCAGAGGGGAGCCCCCTGGAGGACCATAGAGCACAGGGGAGACGGGCCAGAGGGGAGCCCCCTGGAGGACCATAGAGCGCAGGGGAGACGGGCCAGAGGGGAGCCCCCTGGAGGACCATAGAGCACAGGGGGGACGGGCCAGAGGGGAGCCCCCTGGAGGACCATAGAGCGCAGGGGAGACGGGCCAGAGGGGAGCCCCCTGGAGGACCATAGAGCGCAGGGGAGACGGGCCAGAGGGGAGCCCCCTGGAGGACCATAGAGCGCAGGGGGGGCGGGCCAGAGGGGAGCCCCCTGGAGGACCATAGAGCACAGGGGAGACGGGCCAGAGGGGAGCCCCCTGGAGGATCATAGAGCGCAGGGGGGACGGGCCAGAGGGGAGCCCCCTGGAGGAGCATAGAGCACAGGGGAGACGGGCCAGAGGGGAGCCCCCTGGAGGACCATAGAGCGCAGGGGAGACGGGCCAGAGGGGAGCCCCCTGGAGGACCATAGAGCGCAGGGGAGATGGGCCAGAGGGAAGCCCGCGGGGGGGACCATAGAGCGCAGGGGGGACGGGCCAGAGGGGAGCCCGCGGGGGGGGACCATAGAGCGCAGGGGGGACGGGCCAGAGGGGAGCCCTCGGGGGGGGACCATAGAGCGCAGGGGGGACGGGCCAGAGGGGAGCCCTCGGGGGGGGACCATAGAGCGCAGGGGGGACGGGCCAGAGGGGAGCCCCCTGGAGGACCATAGAGCGCAGGGGAGACGGGCCAGAGGGGAGCCCCCTGGAGGACCATAGAGCGCAGGGGGGACGGGCCAGAGGGGAGCCCCCTGGAGGACCATAGAGCGCAGGGGGGACGGGCCAGAGGGGAGCCCGCGGGGGGGACCATAGAGCGCAGGGGAGACGGGCCAGAGGGGAGCCCGCGGGGGGGGGGGGACCATAGAGCGCAGGGGGGACGGGCCAGAGGGGAGCCCGCGCGGGGGGACCATAGAGCGCAGGGGAGACGGGCCAGAGGGGAGCCCGCGGGGGGGACCATAGAGCGCAGGGGGGACGAGCCAGAGGGGAGCCCGCGGGGGGGGGGGGGGACCATAGAGCGCAGGGGGGACGGGCCAGAGGGGAGCCCCCTGGAGGACCATAGAGCGTAGGGGGGACGGGCCAGAGGGGAGCCCCCCGGAGGACCATTGAGCGCAGGGGAGACGGGCTAGAGGGGAGCCCCCTGGAGGACCATAGAGCGCAGGGGGGACGGGCCAGAGGGGAGCCCCCTGGAGGACCATAGAGCACAGGGGAGACGGGCCAGAGGGGAGCCCCCTGGAGGACCATAGAGCGCAGGGGAGACGGGCCAGAGGGGAGCCCCCTGGAGGACCATAGAGCGCAGGGGAGACGGGCCAGAGGGGAGCCCGCGGGGGGGGACCATAGAGCGCAGGGGGGACGGGCCAGAGGGGAGCCCGCGGGGGGGGGACCATAGAGCGCAGGGGGGACGGGCCAGAGGGGAGCCCGCGGGGGGGACCATAGAGCGCAGGGGAGACGGGCCAGAGGGGAGCCCGCGGGGGGGGGGACCATAGAGCGCAGGGGGGACGGGCCAGAGGGGAGCCCGCGGGGGGGGGGGGACCATAGAGCGCAGGGGAGACGGGCCAGAGGGGAGCCCGCGGGGGGGACCATAGAGCGCAGGGGGGACGAGCCAGAGGGGAGCCTGCGGGGGGGGGGGACCATAGAGCGCAGGGGGGACGGGCCAGAGGGGAGCCCCCTGGAGGACCATAGAGCGTAGGGGGGACGGGCCAGAGGGGAGCCCCCCGGAGGACCATTGAGCGCAGGGGAGACGGGCTAGAGGGGAGCCCCCTGGAGGACCATAGAGCGCAGGGGGGACGGGCCAGAGGGGAGCCCCCTGGAGGACCATAGAGCACAGGGGAGACGGGCCAGAGGGGAGCCCCCTGGAGGACCATAGAGCGCAGGGGGGACGGGCCAGAGGGGAGCCCCCTGGAGGACCATAGAGCACAGGGGAGACGGGCCAGAGGGGAGCCCCCTGGAGGACCATAGAGCGCAGGGGGGACGGGCCAGAGGGGAGCCCCCTGGAGGACCATAGAGCGCAGGGGAGACGGGCCAGAGGGGAGCCCGCGGGGGAGGGGGGGACCATAGAGCGCAGGGGGGACGGGCCAGAGGGGAGCCCCCTGGAGGACCATAGAGCGCAGGGGGGACGGGCCAGAGGGGAGCCCGCGGGGGGGGGGACCATAGAGCGCAGGGGAGACGGGCCAGAGGGGAGCCCCCTGGAGGACCATAGAGCGCAGGGGGGACGGGCCAGAGGGGAGCCCGCGGGGGGGACCATAGAGCGCAGGGGGGACGGGCCAGAGGGGAGCCCGCGGGGGGGACCATAGAGCGCAGGGGGGACGGGCCAGAGTGGAGCCCCCTGGAGGACCATAGAGCGCAGGGGGGACGGGCCAGAGGGGAGCCCGCGGGGGGGGACCATAGAGCGCAGGGGGGACGGGCCAGAGGGGAGCCCGCGGGGGGGACCATAGAGTGCAGGGGAGACGGGCCAGAGGGAAGCTCGCGGGGGGGACCATAGAGCGCAGGGGGGACGGGCCAGAGGGGAGCCCGCGGGGGGGGACCATAGAGCGCAGGGGGGACGGGCCAGAGGGGAGCCCGCGGGGGGGACCATAGAGCGCAGGGGGGACGGGCCAGAGGGGAGCCCCCTGGAGGACCATAGAGCGCAGGGGGGACGGGCCAGAGGGGAGCCCGCGGGGGGGACCATAGAGCGCAGGGGGGACGGGCCAGAGGGGAGCCCCCTGGAGGACCATAGAGCGCAGGGGGGACGGGCCAGAGGGGAGCCCGCGGGGGGGACCATAGAGCGCAGGGGGGACGGGCCAGAGGGGAGCCCGCGGGGGGGACCATAGAGCGCTGGGCTCTTGGGTTCTCTGCCCAACTCTGGAAGTTGGCCTGGGCAAGGGGTCGCTGCAGGGAGCAGCCCTGCTGGGGAAAGAGCCCCATATCCTCATTTCCTGCCCCCCCCCGTGCCCCTCTTCCCATCCCTAAGTCCTCAGTGCTGCCCCACTTCCTGCCCCCACCCCTGCCACCTCCTACACTGCCCCACTCCTTGCCAGCCATCCCCCATGCCTCCACCAGTGCCCCATAGCCAGCCACTGCCCTACTCCCCACCCTCCTAGCCAGCCAGCCCCACCACTGCCCCAGTCCCCCAATCTTCACCCCTGACCCACTTCCTGCCTCCACCCCAGCCACCCCCTACACTGCTCCACTCCCAGCCAGCCAGCTAGCCCCACAGCGAGCCACTGGCCTACTCCCCACCCTCTGAGCCAGCCCCCACCACTGCCCCACTCCCCAGCCCCCCAATCTTCACCCCTGCCCCACTTTCTGCCTCCACCCCCTACACTGCTCCACTCCCAGCCAGCCAGCTAGCCCCACAGCGAGCCACTGGCCTACTCCCCACCCTCTGAGCCAGCCCCCACCACTGCCCCACTCCCCAGCCCCTCAATCTTCACCCCTGCCCCACTTTCTGCCTCCACCCCCTACACTGCCCCACTCCCTGCCAGCCTCCACCACTGCCCCACACCCAGCCACTGCCCCCCTCTCCACCCTCCCAGCCGGCCCCCACCGCTGCCCTGGTGCTGAGTGGGAGCCAGCGCCTGAGGGACATGCCCCCGCCCCCGCGAGCTCTGCTGCCCAGCTGGGAGGGGAAGTCGGGCGCGGCCCAGCAGCAGGCGGCGCAGGGAAGGCGGGTCCACGGGGACTGACGTGGGTGACAGCTGCTAAGTGTGCGTGTGTCACCGCTGGATCCGGGCGCGAGGTCCTTGAGGTGCCAGGATTTCCGGAGCCAGGACAAAGCCTGTTTTATTGAAATCGATTTTTCCGCCTCCCAATTCTGTACAGAATTGGTGTGAGTCAGGCGAGCGCCGGGGTCCCCCCGCTCTCAGCCCAGCGAGCCCCGCCTTGGGGGGAGCATGGGGGGCTGGCGATGGGGGGTAGAACCCCCCACCCCCGCCCTATGGGCCGGCCCAGAGCGGAGCGGCAATACACAAGTATTTACACGTCCAGAGACGGCTGATCGTCCAGAGGGACCAGAATCCAGCCCTCTCGCGGTGGGGGGGGGCTCGGGGGTTCTCGCCCCAGCCCCAGACGCCTGTAAAACCAGGCGAACGCTGCTCTCGGCTGGGCCCAGCTGCCTGAGGGTGACGGGGTCCCCACGGGGGCGTCCCCGGCCGGGCTCAAGCCAAGTCTTTCAGCAGCTGCTGTTTCCAGCGGTGCCACGGGGGGGCGCTGGGCTCCGCGCGTCGCCCTCCGGCTGGTACAGGGGGTCCGGCTGCAGCCAGGGGTGCTGGAGAAGCTGCTCCAGGCTGGGCCGGTCTGCGGGCTCTGGGGAGAGGCACCAGCGGATCACGTCCTGGCAGCCTGCGGGGGCAGGGGGACAATAACGTTGGAATGGGGGGGGGGGGGCCGTGTGCGGACGCAGTTCCCCGCAGGGCCAGCAGAGGGGGCACAACTGGGCAAAGTGGGGGGGGGGGCCGCGCCCCCGGGGCCCAGCGAGGGGCAGAAAGAGCAATACCCCAGCGGGGAGGAGCGAGGGGCACAGTGGCCTGGCGGGGGAGGGGACACGGGGCACATTGGCGCAACGGGGGAGGGCGCAGCGGCCCGGCGGGGGGGGGAGACTCCAGCAGGGGAGGGGCCTGGCCCAATGGGGGGGGCCCAGCGGGGGCAGGACTCCAGCAGGGGCGGGGCCCAGCGGGGGCGGGGCCTGGCCCAATGGGGGGGGGTCCAGCGGGGGCAGGACTCCAGCAGGGGCTGGGCCTGGCCCAATGGGGGGCAGGACTCCAGCAGGGGCGGGGCCTGGCCCAATGGGGGGCGGGGCCCAGGGGGGCGGGACGCCAGCAGGGGGCGCTCACCCTCAGACAGGGTGTCCGGGAAGCTGGGCTGGGCGGCCAGGATCTCCTCGTCCCGCTGGAAGGGCACGTCCCCGCAGGCCATGTCGTGCAGCAGGATGCCGAGGGACCAGACGGCGGCCGGCAGCGCGTGGTACTGCTGGGCGCCGACCCACTCCGGCGGGCTGTACACACGGGTGCCTGGGGGGCAGGCAACGGTCAGCGCTGCTGCTCCGGGCCCCCAGCCTGCCCCGCTGTAACCACTCGCCCCCACTGCCCTCCCAGAGCGGGGAGAGCCCCAGCCCCCACCCTGCTCTAACCACTCGCCCCCACTGCCCTCCCAGAGCGGGGAGAGCCCCAGCCCCCACCCTGCTCTAACCACTCGCCCCCACTGCCCTCCCAGAGCGGGGAGAGGACCCAGCCCCCACCCTGCTCTAACCACTCGCCCCCACTGCCCTCCCAGAGCGGGGAGAGCCCCAGCCCCCACCCCTGCTCTAACCACTCGCCCCCACTGCCCTCCCAGAGCGGGGAGAGCCCAGCCCCCACCCTGCTCTAACCACTCGCCCCCACTGCCCTCCCAGAGCGGGGAGACCCCAGCCCCCACCCTGCTCTAACCACTCGCCCCCACTGCCCTCCCAGAGCGGGGAGACCCCAGCCCCCACCCTGCTCTAACCACTCGCCCCCACTGCCCTCCCAGAGCGGGGAGAGCCCCAGCCCCCACCCTGCTCTAACCACTCGCCCCCACTGCCCTCCCAGAGCGGGGAGAGGACCCAGCCCCCACCCTGCTCTAACCACTCGCCCCCACTGCCCTCCCAGAGCGGGGAGAGGACCCAGCCCCCACCCTGCTCTAACCACTCGCCCCCACTGCCCTCCCAGAGCGGGGAGAGGACCCAGCCCCCACCCTGCTCTAACCACTCGCCCCCACTGCCCTCCCAGAGCAGGGAGAGCCCCAGCCCCCACCCTGCTCTAACCACTCGCCCCCACTGCCCTCCCAGAGCGGGGAGAGGACCCAGCCCCCACCCTGCTCTAACCACTCGCCCCCACTGCCCTCCCAGAGCGGGGAGAGGACCCAGCCCCCACCCTGCTCTAACCACTCGCCCCCACTGCCCTCCCAGAGCGGGGAGAGGACCCAGCCCCCACCCTGCTCTAACCACTCGCCTCCACTGCCCTCCCAGAGCGGGGAGAGGACCCAGCCCCCACCCTGCTCTAACCACTCGCCCCCACTGCCCTCCCAGAGCGGGGAGAGGACCCAGCCCCCCACCCTGCTCTAACCACTCGCCCCCACTGCCCTCCCAGAGCGGGGAGAGCCCCAGCCCCCACCCTGCTGTAACCACTCGCCCCCACTGCCCTCCCAGAGCGGGGAGAGCCCCAGCCCCCACCCTGCTCTAACCACTCGCCCCCCACTGCCCTCCCAGAGCGGGGAGACCCCAGCCCCCACCCTGCTCTAACCACTCGCCTCCACTGCCCTCCCAGAGCGGGGAGAGGACCCAGCCCCCACCCTGCTCTAACCACTCGCCCCCACTGCCCTCCCAGAGCGGGGAGAGGACCCAGCCCCCACCCTGCTCTAACCACTCGCCCCCACTGCCCTCCCAGAGCGGGGAGAGCCCCAGCCCCCACCCTGCTGTAACCACTCGCCCCCACTGCCCTCCCAGAGCGGGGAGAGCCCCAGCCCCCACCCTGCTCTAACCACTCGCCCCCACTGCCCTCCCAGAGCGGGACGAGGCCCCGGGCCCCTCACCGTCGAACTCCGTGCAGGCCGAGTCCCGCAGGAGGGCGCTGGAGCCGAAGTCGATGAGCTTGAGGCGGCCGCTGCGCAGCTCCACCAAGATGTTCTCGTCCTTGAGGTCCCGGTGGGCCACCCCGCGGGCGTGGCAGTGCCCCACGGCCTCCAGCACCTGGCGGAAGAAGTACCGGCACTGCCCCTCGGCCAGGGGGCCCCGCTCCGTCACGTAGTCAAAGAGATCCTGGCACGGCTCCGGCCGCTCCAGCACCAGCAGGAAGCCCTCGGGGGCCTCGTACCAGTCCAGGAGGCGGATCACGCCCTGGTGCCCACCCCCGGCGCCGACCCGCTTCATCAGCGTCACCTCCTGGGGCACCCGCAGGCCGCTGGGCTGTGGGGAGACAACGCAGGGGGGTGGGCAAAGAGAACCCAGCCCCTCCCTCTGCTCTAACCACCAGGCCCCGCTCCCTCCCCAAGCTGGGGACAGAAGCCAGGCGTCCTGGCTGCCAGTCCCCTCTACTCTAACCACCAGGCCCCGCTGCCCTGCCAGAGCTGGGGGAGAACCCAGGAGTCCCGGTGCCCTACTCTAACCACTAGACCCCATTGCCCCCTCCCGGAAACCGGGGTGTGAACCCAGCGGCCTGGCAGTCAGGGCCCCATGCTGCAGGGGGCAGTAGAGGTTGCAGCTATTTCTCTGGTAAACCACCTTCAGCTCATAGACACGCCTCCTTTCCTTGGAGCCAATGGGGAAGGAGGAGACTGGTTTAATTTGCATACCCGGGTCCCAAGGACCAAAGCGCCCTTCTGAGGACCTGGGGGGCGGATTTTGCTTCTCTCTGCCCCTCAATAAGCGCCCCAAGCCCCCAAGGACGGACTCGGACGCCTCGTGTGCCACGGGGGGGGGGAACTTCCCGAGGGGGAACACCGACCCGTTGAGAGCACCCCAACCTAAGGAGCACCGGCTGCTCAACTAAGGCCCCCTCCCCCACGGCCACGCGCTCCTCGCCCCCTGCCCTGGGAAACCTACCAGCTTGGCCCAGCGGACCACCTTGTGCTTGGCCACGTGTTTGATGGCGACCTGCAAAGAGGGACACGGATCAGGCCCTGCTCCATCCCCCCACCCCCGTCAGTCCCTGCCCCCCTGGAGGGGACAGACCCCGCCCCATTCCGCCCCCCGTCAATCCCTGCCCCCCTGGAGGAGACAAACCCCGCCCCATTCCGCCCCCCGTCAATCCCTGCCCCCCTGGAGGAGACAAACCCCGCCCCATTCCGCCACCCGTCAATCCCTGCCCCCCTGGAGGAGACAAACCCCGCCCCATTCTGCCCCCCCGTCAATCCCTGCCCCCCTGAAGGGGACAGACCCCGCCCCATTCCGCCCCCCGTCAATCCCTGCCCCCCTGGAGGAGACAAACCCCGCCCCATTCTGCCCCCCGTCAATCCCTGCCCCCCTGGAGGGGACAAACCCCGCCCCATTCCGCCACCCGTCAATCCCTGCCCCCCCTGAAGGGGACAGACCCCGCCCCATTCCGCCCCCCGTCAATCCCTGCCCCCCCTGGAGGGGACAGACCCCGCCCCATTCCGCCCCCCCTGGAGGGGACAGACCCCTCCCCATTCCGCCCCCCGTCAATCCCTGCCCCCCTGGAGGGGACAGACCCCGCCCCATTCCACCCCCCCATCAGACCCTGCCCCCCCTGCAGAGGACAGCCCCTGCCCCATTCCCCCCCCAGCCAGCCCCTGGGCCTGGTGGAGCCCCCCCCAGGGGACAGCCCTGCCCCATCCCCCCCGGGGAGAGCCCCTGCCCCGGGATCTCACCTGCAGCCCGTCCGCTGCCCGGCGCCCCGCATAGACGGTCCCGAAGCCGCCTTTCCCCAGCAGCCGCCCCCTCTGATACGCGGCGTCGAAGGCGTCTTTGTCCTTCCCTGGGGCAGGGGACAGAGTCACCCCGGGCCCCGGCTGCAGCCCCCCCGGCCCGCCCCGAGTCAGGCCGGGGCCCGGGACTCCTGCTGCCCCGGCCGCAGCCAGACGGGGGCGCGTTCGCGTGGTGCCCAGTCTCCGCCACGGGGCACAACAAAATTCATTCCGCACACGGGCGGGAAGGTCGGTCCCGGCGCCCGGGAGGGAGGGGGGTCCGGGGGGTGCCCGCGGGCCGGGCCGGCTCTCACCTCCGGGGCCGTGGCGCCCCTCCATGCCCTTGGGCAGCATCTGCCCCTCACCGCAGCCTCGGGCCGCCGCCGCCGCCCCGAGAGTAGCTCAAGCCGGACTCCCGCCACGCTGGTGCTGCCTCGCTCCGCTACCCGCCGCCAGCCAACCAGCGGCAGCCTCGTTTGCTTAGCCCCGCCCCGGGGGTGGGGCTGCAATATGCAAATGAGTTCAGGAAGCGGTGGGGGGCAGGCGAGGTGAATTTCCAGGAATCGGAGGGGGCGGGAGAACTCGGTCACGGAGAAACCATTTCCCCCCCCTCACCTTTGTCACCCTCGGTGGGGCCCGCTGCGCCCAGGCACCTGCCCCCCCCTCGCTCTAACCACTAGGCCCTGCTCCCCTCCCAGAGCTGGGGGAGGATCCAGGAATCCTAGCTCCCAGCCCCCCTCCCCCTAGGATCTACCCCATAGACCCCACTGCCCTCCCAGAGCTGGGGAGAGCCCACCCCCCAGGATCTACCCCATAGACCCCACTGCCCTCCCAGAGCTGGGGAGAGCCCCCCCAGGATCTACCCCATAGACCCCACTGCCCTCCCAGAGCTGGGGAGAGCACCCCCTCCAGGATCTACCCCATAGACCCCACTGCCCTCCCAGAGCTGGGGAGAGCCCACCCCCAGGATCTACCCCATAGACCCCACTGCCCTCCCAGAGCTGGGGAGAGCCTCCCCCAGGATCTACCCCATAGACCCCACTGCCCTCCCAGAGCTGGGGAGAGCACCCCCTCCAGGATCTACCCCATAGACCCCACTGCCCTCCCAGAGCTGGGGAGAGCCCACCCCCAGGATCTACCCCATAGACCCCACTGCCCTCCCAGAGCTGGGGAGAGCCTCCCCCAGGATCTACCCCATAGACCCCACTGCCCTCCCAGAGCTGGGGAGAGCACCCCCTCCAGGATCTACCCCATAGACCCCACTGCCCTCCCAGAGCTGGGGAGAGCACCCCCCAGGATCTTCCCCATAGACCCCACTGCCCTCCCAGAGCTGGGGAGAGCCTCCCCCAGGATCTACCCCATAGACCCCACTGCCCTCCCAGAGCTGGGGAGAGCCCCCCCCAGGATCTTCCCCATAGACCCCACTGCCCTCCCAGAGCTGGGGAGAGCCCCCCCAGGATCTACCCCATAGACCCCACTGCCCTCCCAGAGCTGGGGAGAGCCCCCCCCCCAGGATCTTCCCCATAGACCCCACTGCCCTCCCAGAGCTGGGGAGAGCCCCCCCCCAGAATCTACCCCATAGACCCCACTGCCCTCCCAGAGCTGGGGAGAGCCCCCCCAGGATCTTCCCCATAGACCCCACTGCCCTCCTAGAGCTGGGGAGAGCACCCCCCCAGGATCTACCCCATAGACCCCACTGCCCTCCCAGAGCTGGGGAGAGCCCCCCCAGGATCTACCCCATAGACCCCACTGCCCTCTTTGAGCTGGGGAGAGCCCCCCCCAGGATCTACCCCATAGACCCCACTGCCCTCCCAGAGCTGGGGAGAGCCCCCCCAGGATCTACCCCATAGACCCCACTGCCCTCCCAGAGCTGGGGAGAGCACCCCCCCAGGATCTACCCCATAGACCCCACTGCCCTCCCAGAGCTGGGGAGAGCACCCCCAGGATCTACCCCATAGACCCCACTGCCCTCCTAGAGCTGGGGAGAGCACCCCCCCAGGATCTACCCCATAGACCCCACTGCCCTCCCAGAGCTGGGGAGAGCACCCCCCCAGGATCTTCCCCATAGACCCCACTGCCCTCCCAGAGCTGGGGAGAGCACCCCCCCAGGATCTACCCCATAGACCCCACTGCCCTCCTAGAGCTGGGGAGAGCCCCCCCAGGATCTACCCCATAGACCCCACTGCCCTCTTTGAGCTGGGGAGAGCCCCCCCCAGGATCTACCCCATAGACCCCACTGCCCTCCCAGAGCTGGGGAGAGCCCCCCCCCCAGGATCTACCCCATAGACCCCACTGCCCTCCCAGAGCTGGGGAGAGCACCCCCCCAGGATCTACCCCATAGACCCCACTGCCCTCCCAGAGCTGGGGAGAGCCCCCCCAGGATCTACCCCATAGACCCCACTGCCCTCTTTGAGCTGGGGAGAGCCCCCCCCAGGATCTACCCCATAGACCCCACTGCCCTCCCAGAGCTGGGGAGAGCCTCCCCCAGGATCTACCCCATAGACCCCACTGCCCTCCCAGAGCTGGGGAGAGCCCCCCCAGGATCTACCCCATAGACCCCACTGCCCTCCCAGAGCTGGGGAGAGCACCCCCCCAGGATCTTCCCCATAGACCCCACTGCCCTCCCAGAGCTGGGGAGAGCACCCCCCCAGGATCTACCCCATAGACCCCACTGCCCTCCTAGAGCTGGGGAGAGCCCCCCCCCAGGATCTTCCCCATAGACCCCACTGCCCTCCCAGAGCTGGGGAGAGCCCCCCCCCCAGGATCTACCCCATAGACCCCACTGCCCTCCCAGAGCTGGGGAGAGCCCCCCCCAGGATCTACCCCATAGACCTCACTGCCCTCCCAGAGCTGGGGAGAGCCCCCCCCCCAGGATCTACCCCATAGACCCCACTGCCCTCCCAGAGCTGGGGAGAATCCAGGAGTTCTGGCTGCCGGGGCGCTGTGCTGGTCCTTCCACTGTCCAGCTCCTAAAGCCCAGAGCAGAGCTGCCCCCAGGCCCTGGCCACTACGCTGGTCACACGAGGCGGCAGGAGAAGCCCTGGAGGGCGAGCCGGGGCAACTGCCCCCCTCCCCCCAGGCTGCCCTCCGGGTGTGCAGGGCAAAACCCCAGCTCCTCTTCGCGTGCCCGGCCTCCAGGGGCAGGAGGGAGTCAGGGCCCCTCCCCCCAGCCCTGCCGGCACCCCCCACTCCGCCCGCCGCCCCTCCCCCCAGCCCTGCCGGCACCCCCCCACTCCGCCCGCCGCCCCTCCCCCCAGCCCTGCCGGCACCCCCCACTCCGCCCCTCCCCCCAGCCCTGCCGGCACCCCCCACTCCGCCCCTCCCCCCAGCCCTGCCGGCACCCCCCACTCCGCCTGCTGCCCCTCCCCCCAGCCCTGCCGGCACCCCCCACTCCGCCCGCACCCCTACTGTAACATGCTGGCGGCTGGCCGGGCCTAGGGCGCAGCAGGGTGGCTGGGTTCTGTCCCAGCTCCGGGTGGGCGTGGGGCAGCCAGTGGAGGGGGCAGGAACTGGGCCCCTTGAGGACAAAGAAACCCACCTGTCGGCCGCCCCCCCCCCAGGTCCTACCAAAGCACACCCAGGGCCAGGGGGCAGAAGGCCCGGGGAGGTGTGAGCGGCCATGGGGAGCTGGGGGTCCAGCACCTCGCTCCAGCCCCATTGACAGCCCCCTTCCCCTCCCGCCAGGAGAACACCCAGGAATCCTGGCGCCCTGACTTCCCAGCCCCCCTCCCACAGCCAAGAGGCCTCCAGCCCCGTCCACCCAGGACAACCCACCACAAATTCTTTCACTGGGAAGCTGTTTGGTGCCAGGCCTAGGCTGTGGCAGGCGGGGGGGCGGGGTAGGGAGGGCGCACCCAGACCCAGACCCAGACCCCCTTTCAGTCCAGGGTGGTGGGGACAGTGTGTCCGGGGGGCCCCGGCTCAGCTGCACAGGGGGGCGTGTCTGGGCCAGGGCCCCCATCGTAGCTGGTGCGTGTGTCTGAGCTAGGGGCCCCCTCTCAGTCGGGGACGTGGGGGGGCGGGTGCATGCCAGGGCCCTCATCTCCGCTGGCCTGGGTTGTGCTTGGGTGTCTGCTAGCCCGGCTCTGTGGGGGGGGTACTAGGCCCTGTCCCAGCCCGGGGGCAGGAGGAGGAAGGTACGTGGGGGCTGAGCCTTGTCCCTGCTGGGGGGGGGGCAGTGCATGTGGGGGGCTAGGCCCATCGCTGCCAGTGTGTGTGTGTGTGTGTTGGGGGGAGGGGGAGGTACATGGAGGTCAGGCCCTATCCCTGTGAGTGTGTGTCCCACAGCTGGGGGGGAGGGGGAGGTACATGGAGGTCAGGCCCTATCCCTGTGAGTGTGTGTGTGTGTCCCACAGCTGGGGGGGGAGGGGGAGGTACATGGAGGTCAGGCCCTATCCCTGTGAGTGAGTGTGTGTGTGTGTGTGTGTGTGTGTCCCCCACAGCTGGGGGGGGAGGGGGAGGTACATGGAGGTCAGGCCCTATCCCTGTGAGTGTGTGTGTGTGTGTGTGTGTGTGTTGGGGGGAGGGGGAGGTACATGGAGGTCAGGCCCTATCCCTGTGTGTGTGTGTGTGTGTGTGTGTGTCCCACAGCTGGGGGGGAGGGGGAGGTACATGGAGGTCAGGCCCTATCCCTGTGAGTGTGTGTGTGTGTCCCACAGCTGGGGGGGAGAGGGGAGGTGCCTGGAGGCTGGGCCTTGTCCCTGGTGGGGGTGGGGGCTAGGCCTTGTCCCGGGGGGGGGGGCGGGGGCATGTGTAGAGGCCAGTCCCTGTCCTTGCAGGGCAGAGGGGTCTACACCAGGCCAGGCCTTGGCACCTCTGCGGGGGGGGGGGGAGGTTCCCACACGCTGCTCCTCGGGTGCTGGGGTCGGCCGGGGCCTGGCCTGCAGGCGGGAGGGTGGGAGCCCAGCACCCTTGGCCTCTCCCTGTCGGGGCCCAGTCTGCCCCCCTGGGCTGCGCTCGCCCGGCTGAGGGCCTGAGGGACAGCTGGAGCTGCACACGGGTGATGAACACAGGGGTGGGGGCCAGGACTCAGGCTGCGTACACAGTGGGGGGGGGAGAGAACTCAGGCTGTGTACACGGGTGGGGGGGGGTGAACCAGGCTGAATACACCGGTGGGGAGGGGAAAGGACTCAGGCTGCGTACACCAGTGGGGAGGCAGGGAACTCAGGCTGTGTACACCGGTGGGGGGGAGAGAGAAGACTCAGGCAGCATACACCGGTGGGGGGGGAACCAGGCTACGTACACCGGTTGGGGGGGGAGAGCGGACTCAGGCTGCGTACACCGGTCGCGGGGGGGGGGGGGGGGGAGAGCGGACTCAGGCTGCGTACACCGGTCGCGGGGGGGGGGGGGGGGAGAGCGGACTCAGGCTGCGTACACCGGTTGCGGGGGGGGGGGGGCGGAGAGCGGACTCAGGCTGCGTACACCAGTGGGGGGGGGAAGAGCGGACTCAGGCTGCGTACACCAGTGGAGGTGGGGGGAGAGCGGACTCAGGCTGCGTACACCGGTTGCGGGGGGGGGGGGGGGAGAGCGGACTCAGGCTGCGTACACCAGTGGAGGGGGGGGAGAGCGGACTCAGGCTGCGTACACCAGTGGAGGGGGGGGAGAGCGGACTCAGG